>NW_011495058.1:7414871-7431622 GCF_000754665.1 Bison bison bison
ACCTCATAGTGGTTTTGATTTGCATTTCTCTGATAACGAGTGATGTTGAACATCTTTTCATGTGTTTGTCAGCCATCTGTATGTCTTCTTTGGAGAAATGTCTATTTAGTTCTTTGGCCCATTTTTTGATTGGGTTGTTTAAGAAGGTATACAATTTTAAAAATAAGGAGTTGGAGTGCTGATAGATAAAAGTGGAGTCATCTGACAATCTAAGTGCCCTAAAAAAATGGAATTTGACTTTGACTAATCTCATTGGATTACTTCCAGATGAATCTAGTGGTAAAGAACCCATCTGCCAATGCAAGAGACATAAGAGATATGGGTTTGATCCCTGTGTTGGGAAAATCCCTTGAAGGAGGGTATAGCAACACATGCCAGTATTCTTGCCTGGAGAATCTCATGGACAGAGGAGCCTGGCGGGCTACAGTCCATAGGGTCACAGAGAGCTGGACACGACTGAAGCAACTGAGCGCACATGCATGTAATCTCAATGGATACTTACCAGGAAAAAAAGAAAAAGAGCCATTTAGTCTTCCCTCCTTGAGACCCATTGATACTGCTGAATGCAGTACTGATGCTTATTGAAGGTGAGTAGGAATTTAGGAACTACACACAGAAAAGGTAATCCACCCAAATACTTAAAGCACAGGTTTGCCACATTCTGTATTTTAGTCAAGGCATGGGTATCTGAATTCAGGCTGGTGCATTATAATTAGGTTGTAACTGTCACCTTCATAAATAAAACCAATGTGTTTCAACTATTTTTATAGTTGAATGTAATGTTTCAAAAGCAATGTACTTGGGGAGGGACTGTAGAGAAAGGCAGATCATTGTGACAACTGTCCCAGGGACCATTATCAAGGCATTCATCCATAAAGAAGAACTAAATATGAGCCCTCCTAGATTTTAATCATACCCAAGTCTGAAGATAAACAAGAAATGTTAAACGCACAAAAGAAGCACTACAATAGCTTGGTGTATGACTTAGGAAACAAATTAATACATAAAAATGGATTTACATGAAAATATTTCATCTCCTCCAAAACAGGCAAAATATGGGGCAGAAACTGACAAAATAACTGACCTAAAACCCACAAACATCCAAAGTAGAATGTAGTTAAAGACAATAGAATCTAGAGAACCATTTACAGATAGGGGTGTCTACTATACCTAATTGACATCCTGGCTCCAGCACTAACTTGCCGTCCAACCTGGGAAAACGATCTAAGTTTTTTGAGGATCGGTTTCATAACATCTATAAAATGCATTTTAAAAGTAACTATTTAATATGGTCGTTTGGGTTAAATGAGAAAAAGCATGAGAAACACAACTTAAAATAGCTCCTGGCACATAGCAAGGACTGAAAAGATATTAGCCATTGATTTTGTCTTCATTGTCATAGAAGAAACATGCTGATAGCCTTCCAACGGCCAAGCTTTAGGAAAAGTATACAGTTTGCAGAACCTCAAAGCTCTAAAAGAACAAATATAAATCACTGATTGTTCAGTCCCACTGGGAAGGGTCCACTTTCCTGTGATATTGTGCAAGGAACTCTGCCCAGGTGTTAGTTCAGAGAGTGGGCCTGGTTTTGTCACCAGTTGGCTGGGTAACTTTGAAGTAGTCACCTCCCCTTTCTGGACTTCAGTCCATGCCTGCAAATGGTTGGGTTGGCCTCAGTCCTCTCTCTTGTCCTGTCCAACACTCACATTTTATTAAATCTGCTATGATGTGCCACAGGCTCCATGTGGTCATCCTACCACCTACTAACCCATCCTTCATTGTTATAGCCCAGCCACACACATCAACTCAAAGGAGTGGGTGCTGCAGCTCAGACACATTCCAGCTTTGTCTTCCTCAGTAAGAAAACAGAAGAAACCTGACATCTCTCGTCCCCAGATTAATGATACCCCAGAGGGTATCTGTGAGATTCCTCCAGGTGCTCTGCCGGCTGGTCTTTTGTGCTGGTAATGCTTTTAGTATGACAATGTCTTTACTTTTGTTTCTGGCAAGAATTAATAAATTACTTATGATTTTTAATAAGAAGCAGATGCTCCCAATGAGAACGGGGCCTTGTTGCCCATTAATTCTGGTTGGATTTTTCTTGCCATGGTGAATGGAAGTAGACAGAGTAGGTGATCCACACGATATTTTGCAAGACCAAAGTTGTCTGCAGACAGTAGAGCTGAGAACAATTGCTCTGTATAATTCAAAATGGATGGAACAATGATGTGATGTTTAAAATTAGAAAAAGCATTTGGTTTCTATAGTTAAAAGCTAATGGGCCCTATGGCCCTGAAACTGTTCCAGATGCTAAGAAGTGATATTCTGTAACAGAGATGGTAAAGGTAATGAGTCAATAGTTATTAAAAAGCTGCTCGAACAACACTTTATCTTAGGATTATAGATGGTACAATGTGAAAAGAATAATATTTATTAGGTACTAACACTGTGTCAAGCACATATTCAGAATAATAAATCCATGGGCCTTGACTCACATATATTAAAAAATTTGTCAAATATTTACCTGGTTCAGTTTGATTCGGGTATTTGAATTCTTGTAGATCAACAACCTGTGTGTATGAAGTTTGGTTTTATGTGTTTTGCTTTGTTCTACCTATAAAGCCTTAACCTTCAGGGATGTTACACTCCGGTTAGACAAGTGAAACAAGATGACAGTTTACAACTGTACCTGTAAGTGTTCAAATAGCATATGGTATACATAAGCCACTGTGGTAGATAAAATTACAATTCCGAGCAGTGACTCGATGCCTCCACAACAGGAGTATACATCCCTGTCTCACTGATGTTTGGCCACATGACGTGCTTTGGCCTTCTGATGGGTGCAGAGTACTTTGCTGAACCTTGACTTTGGGACTGGCCACGTGACTCTGCTTGGCTAATGGAACTTTAACAGACACGTTACTGGCAGAGAATATACTCATGGGGTAAGCCTTCTTTCTTGTGCCTATGTGGTTGCCACCAGAAGAGCTTCTTTCCCTGGTATTTGAGTCTTTTGAGACTGGGGCCCAGAATGCACACATGTGAAGCAGACCTGAGCCCAGCCAAGAGCAATGGGACAAGCCCAGCTGGACCCATAGCTTGAAACAGAGATGTCGAGCAGCCTCACATGAGTGAGGATAAATGTTGCTGGGTAAGACCATTAAGTTCAGGTAGCCTATTTGACAGCAATAGCCTTTGCAGTCACCCCAAGGGGAAACTCTGACATAATGGGGAATAGAGTTGTTCTCTGCTCCAACTATAAAATCAACACCATTTGAATTAGAGCAAAAATATTTAAAGTTCCCCTAATGGAAAGAATGACTTTCAGATCAGATTAATACTTGACAAACAGAACTGATCCTCTAAGGCAATCATAAGGAGCTGGGTTAAGTTTGAAAGCCTCAAGAAAAGATTCAGAAAAGTCTGTGTTGGCGGAGTTCACCCCAGGACAATCAAGGGGAGAGATCCAACTGCCACACCCCAGTTTCTACAGGAATTACATCCCTATTGGGATGAATGCACATCATAACCTAGAGGGATTCAACAACTGATACCACTTGTCTGGTACAGGGCTCAGCAACATCCTTCATCCTCCCTGTGATGATGCAGCTTCCCATGACCAATGGCCAATGGGGAGAAAATGAACTAGTTGTGGCAGCTGGAGTCCTCAGGTCTGAGAAACATAGCAACAGTTATGTGGTCAGTGTATATCAACATGTCAGCATTTTGGTTACATGGCAGTCTGCAAATTTGGTTAGTAAGAATCTGATTTTGAAAAACACATCTGCTCTCTGTGTGCTGACAAAGTTAAGTTTAACAGACAGAAAAGTAATGACCAGACTAAGGGAAAATCCACAGGCAAACCTATTAGTAGCCACTGATGTCTTCTGGAGATAGCGTGACCTCATCGGCACGGTCCTTCCCCATTTAAAATGCTATTACAGCTGGGCATATATCCAGAGAAAATTATAATTCAAAAAAGCACATGTACCCCAATGTTCATTACAGCACTATTTGCAATAGCTAGGACATGGAAGCAACCTAAATGTACATCAACAGAGGAATGGATAAAGAAGATATGGTATACACACACACACACACACACACACACACACACGAATATTACTCAGCCATATAAAGGAATGAAGCTGAATCATTTGTAGAGATGTGGATGGACCTAGAGTCTGTCATACAAAATGAAGTAAGTCAGAGAGAGAAAAATACTGTATATAAATACATACATGTGGGATCTAGAAAAATGGTATAGATGATCTTATTTGCAAAACAGGAATAGAGAAACAGATGTATAGAGCAAACATATGGATACCAAGGGAGGATATGGGGGGGATAGGTTGGGATGAATTGGGATTTATTATTGATACATATATTATTGATATTTTGTAA
The DNA here is from genome assembly GCF_000754665.1 of Bison bison bison. Classification (NCBI taxonomy): domain Eukaryota; kingdom Metazoa; phylum Chordata; class Mammalia; order Artiodactyla; family Bovidae; genus Bison; species Bison bison. Next base: position 7,419,276 of record NW_011495058.1, read on the forward strand.
AAAATAGATAACTAATGAGAACCTACTGTATAGGGAACTCTACTCAGTGCTCTGTGGTAACCTAAATAGGAAGGGAATCCAGAAAAGAGGGCATATATTTATACACATAGCTGATTCACTTTGCTGTATAGCAGAAACTAACACCACATTGTAAAGCAACTATACTCTAGTAAATTTTTTTTAAAAATGCTAGTACAGCTGGCAAGAAGAAATGTTCATTTAAACATGTTTAATTTTGAAACTTTATGATTCTTCAATATAATTATTGCAAAATAAGTTGTACAGTTAATAAGGGCCAGACAAATTAGAATATGGAAGATTATTATGATCTGAGGAATCAGGGAAGACTATTTCACAGGAAATGGGAAGACCCACTTGGCAGGTGGGTTAAAAATATGACAAGATAATGGATTCAACATTATGGAGAAAAGTGTGAACATGGAATCTGGTGTCTTTGTAAATATTTAATGACAGAGGAATCCTACTCATTAGACATGGTAGGAAGTTTCTATGGAAAGAAAGAAACTCATGCAGGAATTGACAGTAAAAATGAAAAGCTATACGATCAATGAAATATATACATAATATACCTAGAACTTTTCAGAGCATAGAAGTAAATATTCTAGGGAGAAACAGCTGCGGGTGTTCTCAGGGTATATAAAGTGCTTAATGAGAGGTAGGTGCTCACAAAACATTTCTTAGAGCTATTATTTTCAAATATGCATCCTTTATGAGGAGACTAAGCTCACAGAGTTGAGCCAGATTGGTAAATAAGTATATATATATACACTAACTTTTGGGACTTAATCCCCATCATTAATCATAGAAGACTTCCAATTAGTTGGCGTGATTAATATTATAACCCTTCCCTGAGAACCTTCAAATACTTTTATATCTATTGCTTCAATCTGCCATCTTAAAAATCAGCAGACATATAATTAACTTTATTTTAGAGGTGTGAAACTCAAACATGAAAGAGGGTAAGACTTATTAAAGATTTCTCAGCTAACTAGTCAGGGATAAAGTTAACTAGTAAGTGCTTTCCTGGAATAAGCTCCCGAGAATCTACTTGTGTGCATCTCTTCCCAACTCTGCATTCAGCCATGCGACATTGGTGGCTTGAGACTGGCCACTATGGGAGTATTTACACATCAGTTCAGTTCAGTTGCTCAGTCATGTCCGACTCTTTGCGACCCCATGAAATGAAGCATGCCAGGCCTCCCTGTCCATTACTAACTCCCGGAGTTCACTCAAACTCACACCCATCAAGTCGGTGATGCCATCCAGCCATTTCATCCTCTGTCGTTCCCTTCTTCTCCTGCCCCCAATCCCTCCCAGCATCAGAGTCTTTTCCAATGAGTCAACTCTTCGCACGAGGTGGCCAAAGTACTGGAGTTTCAGCTTTAGCATCATTCCTTCCAAAGAATACACAGGACTGATCTCCTTTAGAATGGACTGGTTGGATCTCCTTGCAGTCTAAGGGACTCTCAAGAGTCTTCTCCAACATCATAATTCAAAAGCATCAATTCTTTATCTTTCAGCTTTCTTCACAGTCCAACTCTCACATCCATACATGACTACTGGAAAAACCATAGCCTTGACTAGATGGACCTTTGTTGGCAAAGTAATGTCTCTGCTTTTGAATATGCTATCTAGGTGGGTCATAATTTTCCTTCCAAGGAGTAAGCATCTTTTAATTTCATGGCTGCAATCACCATCTGCAGTGATTTTAGAGCCCACCAAAATAAAGTCTGACACTGTTTCCACTGTTTCCCCATCTATTTGCCATGAAGTGATGGGACCGGATGCCATGATCTTTGTTTTCTGAAAGTTGAGCTTTAAGCCAACTTGTTCACTCTCCTCTTTCCCTTTCATCAAGAGGCTTTTGAGTTCCTCTTCACTTTCTGCCATAACGGGGGTGGTGTCATCTGCATATCTGAGGTTATTGATATTTCTCCCGGCAATCTTGATTCCAGCTTGTGCTTCTTCCAGCCCAGCGTTTCTCATGAGGTACTCTGCATATAAGTTAAATAAGCAGGGTGACAATATACAGACTTGATGTACTCCTTTCCCTATTTGGAACAAGTGTGTTGTTCCATGTCCAGTTCTAATTGTTGCTTCCTGACCTGTATATAGGTTTCTCAGAGGCAGGTCAGGTGGTTTGGCCAAAGGCTTTGGCATAGTCAGTAAAGCAGAAAAACATGTATTTACACATAGAAATAAGCATATAAACCATACAAATCAGGGATTATTCCCCTCTCCTTGAGAGGAGGTTGTTAAACTCCTCCATCATTAACTAGAATACTAGTTGTGTAGACAAAGGTTCCATCCTATCTACCCAAGAGCATCAACGGGCCAAATCTTGTTCTGTTATAATGCTTCTATCCTGCTGACCCTCTCTCATGGGGGCAGTTACAAGAGCCCACAAATGAACAAGCAGTACCTCTAGGCTAATCTGTAACTCTTTACAGAAATTTAGTGTTACCACTATTCTGTTAATTAATATGAAGACAAGCTCGGGAGGAGGGAATAAAACATTTAGACTTTGTAATTTCATAAAAGTCAAATACCTTGTGGAACTATAACTTTGGGCTTCCCTGGTAGCTCAGTGGCAAAGAATTTGCCTGCCACCCAGGAGACTTGGGTTCGATCCCTGTGTTGGGAAGAATGCCTGGAGAAAGAAAATGGCAATCCACTCCAGTATTCTTGTGGGGAAATCCCATGTACAGAGGAGTCTGGTAGGCTGTAGTCCATGGGGTTGCAAGGAGTCGGACCTGACTTAGCGACTTTAAACCTTTGGTTTGCCCACGTAGTATAATGAACCTTAACATGTTTGAATCCTGGAGTTGATGACCAAATATTCCAGTCAGGTAAATAGATAAGCATATCATGCTTGGATATTGAGTAATCATAATTTTATTCACTTATCATTGTAAGGAGGTAATTGTATTTAAAATATTAATGTCAATTTACTATAAGCCAATGTTTCTCAAAGCTATGCTTTTCCAGCAGTCATGTATGGATGTGAGAGTTGGACCATAAAGAAAGCTGAGTGCCGAAGAATTGATACTTTTAAACTGTGGCATTGGAGAAGACTCTTGAGAGTCCCTTGGAAAGCAAGGAGACCCAACCAGTCAATCCTAAAGGAAATCAGTCCTGAATATTCATTGGAAGGGCTGATGCTGAAGCTCAAACTCCAATACTTTGGCCACCAAATGTGAAGAGCTGACTAGTTTGAAAAGACCCTAATGCTGGGAAAGATTGAAGGTGGGAGAAGAAGGGGATGACAGAGGATGAGATGGTTGGATGGCATCACTGACCCAGTGGACATGCTGCTGCTGCTAAGTCGCTTCAGTTGTGTCCGACTCTGTGCAACCCCATAGATGGCAGTCCACCAGGCTCCCCGGTCCCTGGGATTCTCCAGGCAAGAACACTGGAGTGGGTTGCCATTTCCTTCTCCAATGCATGAAAGTGAAAAGTGAAAGTGAAGCTGCCCAGTCATGTCCGACTCTTAGCGACCCCATGGACTGCAGCCTACCAGGCTCCTCCATCCATGGGATTTTCCAGGCAAGAGTACTGGAGTGGTTTGCCATTGCCTTCGCCCAATGGATGTGAGTTTGAATAAACTCCGGGAGTTGGTGATGGACAGGGAAACCTGGCGTGCTGCAGTCCGTGGGGTTGTAAAGAGTCAGACATGACTGAGTGACTGAACTGAACTGAACTGAATGTTTCTCAAATACTTTAGGCATTTTACTTTTGTCTGTGTTGTAAAAACTACAGAGTGAATATGATTTTTCAAAGCATTTATCACAAATGCCACATGGCTAAGTAATAGAATAAAGATGAACTTGTAAATTCAGGTTATTATATTCCTCTGATCCTCTACCATTCAATCTTTAATTGACCATGTCTCTTTCTTTTGCAAAGACGACTTTATGTAGCCAAAGAGAGTCAACAAAAACACCATCAGTACCAAAAAGAAAAAAAAAAAAATGAAAGGAAGCCAGTAAGAAAAGCAGATTGCAGTAGGAATGGAAAGATCTGGAAGTCACAATAATTACATTTTTACTTTAACTTAGTGAGTGCTAAAGAAAACAATATTGCCTGGCCTGGCTGCAAAGCTCACTATATTTTACACAGAAATTGGAAGATAGAGGATTTCCTTTTTAAGCATGTATCCAAGGATTACACCATTATGACAAGGCCTAACTTGCTCTCAAAGAGGGCAAATGATGAGATGAAACTCATCAATTACCTCTTCAATGGTAACTGATTCTATATGAAAAAGAAATGAGTAACAAATGTTCAATTCTCAGTGAATGTTCTCTCAAGGCCTCAAATGATGCAGTCTTTCACTGGGCCACCCTCTTTCTTTCCCTTGAGTATGACCTTAGAGGATTCAAGTCACTTGGGAGCATACCCTCATTGTAGAATGCCGGACTTTTAACCTTGAAACCTGTATCAGGCAAATGAGGATAAATCCAGGAGCCACTCTGCCATGTAATAGAGGTCCCCAACATCCAGGTCACAGGATTCATACCTCCTGTCAAATCAGCAGTAGCATTAGGTTAGACATAAAATGCACATAAATGCAATATGCTTGAATCATCCAGAAACCAACCCCTCCCCGGTCCATGGGAAAATTGTCTTCCACAAAAACAGTCCCTGGTCCCAAGAAAACTGGGGACCTCTGAGAGGCTTAGAAACAGCCTCAAGCTCGGTAAGATAAGCCAAGGGAGTTTGTAATCAGCATCCCAGGTGAGATGGAGTTGAAGCTAGTTTTGAGCAGCAGTGGTTTAGATGACATGTCTGCGGTGATTGCGTGAAAGGTAGGAATCAAGGATTTTGATGTTTTAATTGCTAAAATTCCTTCCTTCCATGAGTAGATTGCAGTTTAGATCAGGATCCCTAGTAGAACTGTATCCTTTCTCCAAGGGGAAAGGGATAAAAGAGAAAGAAGTGAGGAAAAGGGAAAAGCAGGTGGGAGAGAAAGGAAGAGGGATGAGAGAAAGAGAGAAGTTGTATTATGTTCTTTCATGCACTGGACAACTGCTGCGGCTAAGTGGCTTCAGTCGTCCCTATGGACTGTAGCTCTCCAGGCTCCTCTGTCCATGGGATTCTCCAGGCAAGAGTACTGAAGTGGATTGCCATGCCCTCTTCCATGGGATCTTCCCAACCCAGGGATCAAACCCATGTCTCTTACATCTGCATTGGCAGGCAGGTTCTTTATCACTAATTTCACCTGGGAAGCTAGACAGCTAATCCAACCCTAACAACAGAAGAGTCAGCTCAAATGAGGGGGTTTTCCTTATGCCTAGCTTGGGTACCTTAACCTTAACTCTACTTTTAGGGCCAATTAATGGCATCTCCAGCAAGTAACTTGTACTTATAAGCATCTCTGCATTGTTGTGAGTGAGAAGATATTAATGTAAGGGTGAGTCAACTCAATAGACATGAATATCAGCAAACTCTGGGAGATAGTGAAACACAGGGAAGCTGACATGTTGCAGTCCATGCAGTTGCAGAGTTGGACACGACTGAGGGAGTGAACTGAACTGAGCCCCAGTAGAACCATTATTTAAATTCTGTGCCGTTGTTGTATGTACCCTCAATAAGTGACGTATAACCTAGTTATGGCACAAAGTGAAAATCAGAGTTTACACTTCGTGCTGAAGCTAAACTCCTCCTCAACTAAGAAGAAATAAATTCCATTCTAAACATTGACACTAGGTTAGAACTGCAAAGTGGGCAAAGAAATAAAAGAAGAAATTTAGTTGAGCCCCAGTAAAAAATTTATCCCAGTGGCCATGAACAAAAATAAGAGAGAGTGGGGGAAATAAAACCCTCTCTTCTGATGTAATAGCTTTAGTTAATTTTACTGTGCTAAGTAATCTGATTTCCTATAAATTAGCTGCTCTTTTAGCCAAGGCTCACTTTAAAAAAAAAAAAAGGCAAGATAATAAAATGTACAGCATTTATTGTGCATGCAGCACATCCAGGATTCATGACTTGGAACTCCAAATCAGAACGAGGAATTTGGAACACAAAACATAGAATGTGCAGCATGGCATTACATGGAGCCCAGCCGTGAGAAGGCACAGAAACCAAGTACAGTTGGCACTTTATAATTACAAGTGGCACAACACTGTGGCAGAGATCTAGTGTTTTTTAATGCATGTGACTCAGTATGGAATGTTTCTGTTCGTGGTGTATAACTACTGACATTGACAACTGGCCAGTTGCTGTATGTGTACTGAATTAACAGAGGTTGGGGATAGATTTACCTAAGCAATACACAGACACACCTTGCACATGTGTGCCAAGAAAGGCAAGGTACTGGGATGTCGGTTTGCATTTGTATACAAGAGCACACAAACACCTATATACTCAGTTTCATAAAGACGTACTTCTATATATTTATATATGTCTGTCTGTATGAAATCATATCTTTTTGAAAAACATCTCTGCCTTTTTGAAATATATATTGTATACACATATTATATACAGAGAACAAGAAAGAGAGAGAGAACACGTTTGTTAGGAGTAACATATCATGCAGCAAGCAGAGCTTAATTGAAAATGTATTTTTGAGAGCCATTAAGAACAAGGTAGCTGAACAAAGAAACAGATAAGGTAGTTGAATAAAGAAACAGCAATCTTTTATCTTCTGCCTATTTTTTCCCTCTTATTTCCCTTCAACTTAGTTCCAGGTTCTTGTGACAACAGGTAACTCAAGGAGCTTTACGGTTTTATGAGCAAAATATGAAAGTGTTTCTCCTCCTGATTCTTTCAAAGTTAATCTACTCAGTAGAGTGGAGGACCAGATTCTGTCCTTGTGTTGCCATAAATCTGAGGCTTTGTAGGTGTTAATCATGAGCACAGACAGTGTCAGTCTAAGAAATAAACATTTGGATTATTTCATTTACTAATCAAATAAAAATAGTGGAACTGTGATTGGGTTTGAGTTAAATACATAAAATAATTTTGAAACAATAGTTTCAGAATATTTAAGTTTTTATCAAATGAACACTGTGTGTCTCTCTCCCTCAGAAAGATTTTACAATTGTGTATCTAGTACACAACTTTGTGTACTTCACATTTCTTGTTAGAATTATGAAGAATTTTATGGTAAAATATTTTGGAATTTTAGACATATTATTTAAAATGTTGTCTTTTATTTTTCTACTTTGTTATATGTTTCAATGGCCAGAATTCAGAACAGTGTTACATATAAATGGGAATAGCAGACATCCTTAATCCATATCTCCTTATTTTAAAAGGAGTGTTTTCAGTATTTTATTTAAAAAATGCTATTTAATATAAATGTTCTCTATCACATTAAGTAAGTATCTTTCTAATCACAGTTGCTGAAGTTATTTTTTTCCAAGCTGTGATGGGTATTTAATTTTATTAAATGCCATTAAAGAATCTTCTGTGATTATACACGTGGCTTTTCTCATTGGACCTTGGCTGTGCTGTATGCAACATGAAGAAATGTCCTAATGTTTAGCTCCCACCCATTCCTGCATTAACATTCTTGGCGGAAGCAGATTTTTTCTTTTACTAGATATAGTTTAATTCGTTTGCTAATATTTTATTGTCTATAATTTTCTTATGCTATTTCTATCAGGGTTTTATTATAGTTTATAAAATGATCTGGATAGGGCTTCCTTGGCGGCTAAGTGGTAAAGAATCTGCCTGCCAGTGCAGGAGACACAGGTTTGATCCTTGATCCTGGAAGATCCCACATGTTGCAGAGCAACTAGGTCCATGCGCCACAACTATTGAGCCTGGGGCTCTAGAGCCCAGGCTGTTAAGCAGGAGAGGACACTGCAGTGAGAAGACTTCAGACCACAGAGAGAGAATAGCCCCCTGCTTGCCACAACTGGAGAAAAGCCAGCACAGCAATGAAGACCCAGAACAGCCATTAAAAAAAAAAAAAAGATCTGGATAGCTTTTCAAACTCTTTTCATGTTATGGGACAATTTATTAAGTTTACTCTTTAAAAACTTGATTGAAAAATCCCAGAGTCTTTAGTAGAAATAATTCTTTGTTAAGTTTTTTTGTGTTTTTTGGTTTGTTTTTTTTTTCAGTTTTTCTCTAGGTCCACATATTCTGGTTTTTAAATTTTAAGTTTTCCTCACTTATGATTTTAAACAGTAAATGATTCTACTAAAATTCTCACATTTCTAAGCATACTGATAGTAACATTTTTATCACTCTCGTATTTTTGTATTATCTGTATTTGCTTATATGACCTATATCAGTTACAGCTTTTTTCATATTTTATTTCCATTTTGTAAAAATTAAAATTACTAAAAGCTTATCCTTTTTTCCTTCCCTCTATCCTATAGATGTATTGATGGTTTACTTTTATTATTATTTTCCTCCTAATATGTTTAATTTTTTGTCATTTCTCAAACTTCTGGGATTGAAAGCTTAGTTCATTTATTTTCATTCTTTCATGTTTAAGTAAGCATAATTAAGGCCATAAATTTAAGCCCACTGTGTTACTTGCCAGAGTTTTTTTATTTTCATTGTTTCTGAATCATCATCATTCATTTATCGTATGATTTTTCACTCAGCACCTACCATGTACCAAGCATTGTATTCTTTAAGAAAAAACCTAATATGCCATTTAAATTTTTCTTAGAACAATGAATTCTAAGAAAATTTATTGGTTGTTTAAACTTGTGTTAATAGATGTTAGTCGTGTTTTATTACTCGGAAGAATCTACAAAACATTCTAGTGTTGGAAATTTCCTCAGTTTTTTCTTTTGTGGCTAAATATATGATGAACTTTTATATTTCACAGGTGACCAAAAAGAGGGAAAAATTTATTAATTATAGTGGTCAGACACTCTTAATTGATTTTCAAAGGACAAGAAATGTGTTAGAACATAGTTAACCATTATGAATCTGACCAATGTGTTCTTTTAAATATTTGTTGCTACATTTTAAGGCACATTATATTATAATTCTAAATTACACTCAGCAATATATAACAATAGCCTTTATTCCATATTTTTGGTTAAACAATGTTTCCTAAAATTAATACTATCAAATATTTTCTGAAAAGTTCATACCAATCAAGTTATTTTTCACATGTGTATAAATAATAGTAGATAAATGAGACATTTAGAGATAGAACACTACCTCTATAAGATCCTGCATGGGGTTGTCCTCATTTCTGGCTCTTAATGAGCCTGGGTTTCTGAGTTAGCAGGTAATGGATAAAACTTCTTATTTACAACATTCTGGAAGGTAGCACTGTTCTGTTTCATTACACAAAAACATAGGCAATCCACTAATTTCTTTCTCAACCCAGTTTCTTTTACCTTATTGATGGGGAAGTATGCCTAGACTCTGGCATTAAATCGTTGGTCACTCAACACCCAATTGTTGGCTAAGACTCTGCAATCTCAATGCAGGGGGCATGGGTTTGATCTCTGCTTGGGGAAGTAGGATCCCGCATGCCACACGGTGCAGCCCACCCCCACCGACCCCAGAAAAAATGTTAGTCACTCTTAGTTTTCAGGCTGGTGATCTTTCAGTACTTTCCATGCTATCCACAGGAACTGTATCAGGGACTGCTAATCAGAAGCTATTTTAAAGCTCAGTGAGGGTTAGGCTCAGGCCCTGACATGAAAATTGCATAAATGCTATGCAAAATAAATGTAACATGATCTGGTTATATTTTGATAATATTATTTCTCATGATCTTGGTATAATCTGAGTTTCAATTTAAAGAGTGATAAAGTCATTAAGAATGTTACCTGCAAAATCCCTCCACAGAACATTCTTTTCAACTCCAGGCAGCTTATTAAAAACAATGAACATAAAGGTTTTCATGTATTCTTAAGAGGAATAATTAGTATATCAGTTCAAAATTTAAAATTTATAGAAGGTAAGTAGGAAGACATTTGAAGAATAACAGTTTATATCCTGTCTAACAGAACCAGAAGTCTGACACACTGCTCAGAGTGACACTAATATTCTAGCCTTTGCTCATCATATATGAGTGCTAACTGCAACCTGTAGTCAAATAATCCAGACTCTTGTCATTAAACAAGTCAAGAGTGAGTGGGTGAAGTCGCTCAGTCATGTCCGACTCTTTGCAACCCCATGGACTGTAGCCTACCAGGCCCCTCTGTCCGTGGGATTCTCCAGGCAATAGTATTGGAGTGGATTGCCATTTCCTTCTCCAGGGGATCTTCCCAACCCAGGGATCAAACCCGGGTCTCCCGCATTGTAGACAGACGCTTTACCGTCTAAGCCAAAGGGAATGTGAAATACATTGTAATACCTTGCAGTGATTTTTCAATAGTTCTAAGTGGATTCTTTACTTCAGTTCTTTAGAAAGATTTTTATAAATGTTAGAGTAACCCTTAGTAGCTGCAAGGAACATGAGTTCTATTTTTCCCAAATAGTTACAGAGGACTGACTTTCTGAATGCTGCAGATCAACAACTTAGACAAGGAGTGTAGTCAGAGCCCCCACTCACTCATGCAGAATTGTGTAGTTCTCTCTGTTCTTGAAGAGGCTTGAATTATTTCAGAAATTTGGTAAATTGCATGTCAGCAAAATCACAAGCCAGTGAAGTCTTACCTGGGTTTTGGGGGATATATATGTGTGTGTGTGTGTGTGTGGCAGGTAGGCAGGCGGGTATGTACAGAGACCAAGCCTCTCCTTCTTCCTGCATGTGGTGGTCACAAGGGGAGAGGAAGAGGCAGAAAGAAGAGTGGTAGATAGAAAACCATGGACAGAAAGTTGAGAGGTTGGTGAAACTGGTGAAGGACAGGCATACGCTGGTATGCTCATTTGTTGAGGGGTGTATTGAGGGTGATGAACAGACAAGTTATACAGTCTGTGTGGAAGGTTCACCTACTCCTGAATATCCAAAGTGGTCAATAGGCCAAATTCGAAAGTGGTGACATGGCCAGGTTGATCCATATGTGGCCAATCTTCATCAAAAGAATGAGTGGCATCTCTAAGAGCATCACTAGGAAGGGATCTCTAGCTAGAACCTGAAAGAAACGACACTCATTGAAAAGAGCTGTCAAAATGTGGATGGTCATCCATCTTCCAGCCAAAGAATCATGGTCCTGGGAGCAGTTTTCCTAGAGCAGGTATTTTCCACATGTAGAATGTGAAAAAATAGACAAATTTTGAGATCCTCCAGATCAAAATCACAACCATTGTTCTCTGTGGAGATAAGATGAATGACCTCATGGGAGTTTTTGTGATATTCATTAAGAAATTTCCAAAAATCTTCTCTTAATAGTAATGTATACAAATCACTATAAGTAGTCACTTACCTCCAAGTTCTCAAACTGACTTAGAATCATAAATAACTATATGTTGCCTTTAAAGCAATTTTTCACTATTTTACTAGTTATAAGATAAAATATGTAAGTTTTTAGAAAATTTAAAAATACAGGAAAGAAAAAAAAAGTCTCAAGGCTCTAACCACTAAGAGTCAGCTACTGTCAAAGATTTGATGGACACCCTTCCAAAGCTTGCTCTATAATATATGGATATATATGTATGACCATATATGTATATAATTTGCACATAAATGGGATCAACATATACATGCTGTTTTACAAGCTGTTTTTTTCCAACAATATGTCAAAGAGATTTTTTTTAAGATATGGTACAGACAGATACACACACACACACAGTCCTGTTTAAGACCATGTAGTAATCTATTGTGTGAGATTTTTCATGGTATATTCAACCAGTTTCCTATTGACAAGCAACTAGATTTTGTCCACCTTTCATTATTATAATAATGTGATGACATCTCCTTGTAAGTACATATTACTTACTTGTCTGAGTAGATCCTTTAGAAAGTTTTCTAAAAATCGGTTTGCTAAATCAAAGGGCAGCACATACAGCATTTTGGTATTCCAGAAGAGTTTTTTCTCAACGCAATTCCTTTGACCTTATTGATAGGGAAGTGTGCCCAGATTCTGGCATTAAATTGTTAGCATCTCTTAAGTTTTCACTCTGGTGATTTTTCAGTGTTTTCAGCACACTGAATTAATTTTCATTTATTCATTCATTATTTCTTTTACATCCATGAATGATCAGACACTATTTTTGGAAGTAAGGACTTTGAAGTAGTGAAAAAAGAAATAGCCTCTTGACAAATAGTTGACACAGAAGTAAACAGATAATTAAGATGCAATATGCTGATGGCCATAATAAGAGTGTGAACAGACGTTTAAACTTGAATCTGATAGGCAAAAAGACAAAGATATTTTCCAGGTGGAGAAGGAGGAGCAAAATGGAACAGCAAGTAACAAGTGAAGTGAAGTAAAGTGAAAGTCGCTCAGTCCATG
>NW_011495058.1:7431813-7464128 GCF_000754665.1 Bison bison bison
CCCCCTCCCCATACCATCCCTCTGGGTCGTCCCAGTGCACTAGCCCCAAGCATCCAGTATCGTGCATCGAACCTGGACTGGCAACTCGTTTCTTAGATTCTTTTACTAGCGTAGCCACAGGGGAAGCCCGAGAATGCTGGAGTGCGCAGCCTATCCCTTCTCCAGTGGATCTTCCCGACCCAGGAAGTGGTCGAACTGCGGTCTCCTGCATTGCGGCTGGATTCCTTACCAACTGAGCTATGAGGGAAACAAATGGTAAACACTAAAATCTTTTGGAGAAGAGTAACATTTCAGTGGGGTGGGGCAGAAGTTGCCTATATGTCCACATTTAAAAAATGTGTACACTGGTCAGAATCCCTGAGAGAGATGCTCTTGGGAGGAAATCTTCCCACAGACAAATGTGTTTGGGAAATTCACCATATCACACTGGTTCATAATCCTTTACACACAATTCCAAGATCCAAACATGTTTTGTAATTCATTAAGTTACAAAGCCTCACATGAACTTATGAGGTTATTATTATTATTTTATTATTTATTATTATTTATTATTTTATTATTTATTATTATTATAGCCTAGAATTTATCACATTTAATGTGATCACCATATATTTTGAAATAGAAACATCAATATGATTGCTAGGATATCTTATATAATATTTGCTATATGTACCTTATTACCTTTCTAAATGTCCAGTCCCAGGAATCTTTGAATCATAGACTGTGGACCTGTATAATCTCCTTTTAGGAAGTCACATGAACATTAACAGTTTCTAAAAAGTTCTCCAGTGAGGAAATTAAATTTCTTTCACCTAGCATTTCCCACATAGATTTCACTTTTCAACACTTAACCCTTCCCATTTTGCTTATAAATGATCTACTAACATCCCAAAGAAAATTTATAATTAATATTTAAAGGAGGGCATTTTGGGAAATATGAGGACAACAAACTGATGCCTACTATGGGTTAGCAGGCTTCTACTGAAATGCAAGCAAGGAATGATATAATCTTGCTCTAGGCATTCCAAATCAGATATATTAAAGTGTACAGATCCAAATATGGAGACCAATTCAAGGTTCAATTGATAGCCCTTTGGATTTGCAAAGATGTAGAAAGGAAAGAGAAGAAAGAAGAGACTACAATTCTAGGTTTTCTGAATTGAGGGAATGGGTGACTGATGATGTTATCAGTTAGGTTAAGGACCATGAGAGAATCCATCAGTGTACAAAGAGAGATGGCTCTTGAGAGATAAAATTTGAGGTGTCTCTAAAGTATATGTGCTAAAGTATAGATACCCACTAGGCTAAAGGGATTCAGGCTGTGCTTCTCAGAGAAATATCTGATTTGGAGATATAGAGTTAGGACCCACTGAAAACTAGGATGAGAAAGTATAAGAGCCTAAAATGTCACCCCCAGGGGACATGCAGAGTATTAGAACCAAGATTAGAATACTGATAAAATGTCAGTATATTAAAAAGCAGAGACATTACTTTGTCAACAAAGGTCCGTCTAGTCAAGGCTATGGTTTTTCCAGTAGTTATGTATGGATGTAAGAGTTGGACTATAAAGAAAGCTGACAGCAGAATAATTGATGCTTCTGAACTTTAGTGTTGGAGAATACTCTTGAGAGTCCCTTGGATTGGAAGGCGATCCAACCAGTCAATCGTAAAGGAGATCAGTCCTAGATGTTCACTGAAAGGACTGATGTTGAAGCTGAAACTCCAGTACTTTGGCCACCTGATGCGAAGAGCTGACTCATTTGAAAAGACCCTGATGCTGGGAAAGATTGAGGGCAGGAGGAGAAGGGGACAACAGAGAATGAGATGGTTGGATGGCATCACCGACTCAATGGTTATGAGTTTGGGTAAACTCTGGGAGTTGGTGATGGACAGGGTGTCCTGGTGTGCTGTGGTTCATCGGGTCACAAAGAGTCGGACACGACTGAGCAACTGAACTGAAACAGAAAAATGTCAGTATTGGCAAGAGGGGAGGAATAGGAGGAAGACTTACTTAAGGAGAAAAGAATGTTTAAAGCAGAGTTAGGAGAAGAAGAAGAGACCTGCAAGGGGTGGTTAAGAGCATTCCTCACTGTGTGCATCAAGGAGGAAGGAGCGTGAAATCAGGTCCTGGCCTTGAACAATTATGGGAAGCTGCCTCTGTGGTGTAAGTGACCCAAAAACTAGATACAAGTGGGTTGATCAGTGTCTTAGTCCAAGTTGACTTGGACTGTAGCAAATTTGACTTGACTGTATTTGACTTGACAGTACCAAATACCACAGACTGGGAGATCAAACAATAAAAATTTAGTTTCTCATTTTGGGAGGTTGGAAAGTCCATGATCAAAGTCTAGTAGGCTTTTGTTGGTGGAAGCCCTTCTTCCTGACTTTCAGACCATTGTCTCATCACTGTGCCTCTCTTTGGTGCATGTGTGTGTAGTGGGGAAGACGAGATTGCTCTTCCTTTTCCTCTTTTTTATAAGGCCATGAACCCTATAGGATTTGGGCCCCACCCTTATGACCTCACTTAACCTTCATTACCTCTTTAAAGTCCTACCTCCATATATAGTCACATTGGAGGTTAGGGCTTCATTGTGTAAAATTTTGGCTGATGGAGGACACAATTCAGTCCATAGCAAGGAGTGAGGAAGTTGAGGTAACAGATCCTGATTATGCAAATAGAGGTAATAAAGATGAAAAAAGAGATATTATCTAGTGTAAATATTTAGAAATTAAATTTTAAGACAATAGAAATAATCTGAGGAAAGGGGAGAATGGAAAGGGAGAGGTTGACAAACCCCACAGAGGCAACAAGGTGGGGAGTGGGAGGCAGTCCTGAGATGGGATGTTTTGTATGAGTGCAGGGATTAGCCTTGGGAAGGCAGAGATGTGACAATTTCTGAGAGGAAGAGGAGAACCAATGTGGCCTGTTCTATTTGGTCTAGAAGTGAAGTGGACAGAAAATGAGCACATTTTTCCTCAACAGCATCAGTTTCCTTGAACTTGAGGTTTTAGTGAACCTATATTGAATAAGTCAACAGATGACACTTACGTTTTCCTTTCATGTTTTGAAGTGGTTGCCACTATTTCAAAAATTGAAGAGACAGTGTCTCCAGTATATGGTGATAGTTCAACTGGCCTGTGCATCCACAGATAATATATATCACTTAAACATTTAAATAGACTTCTCATCAGTCTAACAAACAGATACAGAATGATGCAAGATTTAAAAGTTACCCCGTCATCAATTCAACAGAATGGTCAATATCAACAAATCTACAAATAATAAATGCAGGGGAGGGTATTAGGAAAGAAAACCCTCCTACACTGTACGGTTGGAATATAAATTGGTACAGCCACTATGGAGAACAGGAAGGAGGCCCCTTAAAAAACTAAAAATAGAGTTATTATTTATTATGGGCTTCCCTGGTGGCTCAGATGGTAAAGAATCTGCCTGCCAATGCAGAAGACCCAGGTTTGACCCCTAGGTCAGGAAGATCCCCTGGAAAAGGAAATATCTACCCACTCCAGTATTCTCGTCTGGAAAATTTCATGGACAGAGCCTGGGAGCCTACAGTCCATGGGGTCACACAGAGTCCAGCACGAGTGAGAGATTAACACTTTCACTTTTCACTTTCAGTTACCATATGGTCCAGAAATCCTACTCCTGAGCATGCATGTGGAAAAGACCAAAACTCTAATTTGAAAAGATACATGCACCACGAAGTTCATAGCAGCACTACTTACAATAACCAAGACATGGAATCAACTTCAATGTTCACTGGCAGACGAATAGATAAAAAAGATATGGTACATATATACAATGGAATAATACTCAGTCATAAAAAATAATAAAATAATGCCATTTACAGCAACATGGATGAACCTAGAGATGACTATACTATGTGAAGTCAATCAGAGAAAGACAAATACCATGTATCACTTATGTGTGGAATCTTAACAAAGTGATACAAATGTACTTATTTATAAAATAGAAATAGACTCACAGACATAAAAAACAAAGGGGAAAAGATAGGGGAGAGATAAATTGGGAGTTTGGGATTAACAGACATACACTATTTTTCAGTTCAGTCACTCAGTCATGTCTGACTCTTTGCGACTGCATGGACTGCAGCGCGCCAGGCCTTCCTGTCCATCACCAACTCCCAGAGCTTCCTCAGACTCATGTCCATCGAGTCTGTGATGCCATCCAACCATCTCATCCTCTGTCATCCCCTTCTCCTCCTGCCTTCAATCTTGCCCAGTATCAGTGTCTTTTCTAATGAGTCAGTTCTTCACATCAGGTGGTCAAAGTATTGGAGTTTCAGCTATTTTTAAAACAGATAAACAGCAAGGACCTGTATAGCACAGGGAAATATACTGAATATCTCATAATAATCTATAAAGAAAAAAATCAGAAAAAGAATATATATATTTTATATAAATGTGTATAATATATATGTGTGTGTATAGCTGAATCACATGTGTTATACACCTCAAAGTAATACAACATTGTAAATCAACCATAGTTCAATAGAAAAAAATTTACTCCACAGCCATCATTTTTAAGAAGAGAGATTATAACAGCATTTCGTGGCCTCACATCCCACAATGATCCTGAAGTTATTTCATATCTCTACAGTGGGTCACATCTGAATGGACAGTACCATCTACCCCAATCCTTATCCTTTTGCAGTGATGAGGTTAGCAGATAACGGGTCCTTCAGCAAGAGCAAGTGTGAGCATAACTCAGCTACATGGATGGAAAAACACCTGAGCAGCTGTGTAAGATGTCACTAACAATGGGAACTGTAAGCAGAAAGAAAGGAAGAAAAGTAAACGCATTTAGAAGAATCTTTGCAACCACACACCCTTGCTGAGTGGCTCTCTGTACAGGTGAGAAACAAAGACTCATCAGTTCTTCATTCTCTCACTCAGCTCACCATCCATGCAACTAATATTGACTGTACCCAGGGCTTGCAAGCACGATGGTAGACACTGGGAAGACAGTGGTAACAAGGTGGATGCTGACTCTGGTCCACAGCTCTCGGAGCAGGCAAGACTGCTGTAAACTATGCAGTCACAACAAAGGGAGATGTTGTGATAAGGATGCCTGGGTATTATGAAAGCATAGAAGAGGGGGATTTAAATAGGATGTGGCATTTGGAATCCAGAGGATAAACATTAGTTAATTAGAAGAAGAGAAAAAGGAAGCTTTCCAGAAATACAGAAGAGCAAATAGAAGCCCATAAGTGTGAACAACAGAAAGAGTTCACTACCTCTAAGGGAAAAAAAAAATCTCCAAAACCAAAAACAGCTGGGCCCAATTGTGAGAGAAAGTGAGCAAAGCTGAGACAAGCGAAGCTGGCAACAGCCAGGTCAGGATGACTTTGTTAAAAGAAGGTATTTGAACCACATTCTACAGATGGTGAGACATTAAGCACTATGAATGCCTCTGTGCATGTGTATGTGTGTGTGTGTGGCAATGGATAAGGAACAGGTAGGGAGGTAGAAGTGTAAGATTTGCTTGGACAGGGTTAGAACTTTATTTTAGGGAAATATCTACCTGCAGCATTTAGGATGCACTGGAATTGAGGAGACCAACCCTAGAGTAAAGGCAGTAGAGAGCTGGGGTGATGTAGAAGATATGATGCAGAATGCTTCAGAGCAAGCAAGTTGTGCCTACTTGTGCAGATTAGGATCCTATGCCAAGACAGATGAAGTATCCTCCAGACCCATGGCCCTTCTCCTGGGGTCTTACTGGTTCATGGACAGTGCAGGGAGGAGTCTGAAACCCACTTTGAAGTCCCAATGGCACACTGCTATAGCATCTGTCTCCCTCTGCCCTTCACGTTGTGTGGTCTGGGTGGGTATCTGTTAGTGTGGTTTTCTTTCTCTCCTGCAAATGTTACAGTCTGTTTTGTGCCATTAGAAACTTAGTGTGGCTTTAGAGATAGATTCAGAAACAGAGCCTGGGGAGCTACCAAGCTTCAGCCCCCATTTCTACAGAACAGAGCCATCAATAACCTGGATGGCCAACAGGAGGAAATGCATGACCAGGGCCTGGTTCTGAGCTGGAGTCTTGGTGAAAGAGAGCTGACAGATGCCACTGCTTTCTGCCAAAGACCCATTCCAACCCCATTAGTGCATCCTGCAGGGATGAGCGTGCAAGAATCATGAGGAAAACAAAGGCATTTGGAGGGTTGCCTGCAGGCTGGTGCATGGCTGTGCTCGCTGGGGGCTGGGCAGTCTGGTCTGCTCCGGGCTGGCCTCACACCCTCCTGTCCCTCTGTAGGGGCCCTGCAGCTGGTCTGCCTCTTTTGGAGGACAGTGCGAGGATGATCAGGCACTTGGCCTTAGAGACAGAGGCTCTGCAAACAAGTGTACCCAGGGGAAAGGGGCAGAGTGATGGAGATTATTCATTGGAGCCAGGAAAAGGCAAGTCCATCTAAATCTGCAAGTGTTTAAACAGAGATACAGAACACATCAGGTTGCCATGAAAAAGAGGGATATTAAAAGCAACTTTGTGTTTGACTATTTGAAATTCTCTACTATCACCAGCAGCTGACTTGCTGGTGGCCCTCCCAGGCAGCTTATTCCCATGCAGCCCAGGGGTGGGAGTTATTAGAGGCAAAGTAGAAGGCTTTCATCTTCCAAGACTATTTATTAACACACGGATAGTACCCTGTAGTCCACTTGCATGCGCTCTCTGGTCCCAAATAGAGGGCAGATGACATGCCACTGCCCAAGGGACTCCAGGTTTCACCTCACTCAGATTTATCCATAAACTCTGGGATGTGAGGAGTCTGTGGTGCTCTTACAGCATTCCCCCTCTTACAGCATTCCAGGTGCTGGGAAGCAGTCCTGAAAGTCTTACACAGCAACCTGTTAAGGGGCGGGGCTGAGCTCTCCCTGGAACGAATGATGTTCCAGATCTACTGCCTGCCTTGGAGCCTGTCCTCAGCCATAGGGGAGATGGAGGGGTGGGGAGTAGGGAAGGAGGGCCGCCATAAGCCCGAGCCAGGCTTGGGTGGGGAGAAAGCCTGTCTGCCAAAGGCATTCCAGCTGCCTGGCCCTCTGCCGGCTAGGGGGCGTTCCCCAGACCTGCTAAGCTCTCTGCCCCTCTATCAGTACTGCCTTGCAGTAAGAGATAGTGGAGAAGGGGCAATCAGGATGCTGATAGCAAAGCAAGGACATCAGGGTCACCACGAATTATGCAGAGGTGTGATAGCATGACCTGGAAGGAGGCTGAAAACAGGGCAGATAAGAGCCTGAGCAAACCCTGTGGATGCCAGCAGCTCCAGCGAACATCATCAGGCCACATGGTCCCAGCAGACACCCACTCTCATGTACAGCGGCCAGTTAGGATTTGGGGGTTTCCTAAACAGGGCAGGGCCTTGAAAGAATGCTGATAAGGGGCCTATCATTGAGCAACAGGGAGGGTCATTTAGTCTAGGCCTCCCATTTAGACTTTAGATGTGTGATTTTATCTCCAAAGGAACCTCTTTATCTAGTCACTGAGATACAATGACCAAGTTGAAAGATGTTTTCTAAAATTCATCCCATTAACAGACTCTCTCTCTCTATGTATATATATAAATATATATAGCTCTTCCAGTGCATGCAAGGTCAATATTTTCAAAAGTTTTGGACTAAGTTATACATAACATGCTTCATTTCATTCTTTGAAATGACTCATTTCCTAATGTAAGTGTGGAAAACGAACTGCAGTTTTTACAATATTCTGTTGGTATATCTTCCTATTTGAATATACCTGGTATGTCAACAAAGCAGAAATTACCAATGTCTTTCTTGGACTCTGAGAGATCCTAATAATTCCTCCTTCCCACTCCCCACCCCAAATAAATTGACATTTTTCATTGTATTCAAAATTAAGGCAATGTCCACCTACATTTAGAACTAACCAACTGATGCATTAGTTGCGAATCTGAAAACACCAATTTGTGACCAACTTAGCACAGAGCTGAACCTGTCCCTGTGCAGTGTGGTGGGAAGACGGTTGGAAATAGAAACAAGACACATCTGTTCTGGCCCTGGCTTTGCCAGCTACCCAGGTGTTTGTCTAGGTAACGCCTTCATGCTTCCCTGGGCCCCGTGTTTCTCACCTATAAGATGATGTTGTAAGTGTGCCACAGGGAAGGATGAAATTAACTGTGTGAAACTGCTTGCACAGGACTGGGCACACAGATGTTAGTATCCCACCCACCCCACCCCTCTTTTCTATCTCTGAAACTTGGTTTTCTATAAGAGGATGGCTTTTCAAACTTTAACAAGCTTCTATTTAACTAATCATTGATTTTATCTATTTTAATTAGTATGAGAAATACCAAAAGCAAATCTAACTGCGGTGCCTGCAGTGATCTTTTTTTCTCTCTCTGTGCCATACATGATGCTGTCTATCCATTGTTCTTTAAAGACAGGGAATTTCTGACGGAGATCCTGATCTATGAAATTACAGCCACAGCCCATACATCAAAGGCAGAATGACCCTCTCATACAGGGACCAATCCCCAGAGGCCACTCCCATTGGAAAACATGTTCTCATCAAGTCCTCTTGCCACCAACCTCACCTGACAAAGTCCTGGGTAGTTCTCAAGACATCCCTCAGAAGGTTCCTTCCATCCTGAGCCTTTGGACTCACCCGGTTCAGAAACAAATGCCCTCCCCTTCAAAATGGTAGCACCCTACAGATTATCACTGGTGACAGCCAGTGATGACAGGCAGGATCAGGCTAGGGCAGGTGAGTGCCTTGAAGAGGCCAACCAGCACGCACCACTGTTCCTGTGGCGACTTCTCCGTTCTTCCCCTCCACACTGCAGGCTGCCCCTCCTTCTGTCCACCTCCAAGGACTGGTTTTCTCCAGGACTGCAGACCATGTGAAACACAATGAGGGTGACAAAAAGAGAACCACATACTCACTTTTCTCAGCTGTACTTGGGGATAACTGACAAATAAATTTGTAAGATATTTAAAGTGTACAGAATGGTGACTTGACATGTGTAACCATTGTGGAAGGATGCCCACTAGTTAATTAACTAGTTACATCCATCACCTAACATTTATTTATTTATTTTGGTAAGAACGTTTATGTTTTACTGTCTTAGCAAATTCCAGTTATATAACAGTGTTTTCAACTAGAGTCACCATGTTACCCCTTACATCCTCAGAACTTCATCTTATAACTGAAAATGTGTATGCTTTCACCAACCTCTCCCTTTTTTCCTGACCTCCCAGCACCTGGCAAATACTTTTAAATCCCTGTTTCTATTAATTTGATTTTTCTTTTTCATATAAGCAATACCATGCAATATTTATCTTTCTCAGTGTGGCAATATATGTAATTTAAGCATATGCAATTTCATGGTTTATTTGGATACAGGATAAATATGATGCAATAAACTTTTCTACAATGATGTACAAATAAACTATTGATAGCAGGTGAAAGGGAAAGAATGTTTTCTGTTTGTAGGTTCAACACTAAAGAGGCCAAGATAGATTATAAACTCTTGCAAGGTGTTAATTAAAAGCACTATTGTGTAAATGGCTAGAATAAATGAAACATTTCAAGTATGGAAGATAAATGAGTGAAGGAGAGATGGCTGAGATTGCAACAGAGGGACATATATAATTTACTGACATAAAAGATACTCACTGAATAAAGCCAAACCTTTCCACTTTTGTGTTTATAAAAGAGGGTAGAAGCCAGAAATGGACATATGGTGTCCCCAAGGAGGAAAGGAGACAGATGCAAAATAAGTTATGTTCTTGCCACAACAGGTGATCAAGAAATTTATAATTTTTGAATTAATAACCAAGACAAGTCCAAGGCCAGAGAGAGAAGAATTGCAGTATTTTGGAGGCAATGGCAAAAGAAAAAAGACTATCAACGCTTATGAGAAAAAGTCAAAGTTTAACACCTGGAAAAAACATCGTTCCTTTAACCCTGAAGGCGCAGCTGACTTTGTCAAAAAGCCCCTTTGGGGTGCAGAGTCTTGTAGCCCTTCCTCTGTTTCTCTAGTCAAGAGACCAGAGGCGATTCTTAAAGGACTTGAAGACCAGCCAAACTGTCATTTGACCATAGTGAGAGGGAATGAGGGCGGGCTGGGGTGGGCCATGGCAGCAGGAGACTGTCCCAGGGTTTAAGGAAGATTGAAAAGACAAACGGAAGAGAGAGCCTTTGGGAAGAATGGAATTGACTGGGAAAGTGAAATGCTTTGCTACACGCCTTCCTGAGAATGCAGAGCATGAAATAAAACAGAAGTATTTACATTAAAAACAATATGTAACATTGCTATCAGTTACCCGAAATGCATGCCACAACCATTTTAAGAAACATTTGTCGTTTTAAAGTTAACCTAAGAATGCCTGAGATGCCCCTGGGACTGAGCACAGAGTATATGGCCCTCCAATCTTCAACCCACCTCCAGGAGCAGGGAGTCTTGCTCATTCCCATTTTCCAAATGCAAAGTAAGACTTTTTCTTGCCAGAGAAGGCCATCAAATATTAAGAGGAGAAAATTCCTAAAATGTCTTTGGCATTTGAAGTTTACTGGACATTCATTCGAAGCCCTGGAAAACAGTGTGACCCCAGGACCCAGTCTACCTTCAGAATCCGCACATCTGGGGCACTGCTTCTTATGGGCCACATCCAGCCTGTGTACTTCTGGCCAGTGAGAGGTTATGCACCCACATTTGAGTGCTCTGAGGTGAAATATCGCCAGTTTTGAGGTGATACTTAAACTCCCCTTTCCCTGTTCCTACCTGAATTTCCAAAGGCACTAAGAGAAGCGAGTTAAGTAAGCACTTCCTACTTTGTAGGAAAGTAGTTCTCTGCCTGGCAATCATTAGAGTCCCCACCAGGAACATAAAAACCCCAGATTTCCAGGCCCTCATGCAGAAGCTCAGAGGGACCAAGTTAGAGCTGCTGAGACAAGCAATGTGTACTCTGAAGAGCACCCTGGGTAATTCTGCCACTGAGTCACATTTGTTAACTAAACCACGGGCCTGAGGGCAAGCTGAGAAAAATCTTAACTTCACTGAAATAAACAACAACAAAAACTGTTTTTTTTTTAAACTGAGCATGACCCATAGCATCAAAGGGGAAGGTAAGAGCTGACATCTCTCAGCTGCTGAGCTGCTGAGTTCATTCAAGGCACTAAGGTAAGCATTTATATAGATTACCTCATGTAATCGTGATGATAAATTTATGAGGTACTACAATTATTATCCCTCTTGTATCAGTGGTGAAATTGGGTCTTAGAGAAGTTAAGTCATTTGGCCAAGGTTAACCATTAATTACACTCAAAATATTCAAGGGAATAGAAATAAAACCTGAAAGGGACTAGTGAAGTATTTATGAAATTGAGACTGAATCTTCCATTAGTTTGAGTTTTTGAGGCACGTTCTTGAGCTCTAGTTATTGAAGCTAACCTAAGTTTGGATATCTCCACTTATAAACTGGATGCAGAATGACCTCATTCTCTGGAATAGGCCTGCCTACTTGAGACGGTTCAGAAGTGTGGAGGGTATACTTTATGCTGCTTGAAAAGCATTTATGCAAAAACCTGGTCTGAGGTCCAGTAAATTTCACCCAAGAACACCGTCAGTTTAAATGAAAGCAAAGGAAGCACAATATTGATCTTGCTGGGAGGACTTGTTAGATCATCACACTGGAAATGTTTTGATGACTTTAAAAAAAGATAACAGAACCAATACCTAGTTAACCAACTACATTTTTATCCTGTTAGGTATAAGTGGGTTTTAAAGGCTTGAAAACAAGTGTTTCCTAGCTGAAAATTGTTCTTGGAGAGGGTCGCCTTAGCAATGAGAAGATTTCCTAATGTAACCCCAAATCTATAAAGCTGTAAATAAATCATGCCTTAATACCACCAGGCCTTTGGTATTATAATACCAAAGTGCTTATAATATTTACCGTAGGTCAATTTCCAAGCACTGATAAATAGAACAGCAACCTCTCCACACTTGTGTGGTATCTCCTTAGGAATTCCAATGGCCTCTAATCCATCCACATTGGCTAAGAATGCCATCTTTCATGGTAGAGTTTTGACAGCAGGAACACAGTCAGTGAATACCTGTAATAGTCCATTTCAGAGAGCAGATGGAAGCTAAAATTTGTAGAAGCTTCCTTGGGATAAACAAATCCTTTAAAAAGGTAAAATTAGTCCAATAAAAGATAAAATCATAAACAATACTACTTCAGTTAAGCTTAGGTAGAGCAGAAGGCTTTCTGGAGTCCCTAGAAGCCTGGAAATGTTGACTGACACCAGGGACCCTGAGGATTTTTCAAGAGATAAGCCCACGAATGAATTTCCTGCCATGGTATTTACTCCTATTTATTGTATTAAAAAAAAATACACCTTCTTTTCATTCCCAGGTTACTAACAGAAATCCCAGGGATATGTAATGTTAGAGATGGTATCATTTTTGCAGCATTGTGGTAGAGAAACATGAGCTTTGAAATCAAGCAAATGTATCTGTTTTGCTTGATTTTGCTCCAAAAAAACATCATGTTTTGCTTCAGAAAAACATCTACTTCTGCTTTATTGACTATTCCAAAGCTTATTGTGTGGATCACAACAAATTGTGAAATATTTTTAAAGAGACGGTAATATCAAACCACCTTACCTGCCTCCTGAGAAATCTGTATGCAGGTCAGGAAGCAACAGTTAGAACTGGACATGGAACAACAGACTGGTTCCAAATAGGAAAAGGAGTACATCAAGGCTTTATATTGTCATCCTGCTTATTGAACTTATATGCAGAGTACATCATGAGAAATGCTGGGCTGGAGGAAGCACAGGCTGGAATCAAGATTGCCGGGAGAAATAGCAATAACCTCACATATGCAGATGACACCACTCTTATGGAAGAAAGTGAATAAGAACTAAAAAGCCTCTTGATGAAAGTGAAAGAAGAGAGTGAAAAAGCTGGCTTAAAACTCAACATTCAAAAAACTGTGATCGTAGATCCCATCTGCTACTGCTAAGTCACTTCAGTCGTGTCCGACTCTGTGTGACCCTATAGACGGCAGCCCACCAGGCTCCCCCATCCCTGGGATTCTTCAGGCAAGAACACTGGAGTGGGTTGCCATTTCCTTCTCCAATGCATGAAAGTGAAAAAATTGAAGTCGCTCAGTCATGTCCGACTCCTAGCGACCCCATGGACATCAGCCCACCAGGCCCCTCCGTCCATGGGATTTTCCAGGCAAGAATACTGGAGTGGGTTGCCATTGCCTTCTCCATAGGTCCCATCACTTCATGGTAAATAGATGGGGAAACAATGACATACTTTATTTTGTGGGGCTCCAAAATCACTGTAGATGGTGACTGCAGTCTTGAAATTAAAAGACACTTGCTCCTTGGAAGAAAAGTTATGACTAACCTAGACAGCATATTAAAATGCAGAGACATTACTTTGCAATGAAGGTCCATCTAGTCAATGCTATGGTTTTCCCAGTAGTCATGTATGGATGTGAAAATTAGACCACAAAGAAGGCTGAGCGCCAAAGAATTGATGCTTTTGAACTGTGGTGTTGAAGAAGACTCTTGAGAGTGTCTTGGACTGCAAGGAGATCCAAACAGTCAATCCTAAAGGAAATCAGTCCCAAATATTCATTGGAAAGACTGATGCTGAAGCTGAAACTCCAATACTTTGGCCACCTGATGTGAAGAACTAACTCATTGGAAAAGACTCTGATGCTGGGAAAGATTGAAGGCGGGAGGAGAAGAGGATGATGGAGGAAAAGATGGTTAGATGGCATCACTGACTCCATGGACATGAGTTTGACTAAGCTCTGGGAGTTGGTGATGGACAGGGAAGCCTTGCGTGCTGCAGTCCATGGGATTGTAAAGAGTTGGACATGACTGAGCAACTGAAATGAACTGAAACATATCTGATTCTTTTAATTCTAGATTTTACCCCTTAATTGCATATATGCTTGTGGCTATTTCTCTAATCATTAGTCATTTGTTCTGTGGAAACAGAGACAATAATACACAATTATTGAAAGTTCTGATATAGCAGTGCCTGTGACATGCACAAATATTGTTGGCAATTAGTAGATGCTCAACTAACATCATTGCCTTCCTTGGTTTCCTTAGACGCTTCCTATTCTATTTTTTTTTTAATTTTATTTTATTTTTAAACTTTACAATATTGTATTAGTTTTGCCAAATATCTATTTTAACAATGTTAGTGCCCCCCACCCTAGATAGATACCACATCTGATCTAAAGGAAAAAAAAAAAAAAAGAACTGCATATGCTCCTGAGGCTTCAGGGTTATGGAAACAGTAATAGAATTAAATGAGATGACAAATTTTAACTGAGACTGAGTGAAAATATTCTCCTACAAAAGCTTCCATCCATTTTTCTCCAATCTCAAATTACTCAGAAAAGTTGCCTTTGGTTAATGTATAACACTTGGAATTTTTCTTTAACATTTAGTGTTTAGTTGACACGCAGCCATTTTAAGTCATTTCTGGAATAAATACATATATATTTTCAAGTATTTTAAAATAATTCTGATACATTTTACTTCTCACAACAACTTTTAGCATATGTTATCCAACTTTGCTTTCACAATCCATCTTCTTCTGAAAAAGAGAAGAAACAAAATTACCTTAGGACTGAGACAAGACAAGGAAAACTTCCACTCTGGGAAAATAATATTAGCTTTGACATAAATTAGATGCTTGCCAGTAACTCAACTACACCTGTCAAATAAGACATTAAAATTTGAAATAGAATATTAACAAAAGTCAATTTCACTAGTGATTAAGCATAAGATTTAACTGTGCTGATAAAAGAAAGGAAGGGGAGTCTGAAGGCAGATCTGCTTTAGTTGTAAAAATATATATTCCTCTTATAAAGAGATTTACCAATGGAATTTTCACTGTTTTCTTCCTCCAAAGTGGCCCTTGGAAGTAAAGAAAAAATGGAGCTCATTTTCCTTAAAAAAGAAAAATGACCATTTAGTTTACAGTACTCTTCCTTAGAAACACCCCTCAAAAATTATTGAGTACAAGAAAAAGAAAAATAAGAAAATAATCCCAACAGAATGTGATAAGGGTTTCTGTCATTTTATCTGTGCTCTGGTGGGATTAGCGCCAAGGACACCTCACCCTGAGCACAGAGAGAATTTGAATATTTCAGATGTCATTTCCAAACATAATTTCTTTTTTACCCAATTTTGAGAATTTTATTAATAAGCTGCCAAAAAAAAAAAAAAGTGAGAGAGAGAAAGCATACACTGGAATGATTTAGTATTTCCCCTCCTTGGTCTTCCACCACAGCTTTGTCTCACAATTTTTATTATTAATAATTTTTATTGGAGTAGAGTTGCTTTACAATGTGTTAGTTTCTACTGTACAGCAAAGCGAATTAGCAATATATATACACACATCCTCTCTTTTTTTAATTTTCTTTCCATTTGGGTCACCACATAGCACTGGGTAATGGGCTTCCCTGATAGCTCAGTTAGTAAAGAATCCACCTGCAGTGCAGGAGACCCAGGTTCAATTCCTGGGTTGGGAAGATCTACTTGAGAAGGGAAAGGCTTCCTTCTCCAGCATTCTTGGGCTTCCCTTGTGGCTCAGCTGGTAAAGAATCTGCCTTCAATGCAGGAGACCTGGGTTTGATCCCTGGGTTGGGAAGATCCGCTGAAGAAGGGAAAGGTTACCCACTCCAGTATTCTGGCCTGGAGAATTCCATGGTCTGTATTGTCCATGGGGTCGCAAAGAGTTGGACACAACTGAGTGACTTTCACTTCCACTTTTCACTTTCATAGCGCTGAGCAGTTTCCTGTGCTATATATTAGTTATCTATTTTATGCATAGTATCATTAGTGTACGTATGTCAATCCCAATCTCTGAATTTACCCCACCTATTTTCCCCCTTTGGTATCCATATGTTTGTTCTCTTCCTCTGTCCAAATGTATTTTTGTCATTCTTGAACTTGGGCTTCATTCCCCTAGGACATACAACCAGTGTTTCTCAAATTCTAATGGGCCTATGAATCACCTGGGGATCTTGTTAATATGCAAATTCTGATTCCATATGTCTGGGTGGGACCTGAAGTTTTGCATTTCTTTTATTTTATATTGGAGTACAGTTGGTTACCAAAGTTGTGTTACTCTTAGGAATACAGCAAAGTGATTTAGTTATACATATACATGTATCTGGGCTTCCCTGGTGGCTCAGTTGGTAAAGAATCTGCCTGCAATGCTGCAGACTAGGGTTCAGTCTGTGGGTTGTGAAGATCCCCTGGAGAAGGGAAAGGCTACCCACTCCAGTATTCTGGCCTGGAGAATTCCATGGATTATATATCCTTGGGATCGCCAAGAGTCGGACACAACTGAGTGACTTTCACTTCACTTCAAACCCGTATCTATTCTTTTTCAAGTTCTCTTTCCATTTAGTTATTATAGAATATCCAGCATCCTCCCCTGTGCTATACAGTAGGTCCTGGTTGGTTATCTACTTTCATGTGTCAATCCTGATGTCCCAATTTAATCGTTTCTTATTAGCTGCCAAGTGATGCTGATGCTTCTGCTTTCCTGACCCCTGCTAAGGGCTGTAAACTACACTGCTGACTTTTGCCTGATGTTAAAGTCCCCAAAGCTTTTTATAGAGCTTAGCATATTGTAGCATAGAAAAGTTTGTCAGATATAAGCAGGCTTGTGTGTGTAAATAAGTATTATTAATATTAACATTTGGGAAAAAATATGCTATTCATTTATTTTTCTCCTTGTATCTACAAATGTAGTTGCTGTTGTTCTGTTGCTCAGTCGTGTCCAACTCTTTGTGACCTCATGGACTGCAGTATGCCAGGCTTCCCTTTCCTTCACTATCTCCCAGAGTTTGCTCAAACTCATGTCCACTGAGTCGGTGATGCCATCCAACCATCTTGTCCTCTGTTGTCCCCTTCTTTTCCTGTCCTCAATCTTTCCAAGCATCAGGGTCTTTTTCAGTGAGTCAGTTGTTCACATCAGGTGGCCAAAGTATTGGAGCTTCAGCTTCAGCATTATCTACAAATGTATGACCTTCAAATATAGGAGGCAAGTTGGCCAAGTGAACTACATTGTTTTTAACCAGGGTTTCTAGTCCTTTGGGTTTTTACTTCAAGTCAGATGTACTATGCCTGGCGCTATTTTTCTCAGAAGATTTCCCTCTTTGTGCTGGGATGACAAGCCAGATTTGCTTTAAAATATTAAGTAAAAGCTACAGTAAGTGTTGACTTTAAGAAAACAGTGGGATTTACTGAAATGAAGCCTCAATACCTCTTTGGAAGGAAATATATAAACAGATACAATGCTTTTGTAGAGTCATCTGGCAATATATCTTATAAGCCACACAAAATTTTTACCTTTAACCATAGTAATGTGTACTAAAGAAATCCTAAAATAAAGGGGAAAGCTTTATACACAAAAAAAATGTTCATCGCAATGGTATTATTACTCATAGCAGAAATTTGGAAATATGCCAAAGTTTGAAAAATTATGTAATGGTGAAATGTGATTTCACACAACCACTTAAAGGAATATTATTAATACTTTGTCTCTGAAAAATGTTTAATTTTATTTATTTATATTGGCTATGCTGCATGGTATGTGGGATCTTAGTTCCCAGACTAGGGATCAAACCTGCACCCCCCTGCATTGGAAGCGTGTAGTCTTAACCACTGGACTTCCAGGGAATTCCCTGAAAAATGTTTTAGAAGCAGTTCTTATAACACGTAAAATACTCACAGTATCACATTAAGTAAATCGCAGTGTCCAACAGACAGCTTTCAGTTATGAGAAAAGAAAATATGCCCATGTATATATTCTCTGTGGTATGTGGTGCAGCTTTATTGCACGATCCCCCAGAACATGGATCACGCAGGATTTTATGTGGATGGTGCTTCCTGGGGTGACAGTGCGCAACTTTCAAAACTGAGTGTAGGGACCCTGGTTATAAACTATAGATGGAAAGAGTCTGAAATGAGCACACCAGATGTCAGCAATCTTTTGCCTTTGGAAGATGATATGATTTTTTTTTTCCCCCCCTCAATTTTCCAAATGTTTCTGTAAAGAGGGAGAAAGCCCCAGAACCAGAAGACCTGGAGAGCAGTTTAGGTCTGCCCACTGGGGGACCCTGAACTAGTCACTCTGCTGATCCAGGCCTCAGTTTCCTCATCTGCAGAGCAGACTAAGTCATCAAGACTGAGTTCAGTGTTCGCTTCATGGTCTTCTCATGCTTGCCTTTCTGGAACTTGTTGTCCAGCAGTGTTATACAGGGATCAACACAAAATAATCTGGGGCACAGTTGGTAGAGCTCACGTTCCAGTTGTGAGAGCTTTCAAATACCAGTGATGTTTCTAGTAGGATTAGTTATATAGGAAAAGGTGTAAACTCACTTTCCCCAGATAGAACACTTTGGGATCTAATGATCTCAAGGGATCAGAAGGAGTTAGTGGGGTCCACTAACTCCAAGCTACATTAATCTGTGCTGTTTGGTAAGGAAGGAAGCCATTGGTCATAGAAGGAGAGGATGCTGTAGCATGGGGGGTAGGGGGTGGGGCAGGTGTTCCAGGTCCTTAAATAGAGGCAGCGATTAAGGAAGAATGAAAAGAGAAAGTTTTTACTTTGACCGGAGGAAAGGGTCAGAATAAAAGAGGGATTTTTATATAGTGGAGTAGCCTGGGCAGATAGGAAAGGAGGAAGCAGGGGAAGAGCTTTTGAAAAGGAAGAAGGTACAACCACTGTGAGCTTCCTGAGAGCAAGAATGCTTTTTGTCCACCAGGATGGAAGAGCCTGCACCACAGCACACCTAAGTATTGGTCCAGCGAATGAAGATGATCAAGAGGACACTAAATGTATGCCTAACTCCTTAAAAAACTATAAAATGCTCTCTTGCAAGACCCCATAGACGGCAGCCCACCAGGCTCCCCCGTCCCTGGGATTCTCCAGGCAAGAACACTGGAGTGGGTTGCCATATCCTTCTCCAACGCATGAAAGTGAAAAGTGAAAGTGAAGTCGCTCAGTCGTGTCCGACTCCTAGAGACCCCATGGACTGCAGCCCACCAGGTCCCTCCATCCATGGGATTTTCCAGGCAAGAGTACTGGAGTGGGGTGCCATTGCCTTCTCTGCAAGATAGATATAGAAACAGAAAAAACAAACTGGGAGTAGTAAGGAAGAAAATTCTAACATCTTCAATGATCAGACAAGGTAACCAAGATAAGTTCCCTAAGATTAGAAAGACTATAGAACAGGAAGTCA
Organism: Bison bison bison; assembly: GCF_000754665.1. Classification (NCBI taxonomy): domain Eukaryota; kingdom Metazoa; phylum Chordata; class Mammalia; order Artiodactyla; family Bovidae; genus Bison; species Bison bison. Next base: position 7,451,110 of record NW_011495058.1, read on the forward strand.
CAGATAAATCCCCTCGTTCCCCTATGTGGATTGATTGGATATTTCTCTCTTTATTGTCTGAAAGAGGCAGAAACTTTTGGCAGAACAGAGGATAATCGAAGTCCCAAGAGAAAATTATGCTCCATGATGCCTCCATCAAACCCAATACATCTGAACCTCCCTGGTCTCCTTTCACAAACCTATTTCTATTGGTAAGAGTCTGAGCACTGAAATTGGAAGGATTTCAGAAATTGAAGGGCTAGAGTGGGCAGGGAATACTTTTAGAAGACTTAATTGACCCATAAAAACTTTGTAGTGAATCCACTTCTCTTCATCTCAAAGACCAAGTCAAGATTGCTCCAGTTTCTTGAATGAGATCTTACTTTAATCTATGAATCCTATGAAATCTTATTGGTTGGCCAGCAAGAGGAATCCTCTATAACTTAAGATGCATATTTTCAACTGCCTTTTTATGATTAGAGTATCACCATAAAATGTTCCTATTCTATTTTGCTTAAAAAGTTAAGCAAAATGCTCCTTAAAAAAATATTCCTTAAGCATTTTTTCTCTTAAAATATCTCTGATATTTATTTCTTCATATTAACTGAAATAATTTGAATAAATCTTAAGATTTAACTTGTAAACCTGAATTTAAGCTCTAATTCAAATTTAAAACAGCATTTCTGTTTTTTTTATTAGCACATAGATAATTTGTGAAATTCAAAATCCAGTTTTACTTTCTTTTTATCAGATACATTCTTTAAAAAACACTGAAAACAAAATACAGAAAATTTGCTCAAGTCCATAGCTCTGTCCTTCTGATTTCTAAATCTAGCTGCTGGCTTTAGAAGAATTTGCATACTCTTGAATAAATGCCAGTGAAAGGGGAAAGTGGTTTAGTAAAACTACTTATAGGCAGGGCCCCTCCTAAAGTGCCCTGTGAATAGCTTTTATTAAGCAAGATTAAAATTGCTCATTATCCCAAAATAACTCCGGTGCATGTGATGTTATAAAAAAAGCACACACCGTAATCAGTTTGACATTTTTGGAATTTCGAAAGGTAATTAGGCTCTCCTTCTTGAAAAAAAAAAAAAATCTGCTATTGTGAGCATTTCTAGTGAAGTATAATTCTGGTTTTCATAGATCTTGAAGCTTGCATTATTTTATTTCTAAAGTCACTGACACCAGTATATGGTCAGAAACCGGGGAATTCGCCTAAAAGGGCAGACTGATGATACAAACTCGAAGGATATTTGAAGACAGACACTTGGGAAATTTAGTGCAGATGCCATTCACTGGTCTATCCCAGGATATTGTGACTAAATGTTGGCTTTGGAGTCCAGCATTCCTGGAATCAGATCTAGTCTATGTACTAGAATATAGCCTCTGGAAAGCTATTTTGCTTCTCTTGTGTCAGTTTTCTCCTCTGTAAGAGAAGGATGAGAACTAAAAATGTCATACGTTCCACTTTGCCCTTGAGAATCTGTTTATGCTCCGTTTGTGTCCCATGGACAGAAGAGCCTGGCAGGCCACAGTCCATGGAGTTGCAAAGAGTTGGACATGACTGAGCAACTAACACTACTTTCACTTTCCAGGTCTAATTATTAGTAGTGTTACTTTCAAGTCTGTAGAGTGTCCCAGTCTGCATGATAAACTAGTAGCCAACTCTAATGCAAGCCTTGGTGACTATTAGGAGGATTTGCTCAGCATGGGTCCTGGCACATAATTAGTGTTTTATATATCCTGTGAAATAGGGACCCTCATACTGGCCTCCCTCCTAAAACCATGGTGAGGACCAAAATGATATTCTATAAAAAGGACTAGCATGTGGCACATTATAAGTGCTCAATAAATATTAGTAGTACTCATATTGTGGGATTTTACCTATCTTGAAATAACTATGAGTATGGAGTTCACACATAGCTAGAAAACTGGAATTAGTCCTAAAGGCTTAGAGATGGAATTATAGATGAGGTGTGCACCCATTTCCAAGTCCAGCAAGTTCACGACAAATGGGCATCTTTAGCTGGATAGAGTCTCCATCCAGAGCCTGCACCAAATGTTCAAAATGCCTTATAGCTAAAAAAGTTAAGAAATTAGATTTGCTCTATGTCTCCTTAGTAGATCTGAATGGCAAAGTGGTTGGTCCTGACTCACAGACTCAAACAGAGTATTTCAAAGAAGAAACCCAACTCTTTGGATCATAACCTAGGTGTTTTTCCCACTGGTCATCATTGTGCCAGATGAATTTACATATCTTTAAATAAAATAATTTTTAAAGATTGCAGCTGAAAAATCACTGCGTGAACTCTTTCAGTCTCTGGTCCAACACGTAAGAGGACCGAAGGAAGTCACTACTCCATCCTAACTATAGGTAAAAAAACCAAAACAAAACAAAACAAAAACCCTGAAAGAACTGATAGATCATTAACTCCTTTTAGAGACTTCCCTCTTCCCTGCTGGTACAGTGTTTAAAATTTCATTCATCCAATGCAGGGGCTGCAGGTTTGAACCCTAGTCAGGGAACTAAGATCCCACATGCCACGAAGCATGACAAAAAAATAAAAAAATAAAAATAAATTGGTTCCTCTTCTTCGATCAAATACCAAAAGCACAATGGAAAAAAAAAAAAGTCAGTTGCCAACAAAATTTTTAAAAGATAAATAAAAAACAACTCCTTTTAGGTCCATCAAGCAAGGCAGGTGACAGGGAAAACCACTGCCCCTCCAATTAGACACAAAGAGGAGGACAGAGAGAATCACAGCTAATCAGAGCAGACACCCATGAGTGGGAGCCACCGTAAGAACCAGTCTTGGAGGAGGAAATCCTGGGATGTAACTGAGGAGGTGCTGGAGGCTCAGGCTGGACATTTGTGAGAGTTGTGAACTCCAGTTGGAGTTTATGTAAAATGTGTGACTGTAAAACCCCTAGAATATAACAGGAGGAAACCTAGATGACTTGGGGTATGGCGATGACTCTTCTATACAACACCAAAGGCACCATCCATAAGAGAAATAATTTGTAAGCTAGACTTCATAAAATGAAAACTGCTGCTCCACTAAGCACAACTGTGAAGGGAATGGGAAGAGAAGCTACAGATTGGGAAAAAATATTTGCAGAACACGTATCTGGGGAAGACCACGTTTCCAAAATACATAAATAACTCTTCAACTCAACTTCTTCTTACAATAGGAAAGTTAAAGTTTGTATTTTACCATCACTTATACCTTTTCAGGGCTTCCCAGGTGGCTCAGATAGTAAAGAGTCTGCTTGCAGTGCAGGAGACCCTCTCTGAGTCGGGGAGAACCCCTGGAGAAGGAAATGGCAACCCACTCCAGTATTCTTGCCTGGAAAATCCCATGGATGGAGGAGCCCAGCAGGCTACAGTCCATGAGGTTGCAAAGAGTCAGATGCAACTGAGCAACTCCACTTTCTTTCTACACCGTCTCAGACACTTTTCGTTTTTTCATGAGGATCCAAGTTTTGGGTGTCATTTTCCTTCTCTATGAAGAACTTCTTGTAGCATTTCTTGAAAACCAAGTCTACTAGCAACAAATTCCTGCAATTTTTGTTTGTCAACAAATATGGAAAGTCTTTATTTGCTCTTCACTTTTGATGATAATTTCTCAGGGTATGAAAATTTAGTTGGTTGTTTTTTGCTTTGGTTTTGTTTTTGACTCAATACTTTATTAATTTCACTCCAATCTGTTCTTTCTTGCATGGTTTTTGATGAGAAATCAGATGTAATTCTTATCATTGTTCCTCAATGGGTAAAGTACTTTCTTCTCTGACTTCTTTCAAGATTATATTTCTTTATATTTGATTTTCTGAAGTCTGGATGTGATATGCCTAGATGTGGGTTTTATGTGTGTCCTCTGAGGTTCCTGGAACTATGGTTTGGTGTCTGACATTAGTCCTCAGTCATTATTGCTTTAAATATTTCTTCTGCAACTTTCTCTTCTCCTGCTTGTGCTCACATTACACATATGTTCTAGCTTCTATAGCTGTCCCACAGTTCTTAGATATCCTGTACCATTGCCTTTTAAAATTCTTTTTTCTGTGTGTTTCCATTTTCCAGGCCTGATGTAGCCAAGTAACTACAGAATGAGGAAGGGATTATTCCAAGTTTGGAATCCCCCACCTAGAGGTGTGGGATGAAACACCAGGAAATCAAGAGTAAGGGGGCTCGGGGGATTCTCCCATTGATGGAGAGAGTCATGACAGACAGTAAAAAAATACAACTCAGAGCACAAAGATTGATGAGCAATATCCAGTCACTCCTGTCCCTCATTGTCCCCAAATACTCATACATCTTCTATAATTAACTTTGGCCAAAATATATATGGACATGTGTACTCACATTAATATAGCCATCACCAATGAACTTGCTTAATTCTTTTCAAATACCAAACATAAATTTACCAATGTAAAGTTATTCAGCTTCCCCCCTTTTAATTTGTTTTTAGTGAAGATTGCTGCTGCTGCTGCTAAGTCGCTTCAGTCGTGTCTGACTCTGTGCGACCCCATGGATGGCAGCCCACCAGGCTCCCCTGTCCCTGAGATTCTCCAGGCAAGAACACTGGAGTGGGTTGCCATTTCCTTCTCCAATGCATGGAAGTGAAAAATGAAAGTGAAGTCGCTCAGTCATGTCCAACTCTTCACGACCCAGTGGGCTGCAGCCTACCAGGCTCTGCCATCCATGGGAGTTTCCAGACATGAGTATTGGAGTGGGTTGCCATTTCCTTCTCAGTAGTGAAGACTAGATAATAAAAATTTGCAATCTCTGGACTATGAAGTTGAGTCTATCTTTGAGACAAGGAAACTAAATCCCCAAGGTTAAGTTTCATGCACAAGATCATGAACCTGGTTAGTTATAGCTGGGACCAAATGTACAGATCCTGACCCTCAATCCAGATGCCTTTTTCCTGCACCAAAGATTGCTTTAACTCCTCACCACACATTGCCTACTGACAGAGGCGAACATTATATTACCATTCAGAAAATGAGATGCTAATGTTCTCAAGGATCTCATTCAACAGGCAATACTTTTTTTTTAAGTACCAGCTGATGTGACTTATTGTAATTAGCTAATGAGTCTGAGCCTGTAATTCCTCTGTCAGGCCCTCAGGCTGAACTGTTTGTGTTTTCAAGTTTTATCACACAGACTTGTTCTACAGGAATTGTATGTTTCATGGGAGGAATGGGTTTTTGTTTTCATGAAGAGAAATTAGGATGATTTTTCTCTCTCAGCATCCCAGTAACAGATGCACGTTGTCAAGTGGAGCAGAGACAGTTCAAAGGGTAGAGATTACTGGAGGAGTTGAAGCACAGGAGGCAAAACTGAAGGACTTAGAGAGAGTCTATTTTCTCTTCTAAAGAGGAGATCTATGTTTTACATTTCCACGTGATTTTCAATCATACAAATTTTGTGGGTTGACTTTTTCTTCTTCTTTTTGGAAATCACCAGTTAATGTCATTAAGCTCTTAATGGACACCTTCAGGTTTGTGAGCATGTTTTGGAAGGTAAGATGTATTCTAAGCTATGTATTTTGTAGAGAGCACCTCAAGTTGTAAAACTGGAAAGGCCAATGATCCTTTGTCTAATTTCCACACTCTGCTTTGGTGTTATGAGCCCTTTGCAAATACTTAGGAGGCATCTGCGTGTCAGATACCACATGGTAGGTGAACATTCTAGACCTTAACAAAGACATCGAACTCAACATTATTTCCTCCCAAATCTATTCCTTGCCCATTTTTTGTGTTTTCATAAATAGCGTTACCAGTTACCCATTACCTAAGCCAGAATCTCCCATTGATTGGGGTATTTGACTCTCATTCTTCTCGTCAATGATGAAGTCCCTTCGTTCTATCACCTAAATAATCCTCAATTCCATCCAGTCGTCTCCTTCTCCACTGTCTCACCCTCCCTGTGAGCCAAGATGATTTCTTCCTTGTTTTGCAAAATGACCAAGGTCAATGTCATGTTCAGCCCTCAGTGGTTACAATGTTGAATCGTACTTGAGTCCTGTGCCCTGGAAAATGGGACTGGTTATGAAAGCACCTCACTCTTATATTTTAAAATCGGCCTACCCTTCCATCTTCCACAAAACCTCAAAGGACCACCCTGCCCTGCACAGTCCAGGATAAGTCTGGCCTCCATCCTTCTTCAAGGATCCCAAAGTGGATGATAGCCTGTTCATTTGCCTTTATAAAACCCCAGGCTTTCTTCTTTTTCTTTGAAAAATTTCCTCATTAATGAAAATTCTCCTTATTGCAATACCCAAATAATCTCCCCACTGTCTAGGGATTTTTTTTCTTTCACAGTACTTAGAAGTGGTAAGGAACCATTGACCAAAATCACCCATCCTGGCCAGGAATAATAATAACCACTTGCGTAAGTTGTTCTTTTGCAACAATAAGTCCTGATAAGGAATATGGTGGTGCTACTGAAAACTAACCAGGAGAATCTGAGAGAGGCCAAAAGGAGGGAGGAGACACCAGCCCATAATATGTCCTGCCAACCTCTCAGAATCCTTCTTGCTGGAATCCATCTTGGCTGAGAGTTGCATGCACCACCAGGAAGGACCCTGAGTCAGACCAAATATGGGCCAAGCAAGAGACCTGGAAATTAACTCCATTACCAGAAAACTTGAGACTGCAAGCCACACAGCAGAGCAGTTCTTCTGGGTTCCCTTATCCTACTGCTCTCCACTAGCACAGCCCTTCCCAGTGAAATCTTTTGCTTTGTCTGCATATGTGTCTCCTTGGATAATTCATTTCCCAGTGTGGGAGAGGAGTCCACTCTTGGGCCCTGGAAGGGGCCCTCCTTCCTGCAGGGGAAGAGCATAATCTCATGGAGAGAAAAGTAATGTGAAGTTAGTCTCATCTCAGATGCTGCCTCGCATGCCAGCATTTATCAGCACATAGGAACATGGAAGTGCCATCCTATCTGCCTGTGAGGTTGGTAGAGCACTGGTCTCTGTCCCCAGGTCCCCCAAATTTGCCCTAGTGAAAAGATCTCCAAAGACAGATTTTACAGTACTGTAGTAGCAGCTTCTAGCCTGCTAGGGTAAGAAAATCCTCAGGAAATCATAGGATCCTGAGTTCAAAACAGGGCCCCTCAGAAGTATTTCAAAGGCTGGGCTCACTGGCCTCCTACACCCATCAGGTAGGCCAATCCAAGTATTTTAACACCGCTCATTTTAAGAATGAAATGTATTTCTACTGTTCCCTATGCTAATTACCAAATCCTCCAGGGCAGTTCAAAGACTTTTAAATGGAAGAATCTCTAGAGGCTGGTTACTGTCTTTCACATGCTAACTACTTCCCCTCCCAGAGTGTTCATTCCTAGTAAAGGTAGATCAGTTCAGCACAGTTTAATCACTCAGTCATGTCCAACTCTTTGCGACCCCATGGCCTGCAGCACACCAGGCCTCCCTGTCCATCACCAACTTCCAGAGCTTACTCAAACTCATGTTCATTGAGTTGGTGATGCCATCCAAAAATATCAACCTCTGTCATCCCCTTCTCCTTCCACCTTCACTCTTCCGCAGCGTCAGTGTCTTTTCCGATGAGTCAGTTCTTTGCATCAGGGGGCTGAAGTATTGGAGTTTCAGCTTCAGCATCAGTCCTTGCAATGAATATTCAGGCCTGATTTCCTTTAGGATGGACTGGTTGGATCTCTTTGCTGTCCATGGGACTCTCAAGTCTTCTCCAACATCACAGTTCAAAAGCATCATTTCTTCAGCTCTCAGCTTTCTTTATCATCCAACTCTCACATCCATACATGACTACTGGAAAAACCATAGCTTTGACTAGACAGAACTTTCTTGGTAAAGTAACAAAGGTCTTGTTACTGCTTTTTAATATGCTGTCAACATATAAAAAGACAGCTTTTTAATATGCTGTCTGCTGCTGCTGCTGCTAAGTTGCTTCAGTCATGTCCGACTCTGTGCGACCCCATAGACGGCAGCCCAACAGGCTCCCCCATCCTTGGGATTCTCCAGGCAAGGACGCTGGAGTGGGTTGCCATTTCCTTCTCCAATGCATGAAAGTGAAAAGTGAAAGTGAAGTCACTCAGTCCTGCCCGACTCCTAGCGACCCCATGGACTGCAGCCTACCAGGCTCCTCCATCCATGGGATTTGCCAGGCAAGAGTACTGGAGAGGGTTGCCATTGCCTTCTCTGAATATGCTGTCTAGGTTGGTCATAACTTTTCTTCCAAGGAGCAAGCATCTTTTAAAATCATGGCTGCAGTCGCCATCTGCAGTGATTTTGGAACACAAAAAAATGAAGTCTGTACTGTTTCCAGTGTTTTCCCATCTATTTACCATGAAGTGATGGGACCAGATGCCATGATCTTAGTTTTCTGAATGTTGAACTTTAAGCCAACTTTTTCACTCTCCTCTTTCACTTTCATCAAGAGGCTCTTTAGTTCTTCGTTTTCTGCCATAAGGGTGGTGACATCTGCATATCTGAGGTTATTGATATTTATCCCTGCAATCTTGATTCCAGCTAGTGTTTCATACAGTCCAGCATTTATCATGGTGTACTCTGCATGTAAGTTAAATAAGCAGGGTGACAATATACAACCTTGACATACTCCTTTCCCGATTTGGAACCAGTCTGTTGTTCTATGTCCAGTTCTAACTGTTGCTTCTTGACCTGCATACAGATTTCTCAGGAGGCAGGTCAGGTGGTCTGGCATTCCATCTCTTTAAGAATTTTCCATAGTTTGTTGTGATGCACACAAAGGCTTTGGCATAGTCAATAAAGCAGAAGTAGACATTTTTCTGGAACTATCTTGCTTTTTCAATGAGCCACTGGATTTCAGCAATTTGATATCTGATTCCTCTGCCTTTTCTAAATCCAGCTCCAACATCTGGAAGTTCATGGTTCACATATTGTTGAAGCCTGGCTTGGAGAATTTTGAGCATTACTTTGCTAACATGTCACATTGTACGGTAGTTTGAGCATTCTTTGACATTGCCTTTCTTTGGGATTGGAATGAAAAGCGACCTTTTCCAGTCCTGTGGCCACTGCTGAGTATTCCATATTTGCTGGCATAATGACTGCAGCACTTTCACAGCATCATCTATTAGGATTTTAAATAGCTTAATTGGAATTCCATCACCTCCACTAGCTTTGTTCATTGTGATGCTTCCTAAGGTTCACTTGACTTCACATTCCAGGATGTCTGGTTCTAGGTGAGTGATCACACCATCATGATTATCTGGGTTGTGAAGACCTTTTTTGTACAGTTCTTCTATGTATTCTTGCCACCTCTTCTTAATATTTTCTGCTTCTGTTAGGTCCATACCATTTCTGTTCTTTATTGTGCCCATCTTTGCATGAAATGTTCCCTTGGTATTTCTAATTTTCTTGAAGAGATCTTCCGTCTTTCCCATTCTATTCTTTCCTCTATTTCTTTGCATTGATTGCTAAGGAACGCTTTTTCATCTCTCCTTGCTATTCTTTGGAACTCTGCATTTGAATGGGTATATCTTTCCTTTTCTCCTTTGCCTTTTGCTTCTCTTCTTTTCACATCTATTTGTAAGGCCTCTTCAGACAACCATTTTGCCTTTTTTCATTTATTTTTCTTGGGGATGGTCTTGATTCCTATCTCCTGTACAATGTCATGAACCTCCATCCATAGTTCTTCAGGCATGCTGTCTATCAGATGTAATCCCTTGAATCTATTTGTCACTTCCACTGTATAATTGTAAGGGATTTGATTTAGGTCATACCTGAATGGTGTAGTGGTTTTCCCTACTTTCTTCAATTTAAGCCTGAATTTGGCAATAAGGAGTTCATGACCTTAGCCACAGTCAGCTCCTGGTCTTGTTTTTGCTGACTGTATAGAGCTGCACCATCTTTAGCTGCAAAGAATATAATCAATCTGATTTTGGTATTGACCATCTGGTGACGTCCATGTGTAGAGTCTTCTCTTGTGTTGTTGCAAGAAGGTGTTTCCCATGACCAGTGCATTCTCTTGGCAAAACTCTATTAGCCTTTGCCCTGCTTCATCTGTACTCCAAGGTCAAATTTGCCTGTTACTCCAGGTGTTTCTTGACTTCCTACTTTTGCATTCCAGTCCCCTATAATGAAAAGAACATCTTTTTTGAGTGTTAGTTCTAAAAGGTCTTGTAGGTCTTCATAGAACCATTCAACTTCAGCTTCTTCAGCGTTACTGGTTGGGGCATAGATTTGGATTACTGTGACATTGAATGGTTTGCCTTTGAAAACCAGAGATTGTTCTGTCGTTTTTGAGATTGCATCCAAGTACTGCATTTCGGACTCTTTTGTTGACCATGATGGCTACCCCATTTCTTCTAAGGGATTCCTGCCCGCAGTAGTAGATATAATGGTCATCTGAGTTAAATTCACCCATTCTAGTCCATTTTAGTTTGCTGATTCCTACAATGTCGACGTTCACTCTTGCCATCTCCTGTTTGACCACTTCCAATTTGCCTTGATTCATGGACCTAACATTCCAGGTTCCTATGCAATATTGTTCTTTACTGCATCAGACTTTACTTCTATCACCAGTCACATCCACAACTTGGTGTTGTTTGGCTTTGGCTCCATGTCTTCTTTCTTTCTGGGTTATTTCTCCATTGATTTCCTGTACCATATTGGGCACCTACCAACCTGGGGAGTTCACTTTTCAGTGTCCTATCTTTTTGCCTTTTCACACTGTTAATGGCATTCTCAAGGCAAGAATACTGAAGTGGTTTGCCATTCCCTTCTCCAGTCTACCATGTTTTGTCAGAACTCTCCACCATGACCCGTCCATCTTGGGTGGCCCTACATGGCATGGCTCATAGTTTCATTGAGTTAGACAAGGCTACTGTCCATGTGATCAGATTGATTAGTTTTCTGTGATTGCAGTTTTCATCCTGTCTGCCCCCTGATGGAGAAAGATAAAAGGCTATTGAAGGTTCCTAATGGGAGAGACTGTTGTTCTAATGGGCAGGGCCATGCTTAGTAAATCTTTAATCCAATTTTATGTTGATGGGTCCCTCCCTATTACTTGACCTGAGGCCAAACTATGGTGGAGGTAATGAAGATAATGGTGACCTCCTTCAAAAGGTCCCATGCATGGACACTACACTCAGTGCCCCCAACCCTGCAACAGGCCACTTCCGATCCATGCCTCTGCCAGAGACTCCTGGACACTTACAGGCAAGTCTGGGTCAGTCTCTTGTGGGGTCACTGCTCCTTTCTCCTGGGTCCTGGTGGGCATGAGGTTTTGTTTGTGCCCATCCGAGGGTCTGTTTTCCCCAGTCCTGTGTAAGTTCTGGCGGCTCTATGGTGGGGTTAATGGCAACCTCCTCCAAGAGGGCTTATGCCATACCCAGGTCTACAGCACCCAGACCCCCTGCCCCTGCCCCAGTCCACTGCTGACCCGTACCTCCACAGTAGACACTCAAACACAGTTCTGTCTCAGTCTCTGTGGGGTGTCCAGGCTCTGGTGTGCACAAGGATTGTTTGAGCCCTCTCAGCATCTCTGGCAGGTATGGGATTTGATTCTAAACATGATTTCACCCCTCCTACCATCTTGTTGGGGCTTGTCCTTTGCCCTTGGGGGGGCAGGTGTCTCCTCAAAGTTGCTCCAGCACAGTGCAGCTGCTGCTCCAGTGCCTATTGTCTTGCTGGGGCTTCTCTGCCCTTGGTCTGTCTCCTCAAAGTCCCTCCAGTGCTGTGCAGCCGCCACTCCAGTGCCATGCAACTGTCAGTTAACTACACTCCTAGGCTGACAGATACATATGACTCAAGGGCAAGGTGAGTGCTGGAGTATTACTATTCCAAGGTAAATTACAGGCAGTAAAATAATCTAGGTCACTGCAGGAAACTTCTGAGATTCTTACTTCTAGGATTGTAACTCTAAGTCATTCACACTATAGCTAGCGTGAATTTTTTTTTCTCCTAAATCACATACCTGATTGGGTTTTCAGTGACTGCTGAATGATCTGAGGATAACTTTCAAACTGCATAAATGCATATAAGGCCCAGTGTGATTTAACCCTCATTTATCTTTCTAAGATAAACTTTGACCACCTTGCTTTTCTGGGCCTATCTCCAAACTGCCACCATGCCTCAGCTCCCAAATGCCTCCAATCCCCCTACCTAACCACCCATTCTGTTTGCCCTCAGATCCATTACTTGCCCTTCCTCTGCTCTGCTCTATGTCAATAGATTTCCCCCATCATTTGTCCCTCACAGGCTGTAGATTCTGGGTGGGTTTCCTGCTTGGTTCAGCTTTAATGTCTTTTCTGGGAGATAGAAAGACTCAGGAACAGCCTCTCTGTCTCCGCCTGGGAAGGCATATCTGGCAGAAGATGCCACTCTTCCTTAGCTTAAGCTTCCATAGGAGTTGATTTCAAGCCCTCCCAGCAACCCCAGCTCTTGGGCTCCAGTAATGCTGCTTCTTCCCTTTGAAAGGGGATCCTGGCTCCCTGCTGTTGCCAATCTCTGGGATATATCACCCTCCCTGGAGTGGCCTCTCAGCCTCTACCACCTCTTAGGGAACTAATTCCTCACATTAAATTCCCTCTGCTTATACATGTATATAAACAAATGTTTCTTATGTTCCTTATTGGCTTTGACCAGCTGCTCAATGATGCAATTTGGTTCTTTAACTAGCATAGCAAACTTTCATCCTTAAAGGCATGTGGGCTTAGTTGCTCAGTCATGTCCAACTCTTTGTGACCCCATGGACTACAGCCCGCCAGGTTCCTCTGTCCATGGGAATTCTCAGGACCTAGATTGGATCAAAATAAACTGGAAAATTCTGAAAGAGATGGGAATACCAGACCACCTGACCTGCCTCTTGAGAAATTTGTATGCAGGTCAGGAAGCAACAGTTAGAAGTGGGCATGGAACAACAGACTGGTCCCAAATAGGAAAAGGAGTTCGTCAAGGCTGTATATTGTCACCCTGTTTATTTAACTTATATGCAGAGTACATCATGAGGAACGCTGGACTGGAAGAAACACAAGCTGGAATCAAGATTGCCGGGAGAAATATCAATCACCTCAG
>NW_011495058.1:7464228-7465117 GCF_000754665.1 Bison bison bison
AAAGCCTCTTGATGAAGGTGAAAATGGAGAGTGAAAAAGTTGGCTTAAAGCTCAACATTCAGAAAACGAAGATCATGGCATCCGGTCCCACCACTTCATGGGAAATAGATGGGGAAACAGTGGAAACAGTGTCAGACTTTATTTTTCTGGGCTCCAACATCATTACAGATGGTGACTGCAGCCATGAAATTAAAAGATGCTTACTCCTTGAAAGGAAAGTTATGACCAACCTAGATAGCATATTCAAAAGCAGAGACATTACTTTGCCAACAAAGGTTTGTCTAGTCAAGGCTATGGTTTTTCCTGTGGTCATGTATGGATGTGAGAGTTGGACCGTGAAGAAGGCTGAGCACTGAAGAATTGATGCTTTTGAACTGTGGTGTTGGAGAAGACTCTTGAGAGTCCCTTGGACTGCAAGGAGATCCAACCAGTCCATTCTGAAGGAGATCAGCCCTGGGATTTCTTTGGAAGGAATGATGCTAAAGCTGAAACTCCAGTACTTTGGCCACCTCATGCGAAGAGATGACTCACTGGAAAAGACTGATGCTGGGAGGGATTGGGGGCAGGAGGAGAAGGGGACGACAGAGGATGAGATGGCTGGATGGCATCACTGACTTGATGGACATGAGTCTGGGTGAACTCCGGGAGTTGGTGATGGACAGGGAGGCCTGGCCTGCTGCGATTCATGGGGTCGCAAAGAGTCAGACACGACTGAGCGACTGATCTGATCTGATCTGGGCCAGCATGGTAGCAATGCAAATGGAGAGAAGCAGATGACAAGTGAAATCTTCATGTGTTTGAGTAACTAAAAATAGTTCAGCATGACTGGGCCCATGGAAGGGGTAATTTGTAAATAGCAACAATCAACCACTGTTGGAATTCCACAGGC
>NW_011495058.1:7465872-7473185 GCF_000754665.1 Bison bison bison
ACTTTCATCAAGAGGCTTTTTAGTTCCTCTTCACTTTCTGCCATAAGGGTGGTGTCATCTGCATGTCTGAGGCTATTGATATTTCTCCCGGCAATCTTGATTCCAGCTTGTGTTTCCTCCAGTCCAGTGTTCCTCATGATGTACTCTGCATATAAGTTAAATAAACAGGGTGACAATATACAGCCTTGACCAACTCCTTTTCCTATTTGGAACCAGTTTGTTGTTCCATGTCCAGTTACAATTCTCTTTGGGTTACCCCACTACCCTCAAAGACCTCCCTCTGTTTGCTTTTCCAACTCTGCACTCATCATTCAAAATGGTAATTTAATCAGAAAAAAACTCTCCTGGTTAGATCATTCTGGTTGACTTGACCTTGTCCTGAGAATAAAATCTCAGCTCCATCACCTGATCAGATGCTTGGGCTCTACTCAAGACTCTGACTTCACTTTCCACTGTGATCCTCAGTGCACTGCAGGTCCTGTGCCTAGAAAGCCCTCCTCCTTTACATTTGCTTATGTTTGGCTCCTTCTCACAACTGAAGTCTCAGCTTAACGTCACCTCCTCCAAGAAGTCTTCTCTGACCACTCTCATAAGAGCAGCTTCCTTCCAATCATTTCCCTCCCACCCCCATTTGTCTTCAGGGCACTTCTCATATTCAACACAATTTGTTTCTCTGTGGATGCTAAAAGGGAACTTCTAATATATCTTATTTACCTAATCCATCTCCATCTCTCCAGCAGGCAGAGTACTCCCCACCTCATATTAGAATCTAACATGTTGCTCTCATAGTGCAATTAACCCCACCAAGGAAATCAATCCTGAATAGTCATTGAAGGACTGATGCTCAAGCTGAAGCTCCAATACTTTGGTCACATGATGTGAAGAGCCAACTTACCAGAAAAGGCCCTGATGCTGGGAAAGATTAAAGGCAGGAGGAGAAGGGGATGACAGAGGATGAGCTGGTTGGATGGCATGACCGACTCAATGGACATGAGTTGGAGCAATCTCTGGGAGACAGTGAAGAACAGGGAAGCCTGGCGTGCTGCAGTCCATGGGGTTACAAAGAGTCAGACATGACTGAGTGACTGAACAACAAAGTTACAATCAGGTGACAGGAACTTGTTTCTACTCTGAAAAATTTGAACAGGATCAGACAAGGCCAACCACTTCCTTTCCTTGGGGGCCAGGCAGCTTCTTTTGATAGTCTTTTTATGGTACACCTCAATTTTAGAAAAGCAAAATATATGGAGGAAAAAACACATTTACTTTAGGGGCATGGAAAAACAGGCATCAACAATGCTTTGTAAAGTGTATAGAATCCAAAACATTAAAAAAATGACACAATAAAACAATAGATTACAATGGTTATTACACAATATTCCATCATTATCAACTATGCACTTGACCCTACTGGATGGGTAGATGTGGGGTGGTATCTTTACCTGAAATATGACACATCCTTAGTCCCTGACCACCTGAGGGAAAATTCATAGACACACACATTTTCTGCAAGGTCACAGCTCTTCCATCATGTGCATGAAGAATGACCTTCCCTCTTTTCCTATCATCTTGCCAATACTTCACCTTTGCTAGAGCTAACTATAATACCCTTCTCCTCTTCTGAAACTTGTCTTAAGTGAGATACATTCTCAATCCTTTTTAAATGACATTCAAGAATGAAAGTAAAGTTATTGGGGGGAAATGGTATCTTCCCCTTTAACAGTATAGTTATAGGTTTTTGGAAATGGCCCCAAAGATATTTCACAACATATATTACTGTCAACAATCATACATAGGAAATAGTCCTAATTATCTTCATCTTTCATCTTACAGAAATGCTTTTTCTCACTATTTCACCAAACACATCCCTAACCCGTGAAAATTGCTCACAATGAATAGAAGGTGACTCAGAATTCCCAGAAGACCACAGATACAGGACTGTAGTTTCTGCAAACTAACTGTTCCTCACTATCTTAGTTCATTTGGACTGCTACAACAAAACACCAAAGACTATGTAATTATTTATAAACAGTAGTAATTTTTTCCTAATAAATTACCCCTCACAGCTCAAGGGGGTGCAAAGGCCAAGATCAAGGTGCCAACATGGCTGTGTTTGGGTGAAGGCCCCCTTCTTCCGTGGTAGCAGGCACCTCTTACCTTGTCCTCACTTGGTGGAATGGATGAGGGGGTTGTATGGGATCTCTTTCATAAGAACAGTGATCTCATTCATGAGGCCCCACTCTCAAGACCTAAGTACCTCCCCAGAGCCACATCTCCCCAAAGCCTCACCTTCAAATACCATTACAATGGGATTAGGGTTCAACAGTTGAATTTGGGGGGGATACAAACATTCAGACCACAACATTCATAAAGACATAAATGAAAGGTGCCATTTCAACATTCAATCTGCTTATGAATCATCACAATGGTGAATAGGCAGTTCTTCATCACTGCTTTTCTCTGTTCTAAACACTGGACCATTAATGCTAATGCTGGCATGTGGAGACATGTGCTTTAGTACTTAAACACTTAACACAAAAGATAAACACAGGAAATAAGTATAGTTTATCTTCTTAGGCCACTGCAGTGTTCCAAGTGGTTGGTTCGAGTCCATTTCTGGACTGTGTAAATGGGAAAGACCAAAAGCTGACTCAGCATCAAAGAGCTCGTCTGTTGGCCATGTTGGTTTATTCCTCAGGCATCTGCCCTCCCAAGGTGCCCGTCTTGTTTTCTCACAGAGTTCTTATCTTTTCCAGTACCCATGAATTTTCCAGAAAGCACGTCACCAACTCCTTCCATTAGAATCAACATTTTTTAAAATTAAATTTTATTGAGGTATAGCTGACTTACAATGTTGTGGTAGTTTCTGCTGTAAAACAGTGAATGAGCTACATTTATACGTATATCCATTCTTTTTTAGATTCTTTCCAGTACCCTTGACTTTTCTAGAAAGCAAGTCACCAACTACTTCCATAAGAAAATAAGATTTTGTAAAAATTTTTCTTATTTCCTACAAGACAGATTCACTAGTCATTCCCCCCAATACTTGCAAGTGTCTTCAAAAACCCACATGGAGTTTCACCTTTAGGCTTTTCTTTGACGAGCAAAAATAGAAATGGAATGAAAAGTACAGCAGGAAAAAGTTCAGGAAGCTTATAGTCTCCACTATATGCAAATTTGAAAGCAAAGGGTTTAACAGTTTCTTGAGCAAACAATTTCCCTTCCCATCATTGTTCTGGGATTATCAGGATTTACCTGCTTTATCCTTATCTTCTGTGCTTCAGCAGGCTCATGTGAGTCATATTAACAAGGATAAAGTAATGGAGATGCATAAATATTAGTGCGTGTGTGTATGTGTGTGTGTGCTGGATGTAACAAAGTTTTCATTGTCTAGGAGTGTGTTATAGAAAAACATGATAAAATGCGCTGTGTCTAGAATGAGTAAGTCACATCCTTAAGCAAAACAAACACACACACATTGTTAACATGGCTGGGTGTGAGACACTGAAATGAATACAAAACACATCTGTGTCTCTGGAGAAGAATTCAGGTAACTAGTTGTAAAAACAAGGATTTGGAAGGGAGAAGGGTTAGTTGATTGTTCTTCCACTTCTGTCAAAAATTCACAGCTACTAAAAACAGGACCACAGTCTAATATTTAACACATCCTAGAGTTATGAATCCCATCCCCAGGGTGCATCAACGCCCAGTAAGATCCATTTCCCCAACTGAGTCACTTGGGGTATTCCCCAGTGAGGAGTTTGAGGTGATTTTCAGTCATTTTGAGGAAGAAAGTGCAATTGACTGTTAGCGTCTCTGTCTACAAATGACTTTTACACTCTCAAAAACCATTTAAAATGTACATTTTATAAATGATTTGTCCCTAAATTGTGGGTCAAGTAAAAGAAAAAATTGTACAGCCCACATGTCAATAGTTTTGTAGAAAAGGAAAAGAAAACATTTTCTTGGCAAGTACTGTCTTCACAAAGGTAATTTTTTTTTTTCAAGCCATAAACATCACTCACAGAGAAGAGACAACATCCCCTATGGCTGAAGCATTTAAAGAAAAATGTGAGAGAAGGAGACAGAGTTCCCTTGTGACCACATTTCAAATTATATTCGATCTTCTCTAAACAAAAAATGGTACTTTTTATAACCACTCTTTCATTTCATTCTTGCATAGCCCTTGAGGTAGATATTTGTTATCCTTCCTTTACAGATGGAGAAACTGAACGCAAGGCAAAGTCTGCCACATTGCTAGTAAAATCCCCATGGCTTTGCAATGACGTCACTTGTGTCTTTACTTATCTCCTGCCAAGATTACCTGCTGAGATTACCTGTCGTGCACTTTTATATTTTTGTATTCTACCTTACTCCATAAAGGAGTTGAGGAAGATAATTGGACATTTTATGGAAGGAATCCATGCAAAATATTTCCTTATTTTTTTTTAAACCCCCGTAGTGCTTTCTGGAAGCATCTGTTCAGCAGAATGGGGGATTATTGTAGAAATGTAGGGTGTTTAGTGACTCAATTTTGCTCTCTTCTTACACTACTTCTAAATAGAATTTCAGATAAATAGCAATGACTGAAAGATGACAAAAGGGCAGAGGTGGCCAAGGTAATCTCTTAATTCTACATAATGACCCCAAATGGTAAAAGCATTACTTTAACATGTCTTCCACCAACTGCTTAGATCACATCTACTCTTGAAGTCCCACTAGTCTAAGCAGTCTTTCTCTCCCACTCTCTGGACATCACTTTAGAAAATGCAACTAGCATGGAGGTTATGTGACTCACTTGGGATGAAGTTGTCTTTGTGTTTGGGGGAAGCCCTTCATTTAGCACAGAAGGGAAAAACAACTGTTCGAATTCCACTACATGCCAGGTTGCTAACTTTATACCATGTTAACCTGGAAAAGAGAAGGGAGATGGTTGCAGCCTAGAGTAGCAATTTCTGTCTTGAGCTACAGGTGTGTGTCTGTGTGTGCATGTGTGTGTATGTGTGTGTGCTTCAGTGCAACCTAAGCTCCCATGTTCCATCACTATGCTTTTATTTTACTAAAAAAAAAAAAAAATAGTATCTACTCACTTTTTAAATCAGTTCACCATTGAACTATTAATACCAGAAAGTGTCAGTTGCTGAGTCATGTCTGACTCTTTGCAACCCCATGGACTGTAGCCCATAAGGCTTCCTGTCCATGGGATTTCCCAGGCAAGAATACTGGAGTGAGTTGCCATGCTCTCCTCCATGGGATCTTCTCTACCCAGGGACTGAACCCGGGTCTCCTACATTGTAGGAGGATTCTTTACTGTCTGAGCCACCAGGGAAGCCCTAACACCAGAAAGTTGGAATTATTTCCTGCTTATCTCTGCATCTTTAGGCCTAACATGAAACCAAGAATCCATAAATATTTGTTGGAAGGAGAAAAGGGAGCTTAAGAAGAAGGTAAAAAGAGAAATTGTTAGGAAATACACATTAATACCAGAAGATGATAAAGTCTATAGCAACAAACTGTTTCTAAGATGATAATATAGGAGTTTCAAAAAGTTAATTGTGCATATAATTAATTGTTGGTATAATTAACTCATTGCCATTTCATGCAGAAGTAGTTCTAGGTCTGAGATTGTTTATTGATTTATTTAGGTATCTACAATGTTCCAAATACTGTCGCAGGTAGTGGAGGTAGCATGGTAAGAAAGCACCCTAGGTCCCTGTTCTGAATGTGACAACTGAGTGAAATGATATAAACAATCAAGAAGGAAATATACCAACAAACACCATGAAAAGTGTCCTAAAGACAGTACAAATGGTAATGAGATGGAGTGGATGTAGTTGTTGGTGGATTGTTCAGAGATGAAAAAGCAGGGGCTACTTTAGATAAGGTAACTAGGTAGACCTTAGTGTTTTCTGAGCACAAATTCAGAGGCAGAGAACAGGAAGCAAGGGTGCTATCTGTTTAGATCAGATACAGGAGAGCTGATCTGTTTAGATCTGATCTGTTTAGATCAGATAAGGGAGAGCTTCCTAGTCAAAAGTCAAGTTTCAGAGGGGCTGAGTTGAGGGATCTGAAATAGGGCGAGAGCACATGAAGCCACAAGGGTGAAGGGAAAAAGTTCTAGGAGACATGGTCAGGTCTCAGAGAGTCAAGGATCCTTGGGTCAGAAGCTTGGAGATTCATATTCACTCTGATATTCTTTATTACTTAATTATTATTTATTGGATCTTCCACAATCATGGCTTATGCCATCCTCAAGTTCCCCTTCCCCTCTCTAAGACTTGGGGGCATGTCTGGATCAGTCTTTCTGCTGACGTTCTTTTTTAAAATTTTTATTGGAGTATAGTTGATGCATCTATTTCTGCTTTATTGACTATGCCAAAGCCTTTGACTGTGTGGATCACAATAAACTGTGGAAAATTCTGAAAGAGATGGGAATACCAGACCACCTGATCTGCCTCTTGAGAAATTTGTATGCAGGTCAGGAAGCCACAGTTAGAACTGGACATGGAATAACAGACTGGATTCAAATAGGAAAAGGAGTACGTGAAGGCTGTATATTGTCACTCTGCTTATTGAACTTATATGCAGAGTACATCACGAGAAACGCTGGGCTGGAAGAAACACGAGCTGGAATCAAGATTTCCGGGAGAAATATCAATAACCTCAGATATGCAGATGACACCACCCTTATGGCAGAAAGTGAAGAGGAACTAAAAAGCCTCTTGATGAAAGTGAAAGAGGAGAGTGAAAAAGTTGGCTTAAAGTTCAACATTCAGAAAACTAAGATCATGGCATCTGGTCCCATCACTTTATGGGAAATTGATGGGGAAACAGTGGAATTAGTGTCAGGCTTTATTTTTTGGGGCTCCAAAATCACTGCAGATGGTGACTGCAGCCATGAAATTAAAAGACGCTTACTCCTTGGAAGGAAAGTTATGACCAACCTAGATAGCATATTCAAAAGCAGAGACATTACTTTGCTAACAAAGGTCTGTCTAGTCGAGGCTATGGTTTTTCCTGTGGTCATGTATGGATGTGAAAGTTGGACTGTGAAGAAAGCTGAGTGCTGAAGAATTGATGCTTTTGAACTGTGGTGTTGGAGAAGACTCTTGAGAGCCCTTTGGACTTCAAGGAGATCCACCCAGTCCATTCTGAAGGAGATCAGCCCTGGGATTTCTTTGGAAGGAATGATGCCAAAGCAGAAACGCCAGTACTTTGGCCACCTCATGCGAAGAGTTGACTCATTGGAAAAGATTCTGATGCTGGGAGGGATTGGGGGCAGGAGGAGAAGGGGACGACAGAGGATGAGATGG
>NW_011495058.1:7473285-7481297 GCF_000754665.1 Bison bison bison
GATGTGAGTCTGAGTGAACTCCGGGAGTTGGTTATGGACAGGGAGGCCTGGTGTGCTGCGATTCATGGGGTCGCAAAGAGTCAGACATGACTGAGCGACTGATCTGAACTGAACTGATGCACAATGTTGCATTAGTTTCAGGTGCACAGCAAAGTGAAGCAGTTAAACATATGCTGCTGCTGCTGCTAAGTCGCTTCAGTCGTGTCCAACTCTGTGCGACACCATAGACGGCAGCCCACTAGGCTCCTCTGTCCCTGGAATTTTCCAGGCAAGATAGTGGGGTGCCATTGCCTTCTCCAGTTATACATGTACATACATCTATTCTCTTATAGATTTTTTTCTCATATAGGCCATTAAAGAGTGTTAAGTAAATCTCCCTGGGCTGTACAGTAGGTCCTTATTAGTTATCTATTTTATACATTCTTGACAGACACACCAAACAAAGTGTTGTTCCCCACTTCTTGAATTGGGCTATTCCATCTTCAAATGCTACCCAATCACTAAGTAATTTAGCATGTCTGGAGCTGCTCCTATAGGATAAATTCATATGCAGCCACATGCTTCCCTAGATAGTGTTTCATGGTAATCTTTGTTGAAATATGTAAATATTAAATGCATGAAAGGGATAATGGAAATTACTTTAAGGCAAGTATCTAGCTTCCATATTAGCAATAGGAAAAAGTTACGTATGTAAGTTGAGACATTCCAATTTATTTGGAGAGAGATTTTTCTATGGGTTGTTGAAAATAATAACCTTCATAGTAAAGGAACCACTTAGAGAAACTGCAAAGAGAATGACATATTTTCAGAATAAAGTTGATTTGATACAATACGTTTTGAATTGTCCATTTTAAGTATCTGGTAGAAAACTCTCTCGAGACAGAATGCTATGCAGGAATGCTTTTAGCTACTGTCTGATCAGCCTGACTCCTTTACACTGCTTTCTCCAGAAGAATCTCTTTTGGCGGCTGTTACCTGCTCATCACAAGGACTCCATTTGGAAGCTCGGCTGGGACAGTCATCAGAAATAAAAAGGGTAGGGTGCACAACAGCCATTTGGAAAAGTCAGGAAGGAGGTGTTGGGAGTGGGAATGGAGAATGGGAAGGGAAAATGGTCATGACTTTTTCCAACATCAGACCACAGCAGTCACTATCACAAGTATGTAAAGGATGTGTTAATAAAAGACAAAAAGAGGGCGGAAGAGTGGAGCATGGATGAGGCTCTCATGAGAGTTCTCTCTTTTTAAGTAATATATATAATTTTTCTTACAATATAGCTAATACACATCATGCATTATAGAATGTAGCTTTTTGTTGTTCTTATTTTAAAGAATTAGAATCACTATATATAAAACTCTGCAGTAACTACTTTATCACTTAAGGATTTAATATGATTATTTCTTCCATGCAATTCAATATGTATCTATATTCATGATTTTATGGAATTTCACCTGTCATTTATTTAACTAATATGCTGTGTACTCAGTTGCTCAATCGTGTTCAACTCTTTGTGACCCCATGGACTGTAGCCCACCAGTCTCTTCTGTCCATTGAATTCTCCAGGCAAGAATACTGGATTTGGTTGCCATTTCCTACTCCAGGGCATCTTCCCTAGCCAGGGATAAAACCAATGTCTCTTGCATCTCTTGCATTGGCAGGCAGATTCTTCACCACTGTGCCACTTGGGAAGCCCTTATTTAACCAATACCTTATTACTAAATAGTTAGATTTTTTTTTTCAAATTTTCCAATTATACTGTGTTGAAATTTTGACATGTGTTTGACCAATTTCCTTGAAACCAATTTTCAGGTGTTTAATTTCTGGTTGGGATTCAGTAGGAACCCATTTTGAGAATTTTCTTCCTAAGTACAGACTGCTCAAACTACCGCACAATTGCACTCATCTCACACGCTAGTAAAATGATGATCAAAATTCTCCAAGCCAGGCTGCAGCAATATGTGAACTGTGAACTTCCAGATGTTCAAGCTGGTTTTAGAAAAGGCAGAGGAACCAGAAATCAAATTGCCAACATCCGCTGGATCATGGAAAAAGCAAGAGAGTTCCAGAAAAACATCTATGTCTGCTTTACTGACTATGCCAAAGCCTTTGACTGTGTGGATCACAATAAACTGGAAAATTCTGAAAGAGATGGAAATACCAGACCACCTGACCTGCCTCTTGAGAAACCTATATGCAGGTCAGGAAGCAACAATTAGAATTGGACATGGAACAACAGACTTGTTCCAAATAGGAAAAGGAGTACATCAAGGCTGTATATTGTCACCCTGCTTATTTAACTTATATGCAGAGTACATCATGAGAAACTCTGGGCTGGAAGAAACACAAGCTGGAATCAAGATTTCCGGGAGAAATATCAATAACTTCAGATATGCAGATGACACCACCCTTATGGCAGAAAGTGAAGAAGAACTAAAGAGCCTCTTGATGAAAGTGAAAGAGGAGAGTGAAAAAGTTGGCTTAAAGTTCAACATTCAGAAAACTAAGATCATGGCATCCATGTTTTGCCATCACTTCATGGCAAATAGATGGGGAAACAGTGGCTGACTTTATTTTTTTGGGCTCCAAAATCACTGCAGATTGCAGCCATGAAATTAAAAGATGCTTTCTCCTTGGAAGGAAAGTAATGACCCACCTAGACAGCATATTAAAAAGCAGAGACATTACTTTGCCAACAAAAGTCCTTCTAGTCAAGGCTATAGTTTTTCCAGTAGTCCTGTATAGATGAGAGTTGGACTATAAAAAAAGCTGAGCACAGAAGAATTGATGCTTTTAAACTGTGATGTTGGAGAAGACTCTGGAGAGTCCCTTGGACTGCAAGGAGATTCAACCAGTCCATCCTAAAGGAAATCAGTCCTGGGTGTTCATTGGAAGGACTGATGTTGAAGCTGAAACTCCAGTGTTTGGGCCACCTGATGCAAAGAGCTGACTCATTTGAAAAGACCCTGATGTTGGGAAAGATTGAGGGCAGGAGGAGAAGGGGATAACAGAGGATGAGATGGTTAGATGGCATCACCGACTCAATGAACATGAGTTTGGGTAAACTCAGGGAGTTGGTGATGGACAGGGAGGCCTGGCATCCTGCAGTTCATGGGGTCGCAAAGAGTCGGACATGACTGAGCGACTGAAGTGAACTGAACTGAACAGACTGTTCAGTAAATCTCAACTGATGATACTGATAATGTTTCAGGCTGTAGTATCAGGAATAAATACAGCATTAAAAGAGTAGATGAGAAGTAAGAAAATAACCCAGGTTCTCCTCTGGTGGCAACTCATTCTTTAGTGAAGTGATACAGATCATCAGAAAAACACACACAAACAACAAGGTAATATCAGATGATTATCATTGTTCAAAGGCAATAAAATAGTCATATCATCCAATAGAATAGGTCATATACTATCCGATAGTATAACCAATCCAGATTGGTTATACTAACATATGTTAATATTTACACCACAGGTGAACAAAGATGCTCATTTCCTCACATTTCTACCCACACTTTGTTATCACTTTAAAAATCTCCACTTAGTGTTTCCATTGCCATTTACTTGATCACTAAGGAGGTCATTAGTTTGGTCAGTCCAATATAAATATATATAGTGAAATATGTATTTTTTTCCATTATGCACATTTTTTCTATTATGTTGGACTCCTCTCACTGATTAGAAGAGCTTCACTATGATGCTATAAATATTCTATTTTCCTTTTAATTTGATGAGATTTTTGTTATGCAAAAATGTTATGTGGCTAAATCCAATGATCTTTTTTTGTTATTGTTTCCTAATTTCATTTTTTCTTGCTGAGACAAGCCCTTATGACTCCCAAGATAACATACTTAGATTTATTTCTAGTTATTTTTGTGGTTCTATTACTTTTAGTATTTACCTCTACAATTTATTTCGATCATACTGCTATACTTTCACTAGTTCTCAAATAACTAGCCAATTGCTGTAGCATCATTTGCTATGAAAAATTTTCCCGGCTGCTTTGGAGCCCTCCCACCATGATAATATTTTCAGCGAGTATATGTACTCAGGCCTGGCTGGATTTTCTCTGCTGCCTTACAGACTTGTCTAATCTGTAGCCAGAATCACACCTTGGTCTGCCCTTAGTTTAGTCTACTCTCCACTAGGATAAATATTGTGTTAGAAATAGGTCTTTCCAACCGACTCACTTATCTACCATCTTTTTTGCCTTCTAATATGAAGAATGGACCATGAAGTGATTCTTGACTTGTTCAGGAACGGAGAGATGGGGGAAAGTGAGAGAAGAAAGGTAAAGGAGTTAACATTTTCTGAGTATTTACTTCAAGCTTCACATAATGCTGCTTCTAATAAACCTCTTTAATCTTGATAACAATAAGAACATCATCATACCTATCTTGCTGATAAGGAAATTGCCTTAAAGAGAAATTGCATACTTAATTTAACAGACTTAAATTAAGTATGTTAATTCATTTAGCCAAGATCACACAATGAATAAATGGAAGAATCAGGATTAAAACTAAAATCTATCTGAATTCAACTTTCATGCAACCTACAGGGACCTAGTGAAAAGGAGGAGGGGGGTGATATCCCCAGGAGCTGGTCCATGAAGGGCTGTGAAGATAGGGTCATCACCAGCTCTGAAGCATTGTGAGCCATGACATCATCTCCAGATGCCACTTGCCCTTGCTATGCCAGCAACCTGCGTATTACAAAGGACATGGTGTTGTACACACATGGTGAAATTAGCAGCTCCTCCTCATTTCCAAGCTTTGTCCAAAGCCCTGTCCCCTTTCCAAATATGTTTTCCCTTTAATCTGCCAATCTTAGGAACTTCCTACCACTGTACCCAGGTTTTGTTTTATGTTTAGGCTCTGTCTCCTGAAACATTCTGAGACTGGAGAGAAACCCTAGCCTTAGCTATGTGACTTTGTACAGTGTTTAGTTTTTATTTTTTTCACTTTAGTATCACCTGTAAAGTGAGACGAGTAGTAATTGTTCCTATCTTGTGAGGATAAGAGAAATCATGAAATAAAGTGCTTGGAGGATGTCTCTCTAGTAAAGGGTTCAATTCATGTTAATTATTGTTACCACTATTATTATTATGTATTGTTCCCATGAAAAACAAGATGAAAACTATGAAGAAACAGGGGTACTAGAAAGATAAAGGTAGTTAGAGAAAAGCATTGAAGGAGTTTTGAAGCTTAAGAATAATGTGGAGTTATAAGATCTTAAAGAACATATCTAGATTATGGCTATAGGAAAGAATGAGAAAATATCTAGGCAGTTAGATACAGTGCAAAAATTCATACGATATGTGTATTCATTGATGGAAGGGGACTCGTACACAGGACACTCACCTGTCACTGAAAAGTCAGACGAGGTATCAGATACTGAGTCTCAAGGAGGAACACTGGACACCAGGAGTAAGAGGCCAGGAGGAGCATTCCAGACAGTGGAGCAATCATGTGTGAAGCCTTTGGTATAGGGGAGATCGTGGCCACTGGAGGAATTAGGAATGAAATGCAAAACATTATCATGGCTGGAAACTAGCTGGGGAGAGGCAAGAGTAGTGAAAGGTGAGACATGATCACGAGTGTATGAGGACAGCTCATCAAGACTCCTGTGGACCAAGCTTATGGCTGGGCATGAGCACAAAGGTTGTGGATCATATCTACTTACTCCTGCTGAAAGGGAATGGCAGTAGCAGCCTTGGTGCATTACTGTTGAGTACAAGCTTTTAGACTAGTGTAGCAGTTTAGTTTTTGACACCCCTTAAGTCCTTCTGAAGTTCTGAAATATCCTACTAATGTGTCCTGAGGAATAAGTCAGAAGGATTGGACTGTAGCTAGGGCCAGAGGTGAACTTAAACCCTGACCTTGTATACCATTAAAAAAAAATATTTTCACTGGTATCTTGGGGGTTCCTATTAGGACCCACCAAATAAAGCTCTGATGTTGCTTTGGTAGGGAACTTTAAAACCCTTTCCCTGAAATGAGGAAATGCCAGAGATGAAAGCCAGCTCAAATTTGGCCAAGCAACACATATTAATTCTATGGTTTGTGAGCAGTGATCTCACTGTAAAATATAGCAATAATTCATCAAAGGGAATTATCTTTCAGCAGAAAGTCAAAGCTGCACATGTTTTCAGTAAGCACTTTTTTGAAACAGGAAGAGGGAAAGAAAAGAAAAAAGTTAAAATGAAGGAAAGAAAAAAGGAAAGGAGGAAAGAAAGGAAAGAGTAAGGAAGGAAGTGGAAAAGGAAAGAAGGGAGGAAGAAAAAGGAGAAAGGGTAGATCTGTATGTATTAAAATCTTGTTGAGGTTGGCACATGAAATTGGAGGGGTGTTTTTGGTAATGTAAGCATAACATTGGGGCATATTCTATAATCCCCATAAAATAGTGAGTTCAACAGTTCCTCCCACACCCCAAGGTTTAAGTAAAACCCACAAATGTCATAAGGAATCAAAGGATCTCATCCCAAAAGACTTAAGATGTTATTCCTACTAAAGTGAAACCTGCAATGTTAAGAGGGTCCTTCTGTTAGGTTGTTGCAGTTACTGGGCTATCAGCCTACTAAGGGATTGGCTGTCCTCCACCAAACTCCTCTGAGTCAAAGAGGAAGTGACACACTCATGACACATACATACAAGTCTTGTAAATTTCTTTAAGCATAGACATGCTTGTCAAAGGCTAACTACAAACATCTCAACATGTGGGTTGCTGTTTCAAAATAAATTTCACAGAAAAATCTTTATCATTGTCCAAAAGTCATCTTCAAAAAGAGATGACCACAGAAAGGAATCTTTTTCTGAGTTTTTTGATGACAAGAAAGAGAGTAAGTAAACCCACATCATAAAGAGAGTTTTCTTATACAGCTATGCAAGGGCATCAGGAATCTCATCCATGAGCAACTAAGGCTTGGAAAAAGCCAAGCATCTAGGATTTATGAATGAAAAAGAATTGCAAGGGACATGAACCAGAAGACTTAAAGACTAGGTCATCTCTTTATGTTCTCAGTGGCAGGACTGCTGATAATTTTTCTAGCACTCTACTCTGCAAGCTATCCTGAAATTCCCCTTTGTAGTTCCTTACCCCTATATTTATCTTCTCCTCTTGCTACCAGTTCAATTATTTATTTCACTATTTCTTAGAAAATCTGATTTGCCACTTTTATTACATAACAAACATTTGTTTAAAAAGTCTGTCTAAAGGAAAATTATATAGTTAAACACACACCAATTAGCAAAATACTCCTTGTACATTTTAATGCATATAATAATTAAAATTTAAACTTCACATTGATGAGCCTCTTAAAAAATTGCACATACCTTCCCCCAATAAAATTCTGTAATGAATAGATGTGCTAGGCATGGTACAATATACTATAAAGATAACTGAACAGTTCTTAGGCAAGTTGACTCTTACTACTACTTTTTAGGTCTTAGAGACCTGCCGAGAATTCCCTTAATGTATTTGTTGTTCTGAGAGAGTATGAAGATTGTGAGAATATTTATAATTGTGCTATTTGTTTGATGTGACTAAAATATTTTATTTTATACTGTTATAGCTTTGCTCATGATATATTCCATGTATGTTTTAAGGTACCAGATTAGGTTGGATTTTATTTTCACTTTTTCTTGGTGGTGGAGGGAGTAATATGAAGTAATTATTATTGATATGAAGAATATAAAGGCTGCTGGGAATTCGGGGTCAGAGAAACCCCTGAACTTTGTGGTCTGAGAATGAACACAATTCCTAACCCTACCCTGCTGATTCTAAGTACAGGTTTCCCCGGAGATCTGAAAACAGAGTATTCTTATAAAGCCTTTCGTAAGCTGGAGTGGAAGAAAGCAAAGAAGCAACTACTTTAAGCCACATCTTGCTAACAGATGCATAGAGTAAAGGGAGATAAAGCACAGGTGCTCACAGACACAGTTTAAAGCTATGGCGGCTTGATGCTGAGTGTAGTTTCTGGGGAAGGAGCTTGGCGGTGCCTCTCTCCCAGC
>NW_011495058.1:7481397-7485981 GCF_000754665.1 Bison bison bison
TATGTTGTGTGCTGTGCTTAGCTGCTCAGTCGTGTCCTACTCTTTGCTACCCCATGGACTGTAGCCCAACAGGCTCCTCTGTCCATGGGGATTCTCTAGGCAAGAATACTGGAGTGGGTTCCCATGCCCTCCTCCAGGGGATCTTCCCAAACCAGAGATTAAACCCAGGCCTCCCTCATTGCAGGCAGATTCTCTCCCTTCTGAGCCCCCAGGGAAGTCCAAGAATACTGGAGTAGCCCATCTCTATTAATAAGCTTGCTGCAAAACGGACACTGATACTATTTTCAATTTTCACCTCTTTTCAAAAAAGTAAAAATTCTCTTTGAATTTCTTTCTCATGGTAAAAACAGGTAGTAATGTAGGTCCTTCTGTAAAAGTGAAGTAGCATAAGGCAGTGGACACCTGCCCCTGACAGCCTTCCTGTTAGGAAGGAAAAGTAATGAGCCTACAGTGAAATCACAAAAGGATAGAGGTCTAGACACCACTTGGCCTCTGGCTTAGTCTTGTGGCTGAGGCAGAGTAATTCCAGGTTTTCAGAGAGTGGATTTGGAAACTAATCATGATGCTGTGCTCCTGGAGGCTTGGTTGGCCTCCAGGAAGGGGCTTCTTGAGAAAGAACCTAAAGAGCTGTCACGAGGAGACCCAGGTCAATTTGCTGTAGAGCAAGGAGGGCTCCTCCACTCTCATACCCATAAGAGCCACTGTGGGCTTAACAGGGAGCCAGCTCTGACTGTGGCAGCAACAGGCACCAAAGTCTCAGCTCCAAACGCATGGATTCAGTGATGTCCACTGACACCAAAAGCTCGGCTCCAAATGCGTGGACTCAGAGATGTTCGCTGACAATTCAATTCAGTTGCTCGGCTGTGTCTGATTCTTTGAGACACCATGGACTTCAGCACGCCAGGCTTCCCTGCCCATCACCAATTCCTGGAGCTTTCTCACACTCATGTCCATTGAGTTGGTGATGCCATCCAACCATTTCATCTTCTGTCATCTCCTTCTCCTGCCTTCAATCTTTCCCAGCATCTTTCCTAAGATGTCAGTTCTTCACATGGCTGTAACAGATAAGGACTGAGTTTTTCTTCACAAGGAAGCAAGTGTGAATGACTTCCAGATTCAAATGAGTGGCAAGAAGAAACAAACTGGTTTCTCAGTATTTTTTCAATACCAAGGGCAATTATTTCCTAATAATCTGGGTGGAAAGAAAAGAATAAGAGAGGATGAGTTCCAATGAGCTTGAATTGCTGCCAATCCTGTCCACGGAAGCTCACTGGTGTTTACATGGGTCACTACAGGGAGGCCATATTTTGCACCCCACAGTATAACATGAGGCAACCCCACAAACAGGTAACAAATAAACACTGATGCTCTGTATGGTAGGCTCATCTCACTGTGTCTTGAGATTCCTGGGAACCCAGAAAGATAAACTCACTAGAAGTCTAAATAAACGGAGATGAGGCAATGTTAATGGAGTGCATTGAATAGATTATGGGATGGGGAAACAAAAAGTACAAGCCAAGATTTGCTGAAGGTATTGGAGAGTTTCACTGCATTATTTGGACATTGAGATTATTTATCAAACAGCACTAATTATTACAAATCTATCTCACATATTACATGCTCACATAGGATGCTAGAATTTTCCCAGGAGTCATACCCTATGATTTTTATTCATTTATAATGAATTGAACGATTAACTTTAAAAAGACTTTCCAGAAAAACTTATATAGCTAATTATAAACTATATAGAAGGGCTAATTATTCATTCTGCAGATAGCTAATTCCTTCTTTCCCTTATTGCATACTCATTATTTATGAGTTGATCAAAAGATGAGCAATTAAATGTAGAGAGTATAGAACGATGGTTCTTGAATTGCAGTTTTTTTAAAGTCACCTAAGATCTTTTCATCAATGCATATTCACCCATTTTCTGTTTCCTTCCCATCCACCAATACCTGTAGAGACCTGACATTGTGGTCCTGAGAAAAGGGTAAAGATTCTGTAGTTTAAATAAACACCCCAGGTGGATTCTGATGCAGATGGTCCCAGGACAGTGCTTGGAAAAACATGGCAGAGGACTTTGATTAAATAGCTTTAGCAGCTCTACTATAAAATTTGGTGAGAAAACAGGGTAAGGAATGGCTTAGCCTTGTATTCTTGTATAAGGTTATACATATCCTTATTATCTCCAAGACCAGGTAAGAAAGCTGAGATGTGGAAAAATAAGTGGTTAGTAAAATAATATAGGGATACCCTTGTGGGCAAAGGAAAACTGCAGCCTGCTCTTTTTGGGTCCCCCACAAACCTTACACAATATAAACTTTGCACATAATAGGATGACAATGAAATGTAGATCATCTTATTTTGGTTGGCTCCAGTGAAGCCCGTTCAGTCCTGCTCATGTGGTAATACATTCTCAAGAAAAATAACAGCTGTGTATCTCCTGTATTGATGTCTGTAACCCCTTGTAACAGAGCATTATATAGTGAGTCTTGAGTTTTCTATACTACAAATGAACAGGTTTGCTTAAGAAAGAATTACAAGCTGTTTAATTAATTATACTCCTATTCCGCTTTCAACCTGGAGCATTAAATCTCATTGTTTACACAATACTGGTCCATAGTTCTAAGAACAAAAGCAGAATTTTATTTAGGATTTCTGCTCACACGTAAGTATCTCAGGACCCTGGTGTCCTTGAGTAATAATCCAGTATTTGATTATACTCTCCTTAACTATTTAGACACTTTCTTTGTCCATGCTTCTTAAACAACCCTGGTCACAACCATAATTGGATCTACTGAAGACAATTAATAGGCACATAATTCTCTAGGCTGCAAGAGAACTAGGCAAAGCCCTGTGAACTTAAGCAAGCATTGCACTGGAAAATATTTTTATTGCTCTTCATTGTATTAAATCTGGGATTACTTTGAGGGGGCATGAGCTGTGGCATGAGTGGTGGGCTTCTTTAATAATTACTAAATTTAATTTATATTTATTCATTAATTTGCAAAACACAAAACAGGATTTCTTTTTAACTACTCAAACTTCTAAATATTTTCTTTCCTTTTTATTCATCCAAAAGTCCAGAAGATTTCTGATTCTTCAAATCAAATTATATCATCTTTTGAGCTTACTTAAATTTAGAGAGTGGATAGGAAGAAACTTTTCATCAGTTGCCTAATTTAAAGATGTTCTGACACTGTATTTTGTTTACTTATTAAGGTCTTGGTTGAATACCTAAAAATTAATTAAGTTACCACATCCTGAGGTCAAAAGATATTTCACATTGCCTATTACTTAAGTGGAATCCAATAATGTTTGGTTAGTGAATAAAAGAACTATGACAACCAAACTTGTAAAAGTAAATTAATCAGTGTATGGTATACTGCTTCTATGGAAATTATGTCATTTTTCCAGTGCATAAAACATAGTATTGTCTTAGGGTTTTCTGTATGAAAAAAGAAAATGATATAAGAATGCAGAAACAAGATTGCTTTGGCTATTCAAGGCTTTTTTGTATTTCCATACAAATTGTGGAATTATTTGTTCTAGCTCTGTGAAAAATACCGTTGATGGACACCTTATCTTTGACAAAGGAGGCAAGAAAATACAATGGAGAAAAGACAATCTCTTTAATAAGTGGTGCTGGGAAAACTGGTCAACCACTTGTAAAAGAATGAAACTAGAACACTTTCTAATACCATACACAAAAATAAACTCAAAATGGATTAAAGATCTAAACATAAGACCAGAAACTATAAAACTCTTAAAGGAGAACATAGACAAAACACTCTCCGACATAAATCACAGCAGGATCCTCTATGACCCACCTCCTAGAATATTGGAAATAAAAGCAAAAATAAATAAATGGGATCTAATTAAAATTAAAAGCTTCTGCACAACAAAAGAAACTATAAGAAAGGTGAAAAGACAGCCTTCAGAATGGGAGAAAATAATAGCAAATGAAGCAACTGACAAACAACTAATCTCAAAAATATACAAGCAACTCCTGCAGCTCAATTCCAGAAAAATAAATGACCCAATCAAAAAATGGGCCAAAGAACTAAATAGACATTTCTCCAAAGAGGAGGTACAGATGGCTAACAAACATGAAAAGATGCTCAACATCATTCATTATCAGGGAAATGCAAATCAAAACCACAATGAGGTATCATTTCACACCAGTCAGAATGGCTGCGATCCAAAAGTCTACAAGCAATAAATGCTGGAGAGGGTGTGGAGAAAACGGAACCCTCTTACACTGTTGGTGGGAATGCAAACTAGTACAGCCACTATGGAGAACAGTGTGGAGATTCCTTAAAAAACTGGAAATAGAAGTGCCTTATGATCCAGCAATCCCACTGCTGGGCATACACACTGAGGAAACCAGAATTGAAAGAGACACATGTACCCCAATGTTCATCGCAGCACTGTTTATAATAGCCAGGACATGGAAGCAACCTAGATGTCCATCAGCAGATGAATGGATAAGAAAGCAGTGGTACATATACACAATGGAGTATTACTCAGCCATTAAAAAGAATACATTTGAATCAGTTCTAATGAGGTGGATGAAACTGGAGC
>NW_011495058.1:7486081-7490025 GCF_000754665.1 Bison bison bison
CCAGGCAAGAACACTGGAGTGGGTTGCCATTTCCTTCTCCAATGCATGAAAGTGAAAAGTGAAAGGGAAGTCGCTCAGTTGTTTCTGACTCTTAGTGACCCCATGGACTACAGCCTACCAGGCTCCTCCATCCATGGGATTTTCCAGGCAAGAGTACTGGAGTGGGGTGCCATTGCCTTCTCTGAATACAGTATACTAACGCATATATATGGAATTTAGAAAGATGGTAATGATAACCCTGTATGCGAGACAGCAAAAGAGACACGGATGTATAGAACAGTCTTTTGGACTCTATGGGAGAGGGAGGAGGGGGATGATTTGGGAGAATGGCAATGAAACATGTATAATATCATATAAGAAACGAATCGCCAGTTCAGGTTCAATACAGAATCCTTGGGGCTGGTGCACTGGGATGACCCGGAGGGATGGTATGGGGAGGGAGGCAGGAGGGGGGTTCAGGATTGGGAACACGTGTACACCCGTGGCAGATTCATGTTGATGTACAACAAAACCAATACAATATTGTAAAGTAATTAGCCTCTAATTAAAATAAATAAATTTAAATTAAAAAAAAAAAAAGAATGCAGA
Organism: Bison bison bison; assembly: GCF_000754665.1. Classification (NCBI taxonomy): domain Eukaryota; kingdom Metazoa; phylum Chordata; class Mammalia; order Artiodactyla; family Bovidae; genus Bison; species Bison bison. Next base: position 7,486,670 of record NW_011495058.1, read on the forward strand.
AACAACAAACTTGCATGCTTGTTTTTATACCCAGAATCATGGTTTATGTGTAAAGGTAAAGAAGACATTGAATGCTGGGAACCAGCACAGATTTCTGGTGCACCCTCAGTTAATTCTAAGACTCCTCCCCTCAAAATATTCTGCATAAATTACTGCAGTTTTTTGACTTTTGGATGAATAAAGAGGAAAGAAAATATACAGAATTTTGAGCTAGTTAAAACATCCTATGTCCTGTTTTTGTAAATTAATGAATAAATAATATAGTAGAATCTTAACTGTATTTCTGCGTTACCTGGAAAATAAAACAAATTTCCTATATCCAAAAACACAAACAAAAAGAATAGAAACCTGAAACCAGAGCAGAGAGCTGTAAGTCGGGAATGGTGAGCAAAATGTAACAAGGAAAAGGAAGACTGTGCTGAAAGCACATTTTTTTATCAGAGCTGTGATTCCAAGATTAAACCTTCTGGCCACAAGATGGAAAAGCTATACTTGAACATTTCCCATTGGGCAGAGACCTTTTAGAAGGTCCAAGAATAGGATTTAGCTTGTTCCAGGATGATAGCATTGTCTGCTTTCTGGCAGAAACAAATACAAATTATATCTATAATCAGGCCTCAAGAGTTCCCCAGATTAAATTATATTCAATGCACACAATGGAAAAGAAATTGTGATTGGGGCCAGCAGAAATCACAAGCAATGGATCTATGTCTCCAAAAATATTCTAAAACAAAATATGAGATCATGACAATTGTTAGGTTGTAAAATAAAAATTTATAACATTATTATGAAGAAATGATGAGTAATTATTGGAATGTAATGAATGAGTAAGGGGCGAACCAGAAACAAGTGACTATTAAAAAAATAAAGTCCAAATAGGTTTGGAGAAAGAACCATAAAGAAATGTTATACCAACACAATTCTGTAAAGCAACTATCCTTCAATTAAAAAAAATAATTTAAAGAAAAAGAAATGTTATATTTGAAACATAAATTGAATTTAAAAGTCAACTGATAAATTATATAGCATATTAGACATAGCTGAAAAGACTTTTCATATTAGAAATAGAAAACTGTAAGATCAATTTTAATAGATTATCCAGAATGCAGCCAAAAGAGGTAAGGAAATGAGCTGTGCTGTGTTTAATCACTCAGTCATGTCTGACTCTTTGCAACCACATGGACTGTAGCCTGGCAGGTTCTTCTGTCCATGGAGATTCTCCAGGCAAGAATACTTGAGTGGGTTGCCATGCCCTCCTCCAGGGGATCTTCCCAACCTGCAGATTGAGCCTAGGTCTCCTGCCTTGCAAGCAGATTCTTAACTGTCTGAACCACTACATGTAGAATATTGACAAGTGTTAGAGAGAGTGATTAAGTTTGATAGAGTGGTCTGATTATTCCTGATGCTTACAATAAAATGAGAGAAGGAAGATATGGTTTACAAATGAAATTACTCAGAAAAAAAGGAAGTGACACTGAAAGATTTGAAAAGTTATTGGCCTATCCATACTGTAAAAAATGAGAAATTGTCAGGAAGAGAACACTATAGGTGTGGCCAAGCTACTATTTCATAAGATGGTAAGTATGGATGAGCCATGTCAATAGGCAGACGCTAGGAGTTATTCTCCAAGACAGTAGAAGAATAATTCTTCTAATATCTTCCGGGAAGATAATTCAGAGATCTGAGGGGCTACCATTTCCAGCAGAGGCTCAGAGACTGTGAGTCCAGGGCACAGAATGGTTTCAAAAAGGGGGCCCATGCTCTTTCTTTCAACAGGTCAGAAGTCCTCCATCTGAAGTTGGGGAGAAAAGGCTTCCCAGAGCTGTGAGGTCCCACCTAGAAGAGGAAGGTGACTGTAAGCAGCTTCAGTGACTTTTTAGAGAAGACATAGGAGAGGAGTAAGAGAAGTTGATGGTTTGTATAGGAAAGGATGAGTGCTGCGGCTGCTGCTAAGTCGCTTCAGTCATGTCCGACTCTGTGCAGCCCCAGAGACGGCAGCCCACCAGGCTCCCCCATCCCTGGGATTCTCCAGGCAAGAACACTGGAGTGGGTTGCCATTTCCTTCTCCAATGCATGAAAGTAAAAAGCAAAAGTGAAGTCACTCAGTCCTTAGCGACCCCATGGACTGCAGCCTACCAGGCTCTTCTGTCCATGGGATTTGCCAGGCAAGAGTACTGGAGTGGGTTGCCATTGCCTTCTCCAAAGGATGAGTATAGGGATCCTATTAGAAATTAGGGTTGTCATTGATAGAGAAAATGCTTGGAAGATTTTCATGAAAGAATTAAGTATCTGGATAAAAATGGTTCACAACCAGTGTTTTCAAATGACTAAAAAGAGGCAGAGATAATTGAGCTACAGTGAAAGACAGGAATACAGAGTGGAAATAAAAGCTCTGCAGTTAGATATTTCACTATATGAGAGACTTTAACTCCAAGTAGTGAAGAACCTCTGAGGTGGTGGAAATTGGTGTTATGCAAAGGAAAGGGGTCACAGGTCTATTTGTTACCAAATATATCTGCAGTTCTAACATTTCTACCCAGTCCTCTAATACCATACCTTGGGACTCAGCTCCCTTCTCAGAAACCCAAGTTAGAAATCAAACTCTTTTTTGATATGCTTCCAACTCTTTGACCAAAATAACTGTCATCTAGTCTGGTGTGGCAAAAAAAAGAAAAATAGTTCCTGGTTGATTGTGTGTACTTTTAAATGTATTGATCCATACCTGAATCTCAGGTTTAAGACTCTAAATTCCACACAATTGAATGCTTACAGCAGTGAGAATTAACTACCTACAATCAGATAGAGCAAGGCAGATAAATCTCACAAACAATGTTGAATAACATAAGCCAGGCCAAATGTTCACATACATGTATATTTTATTTATATAAAGTACAAAAACAAGCAAAATTAATCTTGGCTATTTGAAATAATAAGGCAATGGCACCCCACTCCAGTACTCTTGCCTGGAAAATCCCATGGACAGAGGAGCCTGGTAGGCTGCGGTCCATGGGGTTGCTAAGAGTCGGACAGGACTGAGCAACTTCACTTTCACTTTTCACTTTTCACTTTCGTGCATTGGAGAAGGAAATGGCAACCTATTCCTGGAGAATCCCAGGGAGAGGGGAGCCTGGTGAGCTGCCGTCCATGGGGTCACACAGAGTCAGACATGACTGAAGCGACTTACCAGCAGCAGCTGCCTCAGAAGAGTAGAAGAACTTCTGAAAAAGTGGCATATTTTCTAAGGCTTACCCAGTTTTAACTCTGAATTCCTGAATGCAGCCATTCAGCCTTCTCTATCTGTAGAGAGTAAGCAGATAGGTGAGCCAAGGTAGTTCTGTAGGCTTTCAAGGTCTTCA
>NW_011495058.1:7490125-7515804 GCF_000754665.1 Bison bison bison
CTTCAACAGCTGCAAAGAATCCAGAGGTTTTCCATGTTCCATTGAGAGGACATTTCTGTTGTGGAAAGTGCCAGTGGGCATACAGAGGTTGGAATTTGGGTGAAAATGAAGACATTGGGTGTAGTCCTCCAGAAAGAGGCAAATGGCCAGGGCCAGCATCCTAAGAATTGATGCCAGGACACTTTTGCTCAAAGTCAGGGGCCATCAGTTCTTCCAAAGAGCTTGATTATTAATCAAATAATTCCTTTTGGAGGCAGGTATATGCAGATACCCAGAGGAGCCCATGGATATCTAATGTAGATCTGAAGATTTTATCCTTATCATTATGGGTCATTACGAAGCACACTGTGAACCCAGATGCTAGATGTAAGTCCAGGTGTAAGGACAGGAAATTTAAAAGACTGTGCATTTTACCTAAAGAACTGTGCGTTTATCTCTATTAAATAGATGGTTTAAGGGATTGCAATGGGTTAATGTTATTGCTTTGGATGGCTTTGGGCTGAAATATAAATGTTTTGCTTTTTTTTTTTTTTAATTAACTGATAACCAGGGTGGGGTGAGGGGGATAGGCAGGCACATAAGAGAGATCATAAGAGTTGAAGCTGAAAAAAGAGACCCATTTTATTCTCATTCCTGAGTAAAGTGAGAGAAAATGTGTGGCTCCATTTCACCTGAAAGGTTCTTTCCTAAAGACTAAGCAAGCTCAGCAGTGCATGCAATATGAGAGTAGCAGAGATAAACATTCTAACTAACTTGAGACAGGGAAAGCAGATCCTTCTCTGCAGGTCACAGTCCTGAGAGCCTTCTGTCACGTGGCTATTTGGCTGTTGACTACTTTCTCCCTGCTCCATGTCAGTCTCTCAAGAAGGGAGGGGCTCTAATTGCCAAACTACAGGTAAGTGCTGATTCTCTAGTTCTAGTTCAGGTTCCCAGAGAAGGCAATGGCAACCCACTCCAGTACTCTTGCCTAGAAAATCCCATGGATGGAGGAGCCTGGTGGGCTGCAGTCCATGGGGTCGCTAAGTGGAAGACTGAGCGACTTCACTTTCACTTTTCGCTTTCATGCCTTGGAGAAGGAAATGGCAACCCACTCCAGTGTTCTTGCCTGGAGAATCCCAGGGATGGGGAAACCTGGTGGGCTGCCGTCCATGGGGTCGCACAGAGTCGGACATGACTGAATCGACTTAGCAGCAGCAGCAGCAGTTCAGGTTCCATTCAGTGAGATCCGTAGGTTCTACATTCTTGGCTAGGTAACCATGCAAGCTGGTGTTTTTTCAAACAGGTGTGAATTTTTCTTGAGGATAGAACATCCATTAAATACAAAGAGTCTCCTATTAGTATAGCCTTTTTTTTTTTTTAAATCATTTTGAAGCAATTATTGTGCCTTTTCTGGCTTCATCTGAACCTTGGTATAACAAATGCACACACCACTATAACATGTGTCTCCACCTTGAATTATTCACTTGTTAACTTTAGTCACTAAAAATAGTATGGGTTTGTCTGGACATGAATCCTCTTCCATCATTTCATACTCACCACTCCGCCCTGCATCTTCCCTAATCCACTTTCCCACTGTTCCCCATCTACCATGCCATTTTGGAAACCACAGTTTCATTGTCTAGAACTCTCTTTCACCTGCTAACCTCTACTCCATCTACTTCCCTTATTTAAGTGAGTTGACTCTCCCTTGGTGATACTGTGTCCCTCATAACAGCTAAATCTTCCACAACCACATCTTTCTCAATTAAGGGATGGGATTGACCAGCCCCCAATTCCTCTTGTATGCTGTAACCCATCACCCCCATCAGGCTAAGTCCCTGTTTTCTTGAGACCCTGTTTTCCAGTAGAAGCCTCTTAGCCTTCCATGGACACACTTTTTAGGGCTGGTCAGCATCTATGGCAGACTTGGAGATTCATAGCCTTCCTCCTCCCCATTCCCAACATTAAAACTCAGTTAACTTTAGGGTTTATAAAATCAGCACAATGTTATGAACCTCCAAGCATAGTTCTGCAGGCACTCTATCTATCAGATCTAATCCCTTGAATCTATTTGTCACTTGCATTGTATAATCATAAGAGACTTGATTTAGGTCATACTTGAATTGTCTAGAAGGTTTCCTTACTTTCTTCAATTTAAGTCTGGGTATTGCAATCAATTCATGATCTGAGCCACAGTCAGCTCCTGGTCTTGTTTTTGTTAATAAATAAATTCAAGGGATTAGATCTGATAGATGGAGTGCCTGCAGAACTATGGACAGAGGTTCGTGACATCATATGGGAGGCAGTGATCAAAACCATCACCAAGAAAAAGAAATGCAAAAAGGCAAAATGTTTGTCTGAGTAGGCCTTACAAATGCCTGAGAAAAGAAGAGAAGTGAAAGGCAGAGGAGAAAAGGAAAGGTATATCCATCTGAATGCAGAGTTCCAAAGAATAGCAAGGAAAGATAAGAAAGCCTTCCTAAGTGATCAGTACAAAGAAATAGGAAAACAATAGAATGGGAAAGACTAGAGATCTCTTCAAGAAAATTAGAGATACCAAGGGAACATTTCATGCAAAGATGGACACAATAAAGGACAGAATGATATGAACCTAACAGAAACAGGAGATATTAAGAAGAGGTGGCAAGAATACACAGAAGAACTATACAAAAAAAGATCTCAATGACCCAGATAACCATGATGCTGGTGTGATCACTCACCTAGAGCTAGACATTCTGGAGTCCAAAGTCAAGCAGGCTTTAGGAAACATCACTACGAATAAAACTAGTGGAGGTGATGGAATTTCAGCTGATCTATTTCAAATTCTAAAAGATGATGCTGTTAAAGTGCTGCACTCAATATGCCAACAAATTTGGAAAACTCAGCAGTAGACACAGGACTGGAAAAGGCCAGTTTTCATTCCAATCCCCAAAAAAGGGACTGCAAAAGAATGTTCAAACTACCACAAAATTGCACTCATCTCACATGATAGCACAGTAATGTTCAAAATTCTCCAAGCCAGTCTTCAACAGTACATCAACTGAGAACTTCCAGATATTAAAGCTCAATTTAGAGAAGGCAGAGGAACCAGAGATCAAACCGCCAGCATCTGCTGTACCATAGAAAAAGCAAGAGAATTTCAGAAAAAACATCTACTACTGCTTCATTGACCATGCTAAAGCCTATGACTGTGTGTATCACAACAAACTGTGGAAAATTCTTAAGAGATGGGTATACCAGACCACCTTACCTGCCTTCTGAGAAATCTGTATGCAGGTCAAGAAGCAAAGTTAGAACTGGATATGAAACAACGGACTGGTTCAAAATTGGGAAAGGAGTACATCAAGGCTGTATATTGTCACCTGGCTTATTTAATTTATATGTAGAGTACATCATGCAAAATGCCAGACTAGATGAAGCACAAGCTGGAATCAAGATTTTAGGGAGAAATATCAATAATCTCAGATGTGCAGATGACAACACCCTTATGGCAGAAAGTGAAGAGCAACTAAAGAGCCTCTTGATGAAAGTGAAAGAGGAGATTGAAAAATATGGCTTAATAATCAACATTCATAAAACTAATATGGCTTCTGGTCCCATCACTTCATGGGAAATAGATGTGGACACAATGTGACAAAATTTTATTTTCTTGGGCTCCAAAATCACTACAGATGGTGACTGCAGCCATGAAATTAAAAGACACTTGCTCCTTGGAAGAAAAGCTATGACAAAACCAGACAGCATATTAAAAAGCAGAGATATTAATTTACTCACAAAGTTATGTATAGTCAAAGCTATGGTTTTTCCAGTCGTCATGTATGGATTTGAGAATTGGACCATAAACAAAGCTGAGCACCAAAGAATTGATGTTTTTGAACTATGGTGTCAGAGAAGACTGCTGAGAGTCTCTTGGACTGCAAGGAGATCAAACCAGTCTATCCTAAGGGAAAGCAGTCCTGAATATTCATCGAAAGGACTGATGCTAAAGCTGAAGCTCCGATACTTGGGCCACCTGATGCAAAGAACTGATTCACTGGAAAAGACCTTGATGCTGGGAAAGATTGAGAGCAGGAGGAGAAGGGGACAACAGAGGATGAGATGGCTGGATGGCATCATCAACTCAATGGACATGAATTTGAGCAAGCTCTGGGAGTTGGTGATGGACAGGGAGGCCTGGCGTGTTGCAGTTCATGGGGTCACAGAGTCAGACACAACTGAGTGACTGAACTGATCTGAAAGCTCAGCACACATAGTTCCTTCATATTCTTAACCTCAAACATTTCCTCCTTTAGTCTCTGGAAAGACTAGAGCTCCCATCATCACAGGAAATCTCTTTGTCTAACTATAATCATTGGTCCCATCACTTCATGGCAAATAGAAGGGGAAAAAGTGGAAGCAGTGACAGATTATTTTCTTGGGCTCCAAAATCACTGCAGATAGTGACTGCAGCCATGAAATTTAAAAAATGCTTGCTCCTTGGATGAAAAGTTATGACTAACCTAGACAGTATGTTAAAAAGCAGAGACATCACTTTGCTGACAAAGGTCCATATAGTCAAAGCTATGGTTTTTCTAGTAGTCATGAATGGAGCTGAGAACTGGACCATGAAGAAGACTGATCACCAAAGAACTGATGCTTCTGAACTGTGGTGCTGGAGAAGACTTGAGAGTCCTTTGGACACCAGGGAAATTAAACAAGTCAATCCTAGAGGAAATAAACCCTGAATATTCATTGGAAGGACTGATGCTTAAACTGAAGCTCCAATATTTTGGCCACCTGATGCAAAGAGATGACTCACTGGAAAAGACCCTGATGCTGTGAAAGACTGAAGGCAAAAAGAGAAGTGGGTGGCAGAAGATGAGATGGTTAGATAGCATCACTGACTTAATGGACATGAATTTGAGCAAACTCCAGGAGATAATGGAGGACAGAGAAGCCTGGCATGCTGCAGTCCATGGGGTCACAAAGAGTTGACTTATCTCACTAGTCCCAGCTATGATACTATTTCATCTGGATTGTCAGTCTACTATCCTTCTGTTTCACTTCCAGGCAAAACTCTTACTCAAAATCAACCCAACTGCCTGCCTTCTCTGCTTCTTTGTCTCCTGCTGGAGATAAATTACTCAACTGCACACATTGAATTCACTAAAAATTCAAGATTTCTACCCTTAAGGGCTTCCCTGATAGCTCAGTTGGTAAAGAATCTCCATGCCTACATGCAGGAGACCCCAGTTCAATTCCTGGGTCGGGAAGATCATCCGGCAAAGGGATAGGCTATCCACGCCAGTATTCTTGGGCGTCCCTTGTGACTCAGCTGGTAAAGAATCCACCTGCAATGCAGGAGACCTGGGTTCGATCGCTGGGTTGGGAAATCCCCTAGAGAAGGCAAAGGCTACCCACTCCAGTTATCTGGCCTGGAGAATTCCATGGACTGTATAGACCTGGGGTTGCAAAGAGTTGGACATGACTGAGGAATTCACTTTCACTCTAAATTGGTTGCTCAGTGTTGTCTCACTTCTGAGGATGTGTGGTGAGCTTACAGGACCATTGCTCACAGTGGTCATGTTCCAACGCTCCCTTCCCTACCCTATGATGGTCTTGCTTTCTACTTGACTGAAAAGCAGAAGCCTGCAATTGGAAACTCCATAAGCTTCCTTCCCTTCCCATCTGGGCACCCTTGTGGAAGGAGAGACATTCTTCTCTGTGTCATGATGACTGGTTCACAGCACTTGGCAGAGATTATTCTTTTCTTTAAATATTCTCCAGGTATGATACCTACCACCCCTGATGCTCCCTGTACATTCCGAAATGTAGCTTTCCTTTCCAGCAACCGGCAGTTGCTTGAAAGTGAAGTGGCAGTGAAGTGCCTTCCTGGATTTCATTACTGAACACTGTCTTTTCCCACTCAACACACTTCGGCTGGGTAATTTAACCTCTCTATAATTCTGAATACCATTTTCATGCTGATGGTTTCCAAATTTATATTTCTGGCCTGGATCTCTTGATCTCATGTTCTCCATGCCACAATGTGTTCCAACAGTCCTTATTTATTTCAACAGGCAGCCCAAGGTCTGTGCATGCTACTTACGGCCCCTAGAATCTCTTCTTCCTGTGACCCTCCCTTCATCTGCATAACTCCTATTTCTAAGACGCTGTATTCAGTAACACACCTCTGGATCACCTGCCTCTTCTATTGTTGTTCCTAGGAAACCTTGAATCACCCCATGAAAACACTCATCATTGTGTCCTCATGATCTGATCCCTCACTAGGAGTTAAGCTGGCTGAGGAAGCATATGTCCCATACCCAGAACAATGTCTCATTCATAGTAGACATCCCACATATATTTTGAAGTAAATTAATAAATCAACAAACAAGTGAACTTATTAGTATGAGACTTTTGCCCAGGCCTTTGAATTCAGACCAGTGTTCAGTTAAGTGAAAAAATCATACTTTCTGATACTAAAAAGGTTATTGTTTAATTAAATGAGTTAAGCCATGTGAAAGTGCTTTGTGAGTAGCACAGTCGCTTTTATAGATACAGAGCAAAACATGGTATTGCTATGCTTGCCTTCATAAGAGATTTTTTTTCACATCATCATGGTTTGAAAACAATAGCATCGTTTTTCAAATGTCTCAATTTTGAGGCCACATAGCCAAGGAGTTGCAAAGTTAAATCACGGAATTATTCAACAGTGAACTTGCCAACTTATGTTTCACAGGATATTAATTGAGTATTAATCTGGAAAGTTGTGCTCTACAAATCATAGTAGGAATAATCCCACATGTGAATCATTAACATTTAGTATTTTTAGTAAATGATTATAAAAGAGATTTTAGTTTTTGTTAGAAAAATCAATTTTCTACAAGTTTAAGAAAATCTAAATCTATTAGAATTGAAACTCTGGAAATAATACATTGATGTTTCAGTTTAGTTCATTTCAGTTGCTCAGGCATGTTCAGCTCTTTCTGATCCCATGAATTGCAGCACGCCAGGCTTCCCTGTCCATCACCAACTCCCGGAGTTCACCCAAACTCATGTCCATCAAGTCGGTGATGCCATCCAGCCATCTCATCCTCTGTTGTCCTTTTCTCCTCCTGCCCCCAATCCCTCCCAGCATCAGGGTCTTTTCCAGTGAGTCAACTCTTTGCATGAGGTGGCCAAAGTGTCGGAGTTTCAGCTTCAGCATCAGTCCTTCCAATGAACACCCAGGACTGATCTTTAGGATGGACTGGTTGGATCTCCTTGCAATCCAGGGGACCCTCAAGAGTCTTCTCCAACACCACAGTTCAAAAGCATCAATTCTTTGGTGCTCAGCTTTCTTCACAGTCCAACTCTCACATCCATACATGACTACTGGAAAAACCATAGCCTTGACTAGACGGATCTTTGTTGGCAAAGTAATGTCTCTACTCTTTATGTTTAGCAAATCATAATTACTTTATGACATGGTTATCTTAAGAGTCATTGATATACTTTTATAATTTCTTTGCAGCTTAAATATAATGGGCCATGAATTTTACTTCAGAAATTTTATGTTATTATTTTGACCTTTTGATGAATCATTTGCTTATACATATTGTTACAATCTTTGCTTGTAACATTTTCAATTTTTTCCACCAAAATAACCTAAACTAAAAGGAGAATTTTTTAAATTAAAATTGTATATAAAATAAATTGAATTAGTAAATGTTTTATTCCTTATTATAATAATAATATAAATGTATCAATAATTCTTTTCCATTTAATTCTTTCTATTGAGTACTTATGCTTATTGAGTAAGATACAGCTCCTTCCTCACTAGCATTTACTAAAGAAAATCAACTGTGAAGCACTCATAGAGTTCCTAATTTATCAAGAGAAAATAAATCTATTTTTAACTAACTATAAGTCAAAGGTACTAGAGAAGAGGTATATAATACAGTTCTTTGGAGGGAAGAAAAAGCGGTAGTTCTGCCTGGAGAAACTGAAAAGTCTCAGGAAGTGATTCCTTTTAAAATGCTTTCTGAAGGAAGAATAAGCATTTTGGAAACAGTTAAGTAGGGAAGAGGTCTCAAGATATAAGAAATGTCTAGAACAAATGTATGAGGGTATAAAGGATGCAGTATGTTTGTAAAAATGACAAACTACTATGTCTAGAGCAGTAGTTTTCAAACTTCAGTGTGCAGGCTTGTTGAACTGCAGACAGCTGATGCAGTAGGTTTGGGGGGTGGGGGGTTGAGAATTTGCATTTCTAACAAGTTTCTTGGTGATTCAGAGGTGACTGTTTTGGTAGGACAACCACTATATTTGATAAAAGTTGATACTGTTCAGAGAATTTTAGAAGACCCATTTGTTTTTAAAGGCTGTGCCCCAAATATAAAGATACTTGATATACATGCTAAGGCATTTTTAGTTTGTTTTAGCTAATTGGGAAAAGCAGGAGTAAAACTATTTTACAATAGATTGGAGTTGGAAAAACCTGTGGACCATTGAAATAAATGGCCTAGTTGATAAAAGGGGATTAGATGGGACAACCATCAAAAATATATAGTTGGCAGGGCCTTGGAACTTCTTGACTTGGGGAAAATAGAAGTCAGTAGATTCTGTGAGGCAGCATTAATTACATGCGTATGTATCCACCTGCAGTTCAAGAGACCCCAGTTTGATTCCTGGGTTGGGAAGATCTGCTGGAGAAGGGATAGGCTACCCACTCCAGTATTCTTGGGCTTCCCTGGTGGTTCAGCTGGTAAAGAATCTGCCTGCAATACAGAAGACCTGGGTTCAATCCCTGAGTTGGGAAGATCCCCTGGAGAAGGGAACAGCTACCCACTCCAGTATTCTGGACTACAGACTTCCATGGACTGTATAGTTGATGCGGTCGCAAAGAGCTGGACATGACTGAGCGACTTTCACTTCACTTCACATTGATTACCTGAGGTTGGTCATTTGCTGAGCTAGGAGCCCCAGGAGCAGTTGCATTTCCGGACTAGGTGTGGGTGTAGAATAAGGGGAAGGGACATAGTAGGTGATAGGACTGATTTTAATGTGCTGTAGTACACTCAAGGACAGGGGCTAAAGAGTTATTTGGAAATCTGTGTCTAGGATTCAGAAGAGGTGGAAGGAGTTTTGATGGATATGCAGATCAGAAATAAGGAAAGTCAGGAGAGTGGGTGAGATTTCCCAGGGAAATACTGTGACAAGAAAGAGAGGAGGTTAAGAAAAGAAATCTGAATACTACCTAAAAAGCATGGGGAAGAATCCAAGGTAGGTTGCAGAGTCTGGAACTTTCCAAATGTTGATTAAAGATGCACTTAACATTTTGAAACAAAACAAAATTTCCTGTGCTTGCTATCCATAACATCTGGGGAACTTTCCTGAAATCTGGCGTTGGTATAGCTTTTGCCTATCGCCCCACTGAATGTAAACATGCTATTCTGAGTGTTTGTGGACTTGCTACAATGTGTTCTATTCAAAAACACAGAATTTTTAACTGAAGTTAGAGATTGAGCCTTCCCTGATGGCTCAGCAGTGAAGAATCTGCCTGAAATGCAGGAGATGTGGGCTCAATCCTTGGGTTAAGAAGATCCCCTGAAGAAGGAAAAGGCAACCCACACCACTATTCTTGCCTGAAAAATCCCATGGACAGAGGAGCCTGCTGCGCTATAATCCAAAGGGTCACAAAGAGTTGGATACAAATGAGTGACTGAGAATACACACACACACACACACACACACACACACACACAGGTTAGGAGGCTTGTTAAACTATGTCAAGATGTAAGAAGATACTAAAAGTTTTTAAGCAGAGGATGACATCTTAAAACATTTGTTTACCAAGATATTTTTGGCCCTTGGAGAGGAAAATGAATCTTGGAGTGTCAACTGGCTTCAGGGAGATATCTGACTTAGAGTACACTTTGTGGAAGTAGAGAAGTGATGAATGAATTCAAAGGGTACTAGAGATATACAGGCTCCTGGTGGCTCAGATGGTAAAACATCTGCCTGCAATATGGGAGACCTAGGTTTGATCCCTGCATCTGGAAGATACACTGGAGAAGGGAATGGTTACCTACCTCAGTATTCTTGCCTGGGGAATCCCAAGGAGAGAGGAGCCTAGCAGGCTACAGTCCATGGCCTCGCAAAGAGTTTTTCCTGGTGGCTGAGATGGTAAAGAATTTGCCTGCAATGCAGAGACCCGGATGTAATCCCTGGGTTGGGCAGATCCCCTGGAGAAGGAAATGGCAACCTGCTCCAGTATTCTTGCCTGGAAAATTCCATGGATAGAAGAGCCTTGTGGGCTACATTCCATGGGATCACAAAGAGTTGGATGCAACTGAGCAACTAACACTTTCAGAGATATATAATTGATCATTTCATATCTTGATGCATTTGAGACGTGAAGAAAGTTGGACTAAGAATAGCATCTTAGTTTTTTATTTCAGGAATCAGGTGAACAGTACCTCCACTGAGTGAAGGAAAAGGTCTAGTTGACTGAGTGACAGAGCTAAAGAGTAGTGTAAAATGTTCGATCTGTTTTCTGAATCTCAGTGCAGAGAATTACTTCAGATACTACAAGGTTATCCATGAATTCACTGTTAGAAAATCAAATGGAAGAAAAAAAAAACCTCAGACAAATTCAGCTTAAGTATATATTTGGGTTTTAAATATTTCAATGGAAAAATAAAACTTTAGCAAACAACTTGATCTCTTTTACCTACTTTGGTTTTCAAAAATTGTGGGGAACACAAGGATTTTGAGTGATTTGAGAGCTTTTAGACCTAGTTTACAGATGTACAGTATAAGATACTTTTAAAAATGTTAAGACTAAAGCTAAAATCAAACTCCGGGATTTGTTAAGTTTTTCTTGATGATTTGAAAATGTCCAAATGAATGAGCATCTGATCCCTTCAGGAAGCCTGATGATAACACAGGAGAATTATTCACTCAGAACGAAAGCTCCAGAATGCGTTAGGAGCAGTTGGAAGCAGATACAATTACATCAGGTGAAGTTCTTTTATGACTGCTGGAGTTGCTCCGAGGTGAAAGAGAAAATGCAGAAACTTGGGACTCCAGATGGCAGGAGATCTATTTTTAGGCCAATAGAAACTCATATTTGATTGGGGCACTTAATAGAATGAGTAGCAGGAATGTGTTGAAAAAGTAATTTATACCTACATTTGAGACTTCAGCATGGAGCAGATGGGAACAGGTGCCATGGAAACGGTCTAGGTCAGCCAGCAAGTAGAAAAATAAAAAGAGAAAAGAGCAAATATTTTAGTGATAAGTTACTCTGAAATTTTGGTTTTCCCTAATCCTTCCTGAGATATTTATAAGTGAAAAAGGGAAGTAACCAGTATATAGGAAATTTAATTCTGTGCTGGAAAAAAAAAATTAAGGTATAATGGTGGTTAGATTTTCAGGCTAGTCAACAAAAAGCTCCTTTAATAACTGCTGATATCCTTACTGTGAGACTGAAGTTAGGTTCCTGGAGGCAAGAGATTCTGGGGAAGATAAGGAAGAGGAAGAAAAAGAGAAAAAAATGAAGATTTTTTTTTTTGGCTTTCCCAGGTACAATTTTTTTAAATGGAAAAACTTAGAACTATTTCAGTTTCCAGGGCCACTCACTATAGCGCATAAAAGTGTGAAAGTGTTGGTTTCTCATCATGTTGACTCTTCGGGACCCCATGGACTGTAGCCCGCCAGGATCCTCCGTCCATGGAATTCTCCAGGCAAGAATACTGGAGTAGGTAGCCATTCCTTTCTCCAGGGGATCTTTCCGACCCAGGCACCAAACCCAGGTCTCCCACATTGCAAGCAGATTCTTTATCATCTGACTCACCAGGACAGCCCACAGGAATATCTCAAACACTCACAAGACTGTGTGGTCCCTACCAAGATCTGCTTTTCTCACCTGTTTCAACACGTTTAGGTATCTCTTCTCTCTGGGCCTTTCCAGTCCCTTCTCCCCAACAAGAGAAAGAGCTGAGGCCCATTCAGGCACTGTGACAGCTGAGACTAAATGGGATTTGAAATGAGAAAATCCATGTTCATCTATTGGCTATAAGTTACATGAAATTTAGAACTTGGGTGCCATCTCAAGTTCTCTGATCCTGCTTACACATTAAAAACAAAGTTGTGAATAATTTTAACATCACAGATTAGGGTGATAACTTAATTAAAAAAAAAACAATGTAAAAGTGAATTGCAAGGTGGAAATTGTAGGGTGCAACACTTAATGTTGTTAGTGTTGTTATCAAATTTTATATTAAGAAAAAAGTTGATTGAATGAAATTATCTAAATGTGTGAATTTCTAAATAGCCAACTCCAAAGGATACAAGGCATGGATTTGTTTGATTTAAAAAAATTTTTTAACTGGAATATCTATTTAATGAAATTTTAAGAATGAAATTAACTGAAGTGAAAATAAGAAGTTAGAGGAGAAGATATTTTTAGCCACTAAGATCCTGCCAGGAAGTATACCACTGTGGTTACTAAATTTCCCGTTGCGTAAAATTGGAGCAATGTACCTGCTCCTTGCCCAACTGCCAACATTTTGAGGCAAAGTTTGTCCATGTGTATGAAAATACTTGGCACCCTTAAAAGTAGCTGTGCTGTGTTATTGTTATTATTCAAGTTCATTTAACTTCAAATTTAAAATTGGGTGTCTGAAAAATTAGGTTACATAGAAAATATTTTACTATGCTATATTAAATTTTATATTTTCAATGTGATAGTAAGCATTATTGCAAAGTATGTCTGATAGCTGATCGCTTACTTGTATGATTTAGTACTTTAACTGGGGACTGGGTTGTCATCAAACTGGGTAAGTAAAAATTATGCTTCTGCTAAGTAAAGCACTTAAATTCATGTCCCATAGAACCATGGACACTTTATTTCCATTCTTCCTGTATGTGTTTCCTCATCTTAAGAAAGAAAGAAAGAAATAAAGAAAAAAAAAATGATGGTATACTTAGGAAAACCTGATCTCTTGTGGGAAAACAGAAAATCCAAACTGGCTTTCAAGCTAATAGAACCAAAAACTGAAGTAAAAGAGAGAGTAATTTTCCAAGATCACTAGAAGTCTGTTTTAAAGCTAAGTTGCAACAGGAAGGAAGCTGAGATTTCAAATAGGGCTTTAAAGAAAAGGATCCAATCCAAACTCTATTGCTGCGCAGATCCTATTGTGATGGTAATGACATGGTGCGTGGGAAGTGGTGGTTTTACTTGGAATGAGGAGAGAGAGAAACTTGCCATGATTGATGTACCATATGCAGGTCAAACCACAAAATCACTAACTTACTGACTGTCCAGCTAAATGAAATTGTGTTGCTTATTTTCCTAAGAATTTCAAGTTTTTGTATATATGTCTGTGTTTGTGGGACTACTTCATAAACTGAATGCAGTTTCTTTGTAGGGGAGGGGTGTTATAATTAACATTAGAGTCACTTTCTATGGGTTTATGAGGGGTTACTAATCAAATTAGAATTGTCTACTCATCAGTGCAAGAGAAGACCACCCAAGTGGTCTTCCGTGGTTTGCACTAAGTTTCCTACATTTTAGCAACAGGCTATTGAAGGTAACTAATGGGAAATTATGCATCACCCATCCAAGTGTTTCACAATTTGGCTGGGGATCCAAAAGAATAAATTTGAGGTTCCATTATTTTCAGAGCATTTATAAGACATTACTAGAACCATTAAGAGGATTAAATATCTTTTTCATATTTCATCTTCATCTTAACCTTTCCAAGCAAATTAAAGTGTATGAACACATTTGAAGGTGAGCCATAGCAGTAGCAAGTAGTTCTGAAGGATGTTCCCAGACATCCTTTTGGAGTAAAATAGGGGAGACTGGTGGTTGAACAAGAAGAGACCAGAATTTTTCTAAAGAACCATCACCACCAGCCTTATAGAGTTCAGTAAGGAGAGAAATGTAAACCTGAAATTTCTCAATCCAAGAAAATTAAATTTTAACAGGTACCTTAAAGTTCTGGTAAAATGAAAGAGCCTTCAAAGGGGGAAAAAAAAAATCAAGGTTACATTTTACTTTCCAGGGAAAATGGCTAGGTTTCATATGAGAAAAAAAAAAAAGAAATATAAAATAACTTGTCTTGCCAAAAGAGAGACTTAAAGTCAGATCTGAGACTCTTTTAACTTTTTCCAGAACTCTTAGGAATCCACTTTTCTTCACTAGCTCCAAAATGACAGTTTTTTTCAGAGTGCACTGGTCTAGAATTTTCTGAAACACTGTAACTGTTTCTCTCAAAATAATTTAAAACAGTCAGGCACCAATATAATGAATTATAATGGAAAAACAGTAAGAAGTCTTTGAAAATCTAATGTCTTTAATTGATTTTAATTTCTTTAAAGTATGAAAAAACAGTTAATAGATAACTTGCTATTTAGTATTTAATGAAACAAAGCAATCATCTTGAACTTTTCAATTTCCTTTAATACATTTTGAATTTTGAAAAGCTTGAAAAATGCTTAATAGCTTAGATCACTTTCTCGATGAGGGTTTCTCTTCTGAATCACAGAATACAGAAACTGAATGTAGTGACAATTACCTCAATTCTGTCAAGAATGGTACATGCTAATGTTGTTCACCATCACAGGAGAAGAGTTAATTCATTAGTACAATGTATAGCTTACAGGCCTTAATGTTTACTTTTCTCCTGGATTTATATTTTCACTGGCTTCTGATTGGGATTTCCTATGGCACTATTTCAACTTTAATTTCATTTTATCATTTTTTTATTCAGACATAAATCACATATAACATATTAGTTTCAGGTGTACACCACAAGAATTCAGGTTTTATATATGTTGTGAAATGATTATCACAATGCTGCTGCTAAGTCGCTTCAGCCGTGTCCGACTCTGTGTGACACCATAGACGGCAGCCCACCAAGCTCCCCTGTCCCTGGGGTTCTTCAGGCAAGAACACTGGAGTGGGTTGCCATTTCCTTCTCCAATGCACGAAAGTGAAAAGTGAAAGTGATGTCGCTCAGTCCTGCCGACTCTTAGCGACCCCATGGACTGTAGCCTACCAGGGTCCTCCATCCGTGGGATTTTCCAGGCAAGAGTACTGGAGTGGGGTGCCATTGCCTTCTCCAGATCATTACAATAAATCCAGTTAAATCCATCACTGTATATAGTTAGAATTTTTTTTTCTT
Organism: Bison bison bison; assembly: GCF_000754665.1. NCBI lineage: Eukaryota > Metazoa > Chordata > Mammalia > Artiodactyla > Bovidae > Bison > Bison bison. The sequence continues at coordinate 7,505,263 of NW_011495058.1, forward strand.
GTCAACTTTCAAATATGCAATACTATCCTATTAATTATCGTTGCCATGCTGTACACTCATGACACTATTTTAAGTGCACCATGTCATCATGATATATTGAGGCCCATTTTTATTTACTATGTTCTTCTCTTCTCTTCTCTTCTCTAGTAAAGCACTTAAAGTCCACATGTAGAACTCATATCAGAAGAAAGAAGTAATGAGTTCTGAAGGTTTTGGTCATTGTACCCTCCCACTTCTCCCATCTCTAGTGATTTCTTTAGCTCTCTTTCTCCTTCCTGGAAAATTTAAAGATATTAAGAGTTTTCCACTTGAACACTTTTGAGGGTCAACCTCATGTAAGGTTTCTGTGGTCCCCAGGTCAATACCAAAGACCAGATAATTTAGACTAAAGCAATGGACTTTGCCAAATTGCAAGAAACTTAGGTCCTATCTCTCCTGTAATCAGCCAATTGTAAGAACAAATGGCTCATTAGTTACTGATTTCCTGATATTGTAGAATTAAGTCAGCCCAGTAACAAATACTTCATTGTTGTCTATGATTCTAAAATGTTAACAGTCAGTTAATGACAAGAGAAAACTTCTACACGACTGACAGGTTACAGTCCAATAGAACCTGGCTTGCTCGATGAATGTTTGAGCCTTAGAGTTCTTTTTGAGAAGAGAGCTAAAGAAAATGTAAATTGCAATATGCATAATAAGAAGTCTATTGACACTTGAACTAGAAATTCAATAAAATATATTCTCTCAAGAACCAGAGAGTGAAGAGGGAAAAATTGAAGAGGGATAAATGAAGAGTAACAATTGAAGATGCTGTTTACATTACATGAATATTTTCATTTAAAATCCTATTATGAATAGGTTTGTCCACAGAAGAGCAAAAATGCTTTGTATGTAGCTGGTTTGGGGGTTATACATTACAAAAGAAAGTATTTAAAAATACATCACATATAATACTCAATGATGAAAAGCTGAAAGCTTTTCCTCTAAAATCAGGAACAACACAAGGATGCTCACTATTTTTGATAACTTTAAATGGAGTACAATCTATTAAAAATATTGAATATTACACACTTGAAACTAATGTTGTAGATCAACTATACCTCATTTTAAAATAAATGAATAAACAAATATTGCTTAAAAAATAAAAATTCTCTAATTTCTACAGTTTATCATGTAAATCATATTCCAATTTTAATTAAAGTGGATTTATATCAGAATTAGTTTTAGAAAGGGACTTTGAAGATCATGAAATAACTACATTTCATCTCTTATGATTTCTTTTCTCACAAATGCCACTTTGAGGGGATTAATATTTTAGGTAGCACAGCTACTCAGTTTATGAAAATTATTTGTGCAAAGTGTTAATTTATAGATTGTCTTACCTATCACTGCAAAAACAAAGTTATTCAAAAATATGTCAATTGTGCCAAGTAGAAGTCATATATTTGTTCTTCAGCTTTCAATTTACTAGGATTTTGAGACTGATCAAATGGTTACAACCAAGAACTGATCATTTTTATTTCCTTCTCATTGGGAAAACCTAGAATAAGGCTGGAAGCTGAAATTGTGATAGAAACAATGGATGGAGAATGTTTAAAAAAACTAATTAGCAATTTTGATGATCAAGTCCAGATTGTGGCTATATTAATAGGGAAAATGTTGCCCAGCATTGCAGGCAGATTCTTTACTGGCTGAGTCACCAGGGAAGCCCACATATAGAATAATAATATAAAAGTTTTCTTTGCACAATCTTATATGTCATTCAAAGAAACCTTAATAATTTTCTGATTTCAGCTTACCCAGGTGGTGCAGCAGTAAAGGATTTGCTTGCCAATGCAGAAGACACAAGAGACACGGTTTTGATACCTGGGTTAGAAAGATCCTCTGGAGAGGGAAATGGCAACCCACATCAGTATTCTTGAAAGAAAAATCCCATGGACAGAGGAGCCTGGCAGGCTACAGTCCATGGGCTTGCAAAGGGTCAGGCATGACTGAGCACATACACTACCTTCCCATATACCAGGCACTATTTAAGGTGCTGCAAAATCAAAACAATTTTCTGCTTTTTAAGGGAAAATCTATTAAAATACAACTATTTGTTATGTGGCGCTAGAGTCTGCTGCTGCTGCTGCTAAGCCACTTCAGTCGTGTCTGACTCTGTGTGATCCCATAGACGGCAGCCCACCAGGCTCCCCATCCCTGGGATTCTCCAGGCAAGAACACTGGAGTGGGTTGTCATTTCCTTCTCCAATGCATGAAAGTGAAAAGTGAAAGTGAAGTCACTCAGTCGTGTCCGACCCTCAGCGACCCCCTTGGACTGCAGCCTTCCAGGCTCCTCCGTCCACAGGATTTTCCAGGCAAGAGTACTGGAGTGGGGTGCCATTGCCTTCTCTGGCTAGAGTCTAATGCTTTATAATAATTTGCTTTAAAAAATGAAATGCTTTGTCACAAATTATTAAGAATAACCCTCAAAATATTAATGAATAAGCAAGATTTTTTTTTTTTTTGCTTAACTCTATTGAAAAGCCTTACAACTTAAAGCTCAGGACTTAAATATCTAGAGTCTGATATTTTTCATCTTTTAAAATGAAGAGTTCAGTATTCCATTCCCATCAATGGTGGATTAGTTTGCATTAGACACCAGTCCTCCTGCTGAGAACAACTAGAATAATTGGATAGAATATAGAAAAATATATAAAGAATCATAGAGCTCTCAAGTCAAGATAACTTGAGGAGGCAAGGGACACCTGGGGAGTTGAGCCCAAGAGTCAAGGTTGCTTTCCCCTGGATGCATTTGCTGATTCATCAGTGACAGGCTAGGATACAGAAAAGTACACTGGGAGTATTTGCAGGCTGATTACAATGGGAAGTCAAAACTAGAATTCAGAGTTCAGAGCCCACTGAAGAGTTTCTGGTGATTTTCCCAAGCTCTTGTTTTGGATACTACAGTGGTTAAGGAGTAACTTAAAGACAAGCACACACAATGCATTCACCAAAGTAGACCATATGCTAGACCATAAAACAAGGCTCAATGAATTTCAAAGAACTGATATCATACAGAGTTTGTACTCTGTCCACAATTAGAAATCTATAACAATAAAATAACTAAAAAGAAGTCACTCAGTCATGTCTGACTCTTTGCGACCCCATGGATGCCAGGCTCCTTCATGCATGGGATTCTCCAGGCAAGAATACTGGGGTGGGTGGCCATTTCCTTCTCCAGTGGATCATCCTGACCCAGGGATCAAACCCAGGTCTCCCACATTGCTGGCAGACTCTTTACCATCTGAGCCACCAGGGAAACCCAAAATAACTAAAGAAAACTCAAATACTGGGAATAAAACAACAGTTTTAAATAATCCATGAGAAAAATAATAATATAAATTATGAAATATTTTTAACTGAATGATAATGAAAATCTAGCATATCAACATTTGTAGAATGCATATGCATATATGTGGAAAGGTGGCATTATTTCATTCTTTTCTATGGCTAAGTAATATTCTATTGTATTAATATGTATATATATGTATATACTCACACAACATCTTTTTAATCCATTCATCTGTTGGTAAATATTTAGGTTGCTTCCATGACTTGTCTTTTATAAATAGAACTGTAATAAATATTGGGGTTCACATAGCCATTTGAATTATAGTTTTCTCTAGATATAAGGCAGATATTTCTTAGATGGGTCACAGAAATTAATACCTACAAAAATATGATAAAATAGGTTTCATAAAAATTAAAATAGTCTGCTATCAAGAAATACCATAAAAAATGAATATGCAAGCCATGGACTAGAGAAAATATGTGCAGTTTAAATACGAGACAATGGTTGGGCATCTAGGATTAGTCTAAGGAATTCTGATAAAATGGCAACGCACTCCAGTACTCTTGCCTGGAAAATCCCATGGGCAGAGGAGCCTGGTGGACTGCCGTCCATGGGGTCGCGAAGAGTCGGACACGACTGAGCAACTTCACTTTCACTTTTCACTTTCATGCATTGGAGAAGGAAATGGCAACCCACTCTAGTGTTCTTGCCTGGAGAATCCCAGGGACCGGGGAGCCTGGTGGACTGCCATCTATGGGGTCGCACAGAGTCGGACACAACTGAAGCAACTTAGCAGCAGCAGCAGCAGCAATAATAAAAAGACAAATATCCCAATCAAAAATATGGGCAATGATTCAAATACACATCTTACAAAAGAACATAGTCAATAAAAGAAATGTTTAATAATACTTTTCATCAAGGAAAAGCAAATTATAATATAGCCACAAGAATGGATCATTAATAATGATAATAAAAGATGACAACACTACACACTGGTGAGTCTGTAGTGCGGCTGGTACTCTTTAAACATTATTTAGTGGTACAGTGGTGAACAATTTTTGAAAAATTCTGACATATTTTTATAAAAGTGTGTGTGCTAAATCACTTCAGTCATGCCTGACTCTTTGCAATGCTTTGGACTGTAGCCCACCAGACTCCTCTCTGTCCATGGGATTCTCCAGACAAGAATACTGGAGTGGGTTGCCATTTCCTCCTCCAGGAGATCTTCCTGACCCAGAGGTTGAATGTCTCTTATGTTTCCAACGTTGGCAGTCGGGAATTTTACCACTAGTGACACCTGGTTTTCTATGAAATTGGCTTCCATAAAAGTAAATACACATAATTCCACTTCTAGATATTTTGCTCAGTAACAATGAAATGTTCACAGCAGTTATATTTATTATAACCAAGAACTATAAAAACTCAGGTGTCCATAAACAGACTGTTATATAGTCATACAATGAAACATTACTAAGCAATAAAAAAGAAAAAATGCACAAAAAACCATGGATGAGTCTCAAAAAACAGTATGCTGAATGAAAGAAACCTTTTATACCTGAAAAAGGTATAAAATTCTAGAACAGACAAAACAATCTGTGGCGGAAAAATCAAAAATAGTGGTTGACTCCAGGAGGGTAGTAGAGACAGGGGTTGACTGAGAAGACACATGAGGGAACATTCTATGGATAACAAAAGTGCATGTGTTTGTCAAAACTCAGTGAATTAACACTTAATATTTAGCATTTCATTGTGTAAATCTTATGTCAAAAAGTAAATAAAAAACAAAGAAATTTATTTAATGACAAAAATCTAAATATTTAGGGAAAATTATATAAGATGTGTAATTTGTTTTTAAGTGTATCAAAGAAATTCCGTAGACTAGATGAGGATGCAAATGGATAGATATGTGATCTTAACAAGGTGAGTGTAGTAAACTGCTCATGCTAGAATCTACACAGTATACATGCATACAAGTTTGCATTATAAAATTCTTTTAACTTTGCTGGATATTTGAAAACAATTATAATAAAATGTTGGGAAAAATAAAGGCATAATAAAGTCATTTTCACACACACACACAAACACACATATCTGAGAGAATTTACCAACAGACTTCACTAAATAAATCAGCAAATAAATCAATAAATCTGTCCTCTGAGACAGAAGGAAAATGATACAGGTTGGGAGCATGCAAATTCAAGGAAAGAAGTATAACAGAAAAGGTCAATATTTGGATAAGCCTAAATTATCATTGACTGACAAAACAATGTATGTGTTCCAAGACAAAACTGGGAGTTAGTGGAGTTAGAATGTTCTAAGATTCTTTCATGGATTTGGTAACAACACCAATTATTGGACTCTGTCAAAGTTACATTTCATAACATCTAGGGTAAACACTGTATTAGTTTCCCAGGATTGCCATAACAAATTACCACAAACCGGGTGTCTTAAAACAATAGAAATTTATTCTCTCACAGTCCTGGGAGCTAGGGGACCAAAATAAGGTACTGGCTGAGCCACGTTCCCTTTGAAGTCTCCAGTCTTCCTCATCTCCTCCAGCTTCTGGTGGCTCCTAGCAACGCCTGATGTCTCTCGGGTTGCAGCAGCTATTACCCTAATCTCTGCCTCCATTGTCACATGGTATTCTTCCCTGTGCCTCTCTATGCGTCTTTTCTTCTTATAAAGACAAAAACCACCAGATGTAGGGCTCACCATGAGTTCAGCATGATCCCATGCTAACAAATTACCATGGCAAAGATGCTATTTTCAAATAAAGGTCAAATTCTGAAGCATGGACATGAATTTTGGGGAAACACTTACCAATCCACTTCAAGCACTAAAAGAAAATGAGAATATATAACAAATAAGCTAACAAAGAGGGTGAAGTAAATATTAAAAATGCAAAATATATTCCTAAAGAGAAGAGATTAAAAGAAATATTGAGCAAATGGATAAATAGTAAATAGGAAGATAGGAGATTAAACCCCAAATATCAGTAATTAAATCAAATGGAAATTGACTAAACACTCCCATTTGAAACACAGATTTTTCAGACTAGGGAAAAATTTCAATTACATGTGGAGTTAAATTACCTGAAACAACTGCATTAAGAGCAGAACTATGATCAGTGGAATTACATAAAATATAAGAATACAGTTTTTTTTAGATAAAAGGATAAAGAAAATACCATACAAACACTAATCAAAAGAAAGCTGATATTGCCATACTAATATCAGACAAACTAGCTTTTGAAACAAGCAGCATTATTAGAGATATAGATATATTTTATAATAATGAAAGGATTGAGTCACCAAGAGAATTAAAAAATTCTGAATGTATAAGCATATAATAATATAAGCTCAAACAATAAAGTAAGATTTAAAGAATTTTTAAGACTTATAGAGAAATTAACAATCTATATATCTCAGTAACTGATGAAAAACTACAAAAAATATCAGTAAAGATATTGAAGATTTGAAGAACAAAATTAACTTGAACAAGTTGATACAGAAAAAAGCCCCCAGTGGTTGCATTATACTTATTCTTTTCAATAACTCTTGGTACATTTACCAAAATTGATCAAACTCGGGGTCATAGCAGTGATCAAAATATTTCAAAGCACTGAACTCATGTAAGACATGTACTCTGAATACAGTAAAGTTAAATGAGAAGCCAATATAAAAATATAACTAGAAAATCTCTAATATTTAGAAAATGAACAATAGAATTATAAATAATTAATGATTCAAAGAAGCAATTCAAGTAAGAGCTAAGTAATGTTTTGAGATGAAGTGATTCATAATATAGCCATGATATAATTTGTTAAATACAGGTAAACTGTACTTAGAAGGAAAGATATATTTTATTTATTGGCATATATCAATATTAATCAATTAAAAAACTAAATAAAGAAATAAAAAGATAGAGAGGAAGAAAAACAGAAGAAGCAGAAAGTAATAAACTGGAAAATAAACATTCAATAAAGGAGAATACCAAAAGGCTAGTAAATTAACAAAACTTGTAAAGCTTTGGCAATATTGAGAATAAAAGAGAAAATACAAATTACCCATGTCAGAGATAAAAAAGAGGAACAGTACTAGATCCTACTGACATTACAAAGATAAGAAGATATTATTTTTTGCCAATAAATTTGAAAAGTTAAAAAAATGGACAAATTCCTAGAAAAACACAACTGTGAAACTGTCACAAAAAAGAAATAGAAAAATCTGTATAATTCTATATCTATTAAAGAAATTGAATTTGTAATTTAAAACTTTCCTACAAAGAAACTGAAGGTCCAGATGGCATCATCAATGAATTTATCCAAATTTTACAAAAACAGGAAATAGGAAAAGAGAGAACACTTCCAATTCATTTTATAAGGCCAGCATAACCTTGATGCAAAAACCTGAAAGGACATTTATGAGAGAAGAAAATGCAGGCCAATGTCTATCAGGAATACGGTTGCAAAATACCACTGAAAATAGTAGTAAAGTTAATCTTGCTATACATAAAAACAGAACTAGATCGACTCCGAAGTTTTATTCCAGCAGTATAAGGTTATTTAACACAAAGTCAACTGATGTATTAATACTTACCACATTCAGAATAAAAAGAAGAAACATATCATCTCAGCCAATGGATCAAATTTAATAAACATTCATGATTTAGTTGAAAAAAAATCTTCAGCAAATTAGAAACAGAAGGGAACTTATGTAATTGATTTTTTTTTAAATCTACAGGTATTAAACTTAAAGTTCCCCACCATGTCCATCCAGGGGTTCAAGAATGGAACAAGGATACTCCCAACCACTTCTATTCAACATTTTTCTAAATATCCCAGTTAGTGCATAAAAGCAAGACAAAGAAATAAAAGGTATAACAATTGGAAAGAAATAAAATTATTATTTGTAGACAACTTAAATATAGACAATCTAGATAACTACTTTATTTAGTAAGCAAATACTGCAACTTTGCCAGACAGAAGACTCAAAAATTAATAATATTTTAAAATAAACTATTCCTAAGTAAACCATTAGAAAATGCAATTTAAAGAGAAAATTAATACTTACCTAGCACCTCTAACATCAAATATTAGGAATAAATGTAACTGTGAAAAACCTCCATACAGCAAATTGTAAAACAATATGGAGAGATAGAAAAAGAGTACCTAAATAAATGAAATAAATGTACTCCACATGAATCAGAAGAGCTGTTTTCAAATACCAAACGGCCTCAAATTAATTCATATATTCAATGTAATTTTAATCAAAATCTCAGAGGATTTTAATTTTAATTAAAATAGATAATTAATTATAATATCTATGTGAAAATTAAGTACAATGGTAAATACTGGACCAGATATTCTAGAAGAAGAATAAAGTCAATGGTGTACACTAACACAGACAAATAGACCGATGGAACATAAGACAGAATCTAGGACACCTACTCCTATGTAGATACCTGATTTATGATGAAGAGCATTTCAGAGTGAAAGAACAGTTGCTTCAGTAAATGATACTTGGTCAAGTGCATTTTCAAATAAAAAGAGCTTTTCGATCACTACCTCATACCATAAACATAAATTCAATTGTAATTAGATCACTTATCCAAATATGAAAGGTGAAACGGCAGTTTCTAGAAAATAACAAAGAAGATTAGTTTATAATCTCAGGAAAGCCAAGGTTTTTTAAATACAACATAAAAATCAACACATAAAAGATTAATAAATTGAACTATAAGAACTATTAATAAGAACGATTATTTATCAAAAGACACAATGAAAAGGCAAACCACATATGGCTAGAGAATATCTGTAATGTGTATATAAATAACAGAACCATATCTAGTATATATTGAAGAACTATAAATCAATAAGAAAGTATGGATAACCCAGGATTAAAGCTGCACTGAGTAATGACCAACACTACTTTTTTTTTCTTTGCAGCCAAAGATGGAGAAGCTCTATACAGTCAGCAAAAACAAGACGAGGAGCCAACTGTGGCTCAAACCATGAACTCCTTATTGCCAAATTCAGACTTAAATTGAAGAAAGTAGGGAAAACCACTAGACCATTCAGGTATGACCTAAATCAAATCCCTTATGATTATACAGTGGAAGTGAGAAATAGATTTAAGGGCCTAGATATGATAGATAGAGTGCTTGATGAACTATGGAATGAGGTTCGTGACATTGTACAGGAGACAGGGATCAAGACCATCCCCATGGAAAAGAAATGCAAAAAGCAAAATGGCTGTCTGGGGAGGCCTTACAAATAGCTGTGAAAAGAAGAGAAGCGAAAAGCAAAGGAGAAAAGGAAAGATATAAACATCTGAATGCAGAGTTCCAAAGAATAGCAAGAAGAGATAAGAAAGCCTTCTTCAGCGATCAACACAAAGAAATAGAGGAAAACAACAGAATGGGAAAGACTAGAGAGCTCTTCAAGAAAATCAGAGATACCAAGGAACACTTCATGCAAAGATGGGCTCGATAAAGGACAGAAATGGTATGGACCTAACAGAAGCAGAAGATATTAAGAAGAGATGGCAAGAATACACAGAAGAACTGTACAAAAAAGATCTTCATGACCCAGATAATCACGATGGTGTGATCACTGACCTAGAGCCAGACATCCTGGAATGTGAAGTCAAGTGGGCCTTAGAAAGCATCACTAAGAACAAAGCTAGTGGAGGTGATAGAATTCCAGTTGAGCTATTCCAAATCCTGAAAGATGATGCTGTGAAAGTGCTGCACTCAACATGCCAGCAAATTTGGAAAACTCAGCAGTGGCCACAGGACTGGAAAAGGTCAGTTTTCATTCCAATCCCAAAGAAAGGCATGCCAAAGAACGCTCAAACTACCGCACAATTGCACTCATCTCACACGCTAGTAATGATCAAAATTCTCCAAGCCAGGCTTCAGCAATATGTGAACCGTGAACTTCCTGATGTTCAAGCTGGTTTTAGAAAAGGCAGAGGAACAAAATACCAAATTGCCAACATCCACTGGATCATCGAAAAAGCAAGAGAGTTCCAGAAAAGCATCTATTTCTGCTTTATTGACTATGCCAAAGCCTTTGACTGTGTGGCTCACAATAAACTTTGGAAAATCCTGAAAGAGATGGGAATACCAGACCACCTGATCTGCCTCTTGAGAAATCTGTATGCAGGTCAGGAAGCAACAGTTAGAACTGGACATGGAACAACCTG
>NW_011495058.1:7516029-7516377 GCF_000754665.1 Bison bison bison
GAGTACATCAAGGCTGTATATTGTCACCCTGCTTATTTAACTTATATGTGGAGTACATCATGAGAAACACTGTGCTGGAAGAAGCACAAGCTGGAATCAAGATTGCCAGGAGAAATATCAATAACCTCAGATATGCAGATGACACCACCCTTATGGCAGAAAGTGAAGAGGAACTCAAGGGCCTCTTGATGAAAGTGAAAGTGGAGAGTAAAAAAGTTGCCTTAAAGCTCAACATTCAGAAAACGAAGATCATGGCATCCGGTCCCATCACTTCATGGGAGGTAGATGGGGAAACAGTGGAAACAGTGTCAGACTTTATTTTTCTGGGCTCCAAAATCACTACAGATG
>NW_011495058.1:7516477-7517749 GCF_000754665.1 Bison bison bison
TCTGAAGGAGATCAGCCCTGGGATTTCTTTGGAAGGAATGATGCTCAAGCTGAAACTCCAGTACTTTGGCCACCTCATGTGCAGAGTTGACTCATTGGAAAATACTCTGATGCTGGGAGGGATTGGGGGCAAAAGGAGAAGGGCACGACAGATGATGAGATGGCTGGATGGCATCACTGACTCAATGGACTTGAGTCTGAGTGAACTCCGGGAGTTGGTGATGGACAGGGAGGCCTGGTGTGCTGCCATTCATGGGGTCACAAAGAGTTGGACATGACTGAGTGACTGATCTGATCTGTTCTGAAGGAGGAACAGGAATAGTTTCTTCATATAAAAGGATATCTACTTTGCCAATAAATATAGGAAAAAGTGTTCAATCTGAAACATAATGGAAATGGAAAATAAAACAATGATGCCGCTATAAATCCACTAGAACAGCTAAAAATGTAAAAATTAAAAATCCAAAAATTGGCTGTGTGGCGTGTAAACTGTTGCAACAACTTGGAGAATTCAAAGTTCCTACTAATCTTAAATATGCACATGACCCAGCAATTCCATCCATAGTTATGTACCAAACAGAGATGCCTTCAGTTCACCTCAGTCGCTTAGTCATGTCCGACTCTTTGCTACCCCATGAATCGCAGCACACCAGGCCTCCCTGTCCATCACAACTCCTGGAGTTCACTCAGACTCACGTCCATTGAGTTGGTGATGCCATCCAGCCATCTCATCCTCTGCTGTCCCCTTCTCCTCCTGACCCCAATCCCTCCCAGCGTCAGAGTCTTTTCCAATGAGTCAACTCTTCACATGAGGTGGTCAAAGTACTGGAGTGTTAGCTTTAGCATCATTCCTTCCAAAGAAATCCCAGGGCTGATCACCATCAGAATGGACTGGTTGGATCTCCTTGAAGTCCAAGGGACTCTCAAGAGTCTTCTCCAACACCACAGTTCAAAAGCATCAATTCTTTGGTGCTCAGCTTTCTTCACAGTCCAACTCTCACATCCATACATGACCACTTGAAAAACCATAGCCTTGACTAGGCAGACCTTTGTTGGCAAAGTAATGTCTCTGCTTTTGAATATGCTATCTAGGTTGGTCATAACTTTCCTTCCAAGGAGTAAGCGTCTTTTCATTTCATGGCTGCAGTCACCATCTGCAGCGATTTTGGAGCCCCAAAATAATAAAGTCTGACACTGTTTCCACTGTTTCCCCATCTATTTCCCATGAAGTGATGGGAACAGATGCCATGATCTTAGTTTTTTGAATGTTGAG
>NW_011495058.1:7517849-7518054 GCF_000754665.1 Bison bison bison
TTCAAAAGCAGAGACATTACTTTACCAACAAAGGTTCGTCTAGTCAAGGCTATGGTTTTTCAAGTGGTCATGTATGGATGTGAGAGTAGGACTGTGAAGAAGGCTAAGCGCTGAAGAATTGATGCTTTTGAACTGTAGTGTTGGAGAAGACTCTTGAGAGTCCTTCGGACTGCAAGGAGATGCAACCAGTCCATTCTGAAGGAGA
>NW_011495058.1:7518581-7519242 GCF_000754665.1 Bison bison bison
TCCTCTTCACTTTCTGCCATAAGGGTGGTGTCATCTGCATATCTGAGGTTATTGATATTTCTCCCGGCAATCTTGATTCCAGCTTGTGCTTCTTCCAGCACAGCGTTTCTCATGATGTACTCCACATATAAGTTAAATAAACAGGGTGACAATATACAGCCTTGACGTACTCCTTTTCCTATTTGGAACCAGTCTGTTGTTCCATGTCCAGTTCTAACTGTTGCTTCCTGACCTGCATACAGATTTCTCAAGAGGCAGATCAGGTGGTCTGGTATTCCCATCTCTTTCAGGATTTTCCAAAGTTTATTGTGAGCCACACAGTCAAAGGCTTTGGCATAGTCAATAAAGCAGAAATAGATGTTTTTCTGAAACTCTCTTGCTTTTTCGATGATCCAGTGGATGTTGGCAATTTGGTATTTTGTTCCTCTGCCTTTTCTAAAACCAGCTTTAACAGCTGAAAGTTCACGGTTCATGTATTGCTGAAGCCTGGCTTGGAGATATTTGATCATTACTTCACTAGCATGTGAGATGACCATTATATCTACTATTGCGGGCAGGAATCCCTCAGAAGAAATGGAGTAGCCATTATGGTCAACAAAAGAGTTCGAAATGCAGTACTTGGATGCAATCTCAAAAACAACAGAATGATCTCTGTTCGTTT
>NW_011495058.1:7519342-7520780 GCF_000754665.1 Bison bison bison
CATGGACATCACCAGATGGTCAACACTGAAATCAGATTGATTATATTCTTTGCATCCAAAGATGGAGAAGCTCTATACAGTCAACAAAAACAAGACCAGGAGCTGACTGTGGCTCAGATCATGAACTCCTTATTGTCAAATTCAGACTGAAATTGAAGAAAGTAGGGAAAACCACTAGACCATTCAGGTATGACCTAAATCAAATCCCTTATGATTATACAGTGGAAGTGAGAGATGCCTTAAACATACACAAAAAATTCATGGAGAAGAATGTTCTTGACAGAATTATTTATAACAACCAAAAGCTAGAAAAAAATGTACTGTCCATGAAAAAAATAGAATGGATAAATAAACTATGGGATTTATATAATCTAATTCTTTTTTTTTTTTCTAATTCTTGACAATAATGAAAACCAGTAACTCACCCACTACACCTAACAATGTGTGTGAATTTCCCAAACATACTGTTGAACAGAAATGTTGGATACAAAAGGCTGCATGATGAATGATTCCATTTATATAAATGTCTAAAAGAGGAAGCGCTGATCTATGACACTAGAAGTAAAGATGATTATTTTTATATAAATCATTTGAGGCAAAAAAGGATACAGTGACTGGGGTGTTTCAAGGATGATGATGTATAGTTTTTCCTCTGGGTGGTGCTTACTCTGTGATCATCCTTTGTGAAAATACAAATGAGTTGAACACAACTCAAGCTGCACACAAATCAGCTATATATGTTTCTGAATATATTTTGTACTTTGATAAAAGTGCATTTAAAAAATAAAAAATTAAATCCATGAGCAATGCATTTTTTTAATTTTATTTTTTAATTGAAGGATAAATGCTTTACAGAATTTTGTTGTTTTCTGTCAAACCTCAACATGAATCAGCCATAGGTATACATTTCTTAACACTTTCCCAAGTCATTAAACTGCTTGGACATAAATATACTTGTTTTTTTCTTTTTTCTTCTATGTGTTATTTTACAACTGCTTTCAATCTTAAAGCAAATATATTCTTTGAAATTTGAAAATGAACAGCATTTGCACAGTTCTTGTGTGTGTATGTGTGTTTAGTCGCTCAGTGGTGTCCGACTCTGTGACCTCATGGACTATAGCCTGCCAGGTTCCTCTGTCTATGGAATTCTCCAAGCAAGAATACTGGAGTGGATTGTCATTCCCTTCTCCAGGGGATCAAACCCAGGACTCCTGCATTGCAGGCAGATTCTTTACCATCTGACCGACCAGGGAAGCCCACAGTTCTTAAGGAATCACTTAATCCAATTAAAAATGAAAGCTTCTCATTTGGTTTCACTTTCCCATCTTGAATTAATATAATTGCCATGGTTTACTCCTTGTTAGCCATTCACTCTTCTCCCAATTCTGTTTCTACAGCCCATTAGACATTTTTTTTTTTTTTTTTTTTTTTTTTTTTT
>NW_011495058.1:7520880-7521902 GCF_000754665.1 Bison bison bison
TTGCCATGGTTTACTCCTTGTTAGCCATTCACTCTTCTCCCAATTCTGTTTCTACAGCCCATTAGACATTTTTTTTTTTTTTTTCTTCTTCTTTAGTTGAAGCTTGGATCCTGTCCATCCAAACTCCACTGAGTTTGTCTGAAATCCTTGACAAAGGATGCTGGAAGGTGATAACCTTTGCTCTGTGTATTTCTTTCTTAGGTGTATGGCAGATGGTCTAGTGGTGAGAAGGGACAGACAGTTTTTTAAGAAATTTCAGATCTAGACTAATTTCTTTAGGCAAGAATACTGGAGTGGGTAGCTCTTCCCTCCTCCAGAAGATCTTCCCAACCCAGGGATTTCAAACCCTAGTCTCCCACACTGCAGGCAGATTCTTTACCATCAGGGCCACCAGGGAACTGTATTAAAAATAAAAAATATATCTGTTCTATACAATTATTCTCTGGAACTGCAATTTTCAAATATTTTGGTCTCAGAACCTCTTCACACTCTTAAAAATTAAAAAAGGAATACAAGGGATTTCTGTGTGTTGATTTTATATCCTGTAACTTTACTATATTCATTGATTAGTTCTAGTAATTTTCTGGTGGAGTCTTTAGGGTTTTCTATGTAGAGGATCATGTCATCTGCAAACAGTGAGAGTTTTACTTCTTCTTTTCCAATTTGGATTCCTTTTATTTCTTTTTCTGCTCTGATTGCTGTGGCCAAAACTTCCAAAACTATGTTGAATAGTAATGGTGAAAGTGGGCACCCTTGTCTTGTTCCTGACTTTAGAGGAAATGCTTTCAATTTTTCGCCATTGAGGATAATGTTTGCTGTGGGTTTGTCATATATAGCTTTTATTATGTTGAGGTATGTTCCTTCTATTCCTGCTTTCTGGAGAGTTTTTATCATAAATGGATGTTGAATTTTGTCAAAGGCTTTCTCTGCATCTATTGAGATAATCATATGGTTTTTATTTTTCAATTTGTTAATGTGGTGTATTACATTGATTGATTTGCAGATATTGAAGAATCCTTGCA
>NW_011495058.1:7522002-7523412 GCF_000754665.1 Bison bison bison
TTGGCCTGTAGTTTTCTTTTTTTGTGGCATCTTTGTCAGGTTTTGGTATTAGGGTGATGGTGGCCTCATAGAATGAGTTTGGAAGTTTACCTTCCTCTGCAATTTTCTGTAAGAGTTTGAGCAGGATAGGTGTTAGCTCTTCTCTAAATTTTTGGTAGAATTCAGCTGTGAAGCCGTCTGGACCGGGGCTTTTGTTTGCTGGAAGATTTTTGATTACAGTTTCAATTTCCGTGCTTGTGATGTGTCTGTTAAGATTTTCTATTTCTTCCTGGTCCAGTTTTGGAAAGTTGACCCAGCAATCCCACTGCTGGGCATACACACTGAGGAAACCAGAATTGAAAAAGACACGTGTACCCCAATGTTCACCATGGCACTGTTTATAATAGTCAGGACATGGAAGCAACCTAGATGTCCATCAGCAGATGAATGGATAAGAAAGCTGTGGTACATATACACAATGGAGTATTACTCAGCCATTAAAAACAATACATTTGAATCAGTTCTAATGAGGTGGGTGAAACTGAAGCCGATTATACAGAGTGAAGTAAGCCAGAAAGAAAAACACCAATACAGTATACTAATGCATATATATGGAATTTAGAAAGATGGTAACAATAACCCTGTATACGAGACAGCAAAAGAGACACTGATGTATAGAACAGTCTTTTGGACTCTGTGGGAGAGGGAGAGGGTGGGATGATTTGGGAGAATGGCATTGAAACATGTATAATATCATATATGAAACAAGTCGCCAGTCCAGGTTCGATGCACGATACTGGATGCTTGGGGCTGGTGCACTGGGACGACCCGGGGGGATGGTATGGGGAGGGAGGAGGGAGGAGGGTTCAGGATGGGGAACACATGTATACCTGTGGCAGATTCATTTTGATGTATGGCAAAACCAATACAATATTGTAAGGTTAAAAAAGAAAAGAAAAGTAAAAAAAAAATTATAAAAGACCCACAGGAAGCTTTGGTTTATGTGGTTTATATCTGTCAATATTTACCAAGTTAGAAACTGAGAAATTTTAAATACATACAAATAAATTATTTTGACAATAACAATAATATACTCATTATATCTCAACATAAACAACACATTTTGATGGAAAATGACTCTTTTTCCAAACAAAAATGAAGAAAGTAACACTGTTTTACATTTCATGAATCTCTTTAATGTTTGTCTCAGCAGAAGACAACTAGAGTCTAATGCATTCAATCTGTTGAGATGTAACGTGTCAGGCAGTTTTTAGAAAACTTCACTGTATCCACATGAGTGGTTGAACGCAAATAAGGAAAATACATCATCTATTATAATGAAAATAGGTTTGGTCTCGAGTATGGCCCCAATGTTCTTAGGAAACTGCAGGGATTTTAGGACTTGATCTAGAAAATCTATCATATTTCTTC
>NW_011495058.1:7523512-7541909 GCF_000754665.1 Bison bison bison
CTTCTCTGGCTGTTTATTTTTGTTCAGTCCCTCAGTGGTGTCTGACTCTTTGTGACCCCATGGACTGCAGCATGCCAGGCTTCCCTGTCCTTCATCATCTGGAGTTTGCTCAAACTCATGTCCATAGAGTCAATGATGCCATCCAACCATATTGTCCTCTGTCATTCCTTCATCAATTTTTGTAAATGTTCCATGTGGTGTTGAAAAAAAAAGTGTTCATAGGAAATTAATCAGTAATGTAATCAATATAAATGTAATATTGCTTAAATACAAGAGAAGTAAGTTTGCTGACTTTTGATTATGACCTCTTCTTATATGGCCCTTGAGATAATTATCGCTTTACATTTTTTTTTAAGGATTATTAAACACTGGAGTAGACTCTTGAGGGTCCCTTGGACAGCAAGGAGATCAAACCAGTCAATCCTAAAAGAAATCAACTCTGATTACTCATTGGAAATACTGATGCTGAAGCTCCAGTACTTTGGCCATTTGATGTGAACAGCTGACTCATTGGAAAAGACACTGATGCTGGCAAAGATTGAGGGCAGGAGGAGAAGGGGACAACAGAGGATGAGATGGTTGGATGGCATCACCTACTCGATGGACATGAGTTTGAATCAGCTCCAGGAGCTGGTGATGGACAGGAAACCTTGGCGTGCTGCAGTCCACGGGGTTGCAGAGTCAGACATGACTGAGCGACTGAACTAAACTGAAACATACACAGAAATATATTCAGCAGAGACCATATATAGCATGCAGAGCCTAAAATATTTGCTATCTGACTCTACAGAAAGTTTGTAGACTCCTAAATAAACAAACCACCAATTGTGTTACTCATATCAGATACAACCATACATAATTTTTCTTCTACTTGGAAAACTTTTTAAAAAGATCAAGTTTGTTAAAAGCCTCTCGGTATACAGATGAATTATAGAGGTGCTGAATGTTGAACGGGTTCATGAAACTCCCCAGAGAACTTGGGAAGAAGCTCTAAGATTTTAAGTTTTAGGGTTTTAGGTCTGATGGGGGCCAGAAAGGACGTTTTTTTCTGAGCTCCCAGCTCACAACTGTCCTTAAATCTAAATTCAAGCTACACATCTGTGCAGCCCTTGCACTTTATTAGTGCATTTTAAGAGAGCCTTATTGGCCCTCTTAGAAATGAAAGTGTTCAACTTTGCAGTATCTACCTATGTCCAAGGTCTCTGTTTCTTATTATTTTGTTTGCTTTATAATGTGGTTTGCTCATCTTTCTCTTTTACATCATAAACTCCTTGCATCCAAATGTGCCTTTGAAAAAATCCACATCATTCTAAATTCATGTGGAGCCAAATAGTTTATAAATGTTCTTTTCTCACTACTCCTTATAGTTTTTAAAATAATGAGAAATAAATGATGTTTACATATAGTTTGAATTTTGTCATAAAAGTCAACCTAGCAATGAAAGGACAGATTATGTCATTTACATTCTTTGTCATACACTTGAATCATACATAACTTTTTCAAACCTCCTACACTTGGTGTTGATCCATGCAGATCCTTCAGTGGGATGGAGCTAAGGGCACCTGAAAGGTGCTGATTCACATGCTGCTCCCAGCAGCAGGCTGGCATAAGCCAGCGGGGTGGAAATGGAAGGCTTTGGCCCCCAACAGGAAGAACACCAAGTGCCTGCTTAGTCTTCTGCATCCAGCCCAGTGTCCAGGAAGCCCCACCTCTTGTGCAAACACAATGATGGAATCTTTCTGGCTAATCCTTCAAAGCTCTGGCTCTCTTTGCCATGACTGATGAGAGTAAAACTCTGTACAACTGAGTATGGAACTCTTGATAATGTATTATGGCAACAAATCACACCTATTTTAAAGGAACAGCAAAGGCTGGTTGGTAGGAAGGAGCTCCAGGGTTGCCGTTGGCTTGAATTTCAGTTTTGACATTTATTAGCTGTGAGATACCCCTGTGTCTCAGTTTCTCCATCTATAAAATGGGGTAATAACAGCACCCCCCTCACAAAGTTGTTGTGAGGACTGAATGAGTTGATTCATGCAAATTACTTCATGTCATTTGACTTAGTGAACATTTAGTAGAAGGTAACCATATTATTATCTTCATTTATAGTATATTTTTATTGGTTCTTCACCTCCACCCTCCTCACCTCCTCTTCCTTATCCCTCCTGCCTGATTTTCTCAGTTACTTTTTTTTCTTTTTATGAGTTCCTTGTAAGTTACCTCAAAGCAAGATGGTTTTAGAAATACATTTTCAGGATAAATTAAAAAAAAAAGGAAGCAGGGTGGGGGATGGGGAGGGGAGACGGGAAGGGAGAAAGGGAGAGAGGGAAGAGGAAAAAGGAAGGGTTGTGTGGGGAGTTACTCAAAGCAGAACTTTCACTTATTTTTTATTTAAGGTCATCCACTCTCTAGCTTTCTTAACTAAACCCTCTGGTCTCCTGGAAAAAGGGGAGTGCATTTCTTTGAACCACAGAACCCTGACTCCCGGGACATCTCTTCTGTCTCTGGCCACAGTGACCTGTCTTTGCCTGCCCCCATAGGCCACACTGGGCATGTATGTAGTCATTCCTCCACCTCTGATTGGCCAAGAATTCTTTCCCACTCTTGGAATCACTCTCCCCACAGCACTAGGCTGTCATCACCCATCAGAGCTGACCTGGGACACACAGCAAAGACACCATCATCACCTTTCCATCTTGGTTGTGGTACTGCCATCCCAAGAAGCCTACTCCTCCTCTGGCCTCCCTTATGGTTTAACCTCATTAAACCTGGAGATGGGGGTTCGTGATCTCTCTGCACGTTTGACTTAATGCAGAGTCTGGCTGGAGTGGGGCTGAAGTGCAAGCATCAGTGGATGAAGCCCCTCAGATACAATTAATTAAATATTCCAGTAACTATGCCTTGCTTCTTTCTATAAAGGATTTGGAGACTCTGGTTGAGTATTCCTAATAAAGACTTGAAAACTGGTATCCCATTTCCCTTAAAGGAGCTTGCATGTAATTATGTTGCCTTTGAAAAAGGGAACCAAGTAATAAAGAGAGTAAAATTCACCAGTAAAGATGACATGATTGATAATCCTGACATATTTCAGATTGAACACTCCATGTTATTTGGGAGCCATGGACACCAAAACCCTGGGAGCAAGAGCTATTCAATTTTAGGAGTCAGTCAGCAAGAATCATACCAGGCAGGATCTGATGTGGGTATCTGACATTCCATGCTGTGTAAACAAGCCAAAGGGCTCACGAAACCTCTTCACTTGTGGTGTGACTTTTAGCAAGTCATTTAATCTTTCTTCTTCAAAATCTTCTTTTCTGTAAAAGGAGGGAGATATTCAAAGAAATCAGTAAGAAACCTTCTTTTCTGGGATTTGACCCTTATAAGTCCCACATTACAATTTAATCATATATCTGTTAAACTGATTGACATTCTTTAAAGAGATACTTGAAACTTTTTCTGAGCACCTCTTCTCTCCTTCCCTTAATTTCCAACTCTGTAACAGCTTTAACTCTAAGAATAGAACATGGCATTGAAATAAGCTGTGTACTTCTGCATTTACATGGAAGAATTCTTATAATGGCTTTAGTTGCCTTGTGTGGCTAGATATTTTGCCCTTTGATTTCAAGGCAATAATTCATCCATTTTATTCAATGATGAGACAAGTGTGTATCTGATTCTTTAATTACAGTCACAAGAGACACCTTTCCAACTGAGCTCTGCTTCCTACTGAGAGGCCATGTTTTTCCCTGCAAGATTATATGTGAACAATGGTTAATGAATTAAGGGGAATCACAGGCTCTAAAAATAGATACAGGTATATTTCTTTCTCCTTGCATTTCACCTACATGGTAGCAATTCTTCTTACAGGTATTAACTCAGTGTGGTTGATCCTTTAAAGAGGCTCTTGATTTGGTTCTTCTTTCAAAGTATCCTCAGGAGAAAAATGCCAGAGATACCTGAAGGTTGCAAATTAACTCAAGCATAGTATCTTTCTCCCGATGTAACTGCCATTTGCTAAATTCCCAATTAATTCTTCACACCCGCCCTCCACCCACCTATACCCTTGCATATGATCTTAGTTATTTGACACAAGCTACTAGAATCAGTATAGTAGCACCTTGATTAGTATTCACAGTAACTGCATTCCACAGATCCTTTAGTTCCCTTCAGTTCAGTCACTCAGTTGCGTCTGATTCTTTGCCACCCCATGGACTGCAGCACACCAGGCCTTCCTGTCCATCACCAACTCTCAGAGTTTACTCAAACTCATGTCCGTTGAGTCAGTGATGCCATCCAACCATCTCATCCTCTCTCTTCCCCTTCTCCTCCTGCCTTCAGTCATTCCCAGCATCAGGGTCTTTTCAGATGAGTCATATCTTCACATCAGGTGGCCAAAGTATTGGTGTTTCAGCTTCAACACCAGTCCTTCCAATGAATATTCAGGACTGATCTTCTTTACAGAAGATGGACTGGTTGGATCTCCTTGCAGTCCAAGGGACTCTCAAGAGTCTTCTCCAACACCACAGTTCAAAAGCATCAATTTTTTGGTGCTCAGCTTTCTTTATAGTCCAACTCTCACATCCATACATGACTACTGGAAAAACCACAGCCTTGACTAGATGGACTTTTGTTGGCAAAGTAATGTTTCTGCTTTTTAATATGCTGTCTAGGTCCTTAGAATGTACTTATTTTCTTCAAGCAAATTTCCAGGTTGCTTAAGTTCAAGCCCACTTTAATGCAGCAGGAGGTATTTAATAAACCTTATCCTTAGACACTCAAATAATTCTTCACTTTGTCTAGAATGATGAATTCCTCAAATTGCATTCTGTGTGGAAGGACCATCTAGAAGGGATCATTGCTTAAAGGATACAAGGTGAAAAAATAAAAAAGACTAGGATAGAATATATCATGTCTGACCAAGTAGCAAAGAAGTTCTGAGATGTAGAAGCACTTCTCCACTGGAAAACCCTAATTTTCCATTAGTGGATGATAAAAGATATTTGGAAAGAATTAATTTTGGGGGAGGCTCCAAAATCACTGTAGATGGTGGCTGCAGCCATGAAATTAAAAGACACTTGCTACTTGGAAGGAAAGTTATGACCAACCTAGACAGCATATTAAAAAGCAGAGACATTACTTTGCCAACAAAGGTCTATCTATCAAGGCTATGGTTTTTCCAGTAGTCATGTATGGATGTGAGAGTTGGACTATAAAGAAAGTTGAGCACAGAAGAATTGATGCTTTTGAACTGTGGTGTTGGAGAAGACTCTTGAGAGTCCCTTGGACTGCAAGGAGATCCAACAGTCCATTGTAAAGGAGATTAGTCCTGGGTGTTCATTGGAAGGACTGATGTTGAAGCTGAAATTCCAATACTTTGGCCACCTGCTGAGAAGAACTGACTCATTTGAAAGGACCCTGATGCTGGGAATGACTGAAGGCGGGAAGAGAAGGGGACAATGGAGGATGAGATGGTTGGATGGCATCACTGACTCAATGCACATGAGTTGGAGTAAGCTCCATGAGCTGGTGATGGACAGGGAAACCTGGCATACTGCAGTCCATGGGGTTGCAAAGAGTTGGACACGACTGAGCAACTGAACTGAACTAAACTGAATTTACCTAGGGAGTTCCAGTCCTGCTGTTTCAACATAATCACAAAAATGTCCAAATAAATATGTGAATACATATACTTAAGCACAGACGGCAGTAATTCAAAACTACAACATGTCCACAGAATAGCTCTACTATTGATACAAGAGACTTTTCACCCTCTTTTGACTCCCTGTATGAATTCATCTTGGGCTTTCCAGGTGGCTCAGAGGTAAAGAATATGCCTGCCAATGCAGGAAACATGGGTTCCATTCCTGGGTCAGGAAGATCCACTGGAGAAGGAAATGCCAACCCACTCCAGTATTCTTGCCTAGGAAATCCCATGGACTGGTGGGCTACAGTCCATGGGATTGCAAAGAGTCGGACATGACTTAGCAACTGATCACACTGAAACATTAGGCATCGAGCATTTTAAAGACAGAGATTTTGTCTGACTTTTTGTTCCCAGTGTCTATCATGGCTCCTGGTCTGTAAATGGTGGTCAAAATATACCAAGTAAAGAAAAAGAACAGTAACTAAGAATTGTAATCTCTTGCCTTTATTTAATATAACACTACTAAAGTGGTAAAAGGTCTACATTTTTATTATCCTCATTTGATAGAGAAGGAAACAAGATTTAAAATAATAGTTTACTTGTCTGAGATCTGTCACCTCCAGAGTCCACAATCACTTATATCACTAAGACTACTTTTTCAAGATGCTTCCATGAAAACTTTGAAAAACAATTATTTATGTTTTCCAAAAGATTTTTGTATAGTCATTGGAAATTGAAGGCATCTGCTGTTCTCATTTTAAAAGCTTGTAAAAGAGGCAAAAGATTAATTAAATAAATTCCATATACATCCAACAAAGAATACATGGAAAACAACATCATTTTAAAAGTTTTGTCTCAATGCTCACTCCACAGGATTTGAATTGAAATAATCCTTCCAGCCTCTGTTCTGAATATTTTATTAATAATTGCTGTGGGCTTAGTTAATTCATTGGCCTTTGTCAGATTTTCCAGGATCTCATCTTGTCTTTGCTGGCCCTCATTTTGAGCCTGGATTTTTGCTTAATATGATTTCAACTGATTGGGCAGTGCTTTGCTGTCTTTTAGGAAGATCATACAAAAGCCAGTAAGAAGTACAATATTTCAGACTGGGGTCTACTGCTGCCTTCTCATCTTCTATATCATTTGTTATATTTCCTGTGTTGACAGTTGAAACCTTAAAGGGTCAGCCTTTACAAGCTTATATTTACTGTTCATTCATCAGAGAAGTTTATAAAAAGGGTTATTCCTGAATAATTCAATGTAAAACCCTGAGGTAAACTTGGGAGAGAAAGACTACTACTAGGGTGGTAAGCTGCTTGATTTAGTCACAGTCACACATAGCATAGAAAAAATAAAACAAATACACTTTGTAATTTCACTCTAAAAGACATTTATTTTCTTTACAGAAATAAAAATCTGCCCAAAGTACATTCCCACTGGGCATTCTGTAGTCTTGTGTTGTTCGAAAACTACAGTCAG
The DNA here is from genome assembly GCF_000754665.1 of Bison bison bison. Taxonomy (NCBI): domain Eukaryota; kingdom Metazoa; phylum Chordata; class Mammalia; order Artiodactyla; family Bovidae; genus Bison; species Bison bison. The sequence goes on from NW_011495058.1 coordinate 7,530,636, forward strand.
TTTGTCTCATCTGCAGAGATTTATAGGTTAATCTCTAAGTTTCTGGTTAGAAATTCATATATGTGGATGAAATGCATGTAGGCTTTTGGCTTTTCATTAAATATTTTTTCTGATTATAAACAAGCACATTCTCATTTTGGAAAATATGGAAAGTGCAAAAAAGAATAATGTAGGAAAAGAAAGAAGTTATCATTCTTTCAATTTGTTGAATTAATTAAAATTAAATCTCAGATTGGTTCAATGGGAAAAGAGGAATTTTAGAAATAAAGACATACATATATATAAATATATATATATTTATATATATATATAAATATATATATTTTTTGGTCTGAGGTACCAGAATCAAATAAGAAGCTGAAATTCAAAGAAATATTTATTACACATGGAATCAAGAGTCAGAATGGTGAGGAGAATAAATGGCATTACAAACAATAGGGTTATTTGGGTTCTGCAGAATCTAAGCCTTGCTCTTTGCCATGAGCATCACCAGAGAGAGTTGATCAAAACCAAAAATGCGTTGGAAATACTTACCCTGTTACAGCACTTCTAAATCCACAAGTCACAAATAACTGATGCTATTTCATCTTCTAACAAAGCTGTGAAATGGAATTTTATTATCCTTCTAGAGATAAAAACACTGAGTCTCAGAGAGGTGAAATGGCTTACCAAAGCCACAAGACTGATAAATGATCCAACCAGGACCACAGACTAGGTCTTCTAACCCTTAGACTAGTGATTATTCTGTTAGATTTGGATACTTCTAGGTAATGATGATGATGATGGCCATCATAGTTGTAATAAACCTAATTATTTCTTGTTTTGTCCTCGACACTGTTCTAAATGCTTTACGTGCATTACTTCATTTAGTAACATGATGTCATGATCTCCCCAAAGTTCACAGTACAAAATTCTTTCTGTGTTTACAAATAGGTAATTCCCCTTGGCGTTGTGCACAGTTATCACCTTCACGGTTCTGGAATCCAGAGAATTTATGCTAGATTGTGTGAAATGCTAGACAGAAGCATGGAAGAAGCAGATGGCTACCCTCAGGCCTAGACAGGAGAAAATGGACCCTGACTAGGGAGAGAAAAATCAGTATTATTTCATATAATAAAAAGGCTGATATTGTTTCCCTGACTCAAACACATTTCAAACAAAGTAAACTTGGCATTTTTATCATCTTCTTTTCTAATTTGGAGCTATCAGGAAGTAGAGTTGCTTTTAAGTTGATTATAGATGAAGTCAGTTTGCAGAGGATTAGTGGTATTTCGTTACTTTGAAATCCTGGTTCAGTTGTGTCTATGCAAAGCATTTACTGAGGAATAATATGTGAGTTTTATTTTAGCAAAACCAGCAGAATTTAGTTTTAGTCATGGGTCATAGATGTATATATAAAACCAAAACTACTCTATGAAATATATGTTGAAATTTCATCATTTTTTTCTTTCTTTTTTTCCCCAGCCCAGAATTTCCTACATAGCTTTTACAAGCAGGTTCACAAACTATATGAGACATCTGTTGTGTCCAGTTTCACATCCATTGGACCCACTTTTTCTGCAAACCTTGCTATGGAAACCAGCTGCTAACAGGTGTCTAACAGGTGTATCTGGCCCCATAGCACCTCAAATCTTTCACTTTTTGCCCTGGGACATTTTTTTTTTCTTTAATCACAGCACAGGTATTATGGAAACATACCTGAAGTATGGAAATCATACGTCAGCAGCCTGTGTACATGAGAGAGTGAATACTCTTGACCAATGAGTAACAAGTATGAATAAATGCTGTTCTCTTCTATTGTTCAGGTGGGCAGTTCTGAAGCAAATTCTCCAAAGCTTTCCTAAGGGTCTTGAGGAAGGGAGTCCCAGTCGCCCTCAGGAGGACCAATAGGAGAGTACTTTTTTTTTTTTTTTTTTGCACTGGCTTGAAACCTTTCCCTGGTTCGCTCTCTCCAGCCTCCATTCCTGTTCCTTGGAATCACTTTCTAAAACAAACTGCTGCTGCTACTGCTGCTAAGTCGCTTCAGTCGTGTCCGACTCTGTGCAACCCCATAGACAGCAGCCCACCAGGCCCCACCGTCCCTGGGATTCTCCAGGCAAGAACACTGGAGTGGGTTGCCATTTCCTCCTCCAATGCATGAAAGTGAAAAGTGAAAGTGAAGTCGCCCAGTCGTGTCCGACTCTTAGTGACCCCAAGGATTGCAACCTACTAGGCTTCTCCATCCATGGGACTTTCCAGGCAAGAGTACTGGAGTGGGGTGCCATTGCCTACCTGCACACAATCCTTGGCTCCAGCTCTGCTCTCTGGAGGACCCCAGACTAAGGCAGTCAACTTAGCAAGTGCCCCTAGAAAACAGAACTTCAGGATGAGGTATGGTTTAGGATCTCTTCCTGGCTAGATTGTGATAAGAGCTGCATTGTTGAGACAGCCTCATGATACTCTGGGCCTGCAGTAGCCCCACAATTCCTAAGATTCTCAGGGTGGCTGAAGGGAAGAAGGTACAGTTAATAGATAAAGCCAAAGGTTATGGCTCTTGAATGGTACTGGAGCAGAGATCATCAAAGGACTGTGGAGTTGGTTGGCTTTGATTAGTTGCTTTTAAAACCTTAAACTATATAAATAGCATGACTCAAGATAGCCAAAAATCAACTCTAAACATGCTGTCAAATCAAGAAGTTTCCATGGAAGTATTTTAAGAGATCTAAATTTTTGAATCTACAAGGCAGACTCATGATAATCAGACTTAGGATTTAATTATAATGGTAGTAGAACAAAAAGACTGCACCTCAATAGGCCACCTAGGCAAAAGGAGGAAAAGACTGGAATCCTAAGATCAGAAGAAAAATAATGGAATACTAAGAGCTAGGATGAGGAAAATAGGGTGGATGTTCAGTTCAGTTCAGTTCAGTTCAGTCACTCAGTCGTGTCCAACTCTTTGTAACCCCATGAACCGCAGCATGCCAGTCCATCACCAACTCCGAGTTCACTCAAACTCATGTCCATTGAGTCAGTGATGCCATCCAACCATCTCATCCTCTATCGTCCCCTTCTCCTACTGCCCTTAATCTTTCCCAGCATCAGGGTCTTTTCAAATGAGTCAGCTCTTCACATTGGTGTTCAAAGTATTGGAGTTTCAGCTTCAACATCAGTTCTTCCAATGAACACCCAGGACTGAGGTCCTTTAGGATGAACTGGTTGGATCTCCTTGCAGTCCAAGGGACTCTCAAGAGTCTTCTCCAACACCACAGATCAAAAGCATCAATTCTTCGGTGCTCAGCCCTCTTTACAGTCCAACTCTCACATCCATACATGACTACTGGAAAAACGATAGCCTTGACTAGATGGACCTTTGTTGACAAAGTAATGTCTATGCTTTTTAATATAGGTTTTTTAATAAGTTGGTCATAACTTTCCTTCCAAGGAGTAAGTGTCTTTAATTTCATGGCTGCAGTCACCATCTGTAGTGATTTTGGAGCACAGAAAAATAAAGTCAGCCACTGTTTTTACTGTTTCCCCATCTATTTGCCATGAAGTGATGGGACCGGATGCCATGATCTTCATTTTCTGAATGTTGAGCTTTAAGCCAACTTTTTCACTCTCCACTTTAACTTTCATCAGAGGCTCTTTAGTTCTTCACTTTCTGCCATAAGGGTGGTGTCATCTGCATATCTGAGGTTATTGATATTTCTGCCGGCAATCTTGATTCCAGCTTATGCTTCTTCCAGCCCAGCATTTCTCATGATGTACTCTGCATATAAGTTAAATAAGCAGAGTGACAATATACAGCCTTGATGTACTCCTTTTCCTATTTGGAACCAGTCTGTTGTTCCACGCCCAGTTCTAACTGTAGCTTCCTGACCTGCATACAGGTTTCTCAAGAGGCAGGTCAGGTGGTCTGGTACTCCCACCTCTTTCAGAATTTTCCCCAGTTTATTGTGATCCACACAGTCAAAGGCTTTGGCATAGTCAATAAGGCAGAACTAGAGTTTTTCTGGAACTCTCTTGCTTTTTCGAACATACATCAGATGTTGGCAATTTGATCTCTGGTTCCTCTGCCTTTTCTAAAACCAGCTTGAACATCTGGAAGTTCATGTTCACTGAGGCTGAAGCCTGGCTTGGAGAACTTTGAGAATTACTTTACTAGCGTGTGAAATGAGTGCAATTGTGCCGTAGTGAGCCTGAACAAATTGAACATAGAGATTCTTTTGTACCTTCTGTGAGTTTGAGGGCACAGGGCATGTCATCCACTACAATGGAAATAGAAATCTCCTGCCTAGTTTCCAGATTAAAGCAGGTCACAGAAGCAAGCCCTAAGCTTAAGGGAAAATGAGTCCCCTTGAGAAAGGACCTGTCATGACATGAAAAGCATATACAATAAATATAGCCCCAGGATGTGAGTCCTTAGAATAAACAATTTGGGACTTAAGGAGTAGAAGTAGGATTGGTCCCTCTCACATGACCTTGTGACCTCTTTGTCCCACTGTGCAATATGTGCTCCCATCTCCTACTGTAGGCTCTCTGGGGTCAGGGAGGATACTGAATTATCCCCAGGATATTCCACTGGGGATACTCACCAATGAGGTTCACTTACCCAAGGCTGTGAACTTACTTAATGCCTGGGCATTTCTGTTCGCATGTTGGCCCAACATACTAAGAGAGGGGCTTCCCTGGTAACTCAGATGGTAAAGAATCTGCCTGCAAAGCTGGTGACCTGGGTTCAAACCCTGGGTTGGGAAGATTCCCTAGATAAGGGATCAGCTATCCACTCCAGTATTCTTTTTTTTAATATTTATTTTTAATTGATTGATAATTGCTTTATAATATTGGTTTCATTTATGTCATACATCGACAAGAATTAAGCACAAGTGTACATATGTCCCCTCCTTCTTGAATCTCCCTCCCACCCCTCTGAGCCCCAGTTTCAGTTCCCTGAGTCATACAGCAAATTCCCATGGCACCACATGACCCGAGCAGTACCACTTCTAGGCATATACCCTGAAGAAATCAAAACTGAAAAAGCCACATGTACCCCAAAGTTCACTCCAGTATTCTCCCCTGGAGAATTCCATGTACAGAGGAGCCTGGTGGGCCCTAGTCCATGGGGTTGCAAAGAGTTGGGCACAACTGAAGTGACATTACACACATGCGCATGCCAACAGAGCAGCAAGAAAGGGGCTAGCATACTGGAAGGAGTAACTGATTCTTACTACCACGAAAAGTAAGAATCGTTATGACATAGTGAAGGCATGAAGCCTCTAGCTTCTTCTAGGCCTAATAAGAGCCGTAAGTGGGCAATCGCATTAACCTTGGTCAGATTTGTGCAAGAATCAAGGAAACCTAGTATGAGCTGTAGTGTAGAGAGACAGTGATGATCAAGTGAAAAGTATGACCAGCACAGGCCTCTCCTATGTGCCAGGGCCTCCTGTCTTTAAGGCCCATCTCTCACTCTCACCATCACAACTGAGCTAACTTTGCACAGATGTAACCTGACTGCAGCCCACTTCAGCTGCACCCCCTACTTCTAACTTTCCACCAGGAGCCATTCAGATGCCGTGAGACATGACTTCTCAGGGAGTTCTTTGGCACTCACCCACACACACAGCAGAATTGTGAGAGAGCTCATGCAATGTGGGGCAATCCTTAGTAAGTGGAGAAGAGAAAGCTGTGGATAAATGCTCACCCTTCCCTCTCCTTGGACAGACAGGTCTAAGCCACAGTTCAACAGTCATCTCAGAAAGTCCTGGCAAGGCTAAACCCTTGTTGACCTCAATGGTAACCAATCTAAGAACAGTCCTTTGTTGCTTTTACCTTCTCACTTATTTTAATCTTCCCTGTGCCTCACTTTCCCCAGAACAAACTACCTGAATGCAAACCTTTATCTAGTCTCAGAGAAGGTGACCCAGGGTTCCCAGGGTTTGCTGACTCAAGCTGGCATGGCTTGTGATCTGCTGGGTTAGGATCACATAATTTCATAGTTGAGCTTGGAATCACCACGCAAGACAATAATGAAGAGAGAAATCGTTTTTCTTAAATATTCTGCCATGCACAAGATTGTTTAAAATATTTAAAATATTTTCAATGCAACAGAATATGGTAGATAAGAACACATGTACCGAGATAGGAAAGAAGCAAAAAAATCTTTTTTTTTTTTCCTTTTTAGTAATTTTGCATTCAGGGCTCAGAGTAAATTGTGCTTTTTAATATCATAATGAGATAGCTCATGAAGGCCCACATCTTGTTTGTTTCTTAAAAAATTTCTCCTAAGTGTTGCTAAAAAGTGGAAAAATGTATTTTTCTTCTCAGATTTTGCATTTTTAGAACCTACTTTCTGACATAACTTATCAGACAAGCAAAACAGATACTTTCATCACAATGATTTTCTTATGGTATAAATATTAGTAGATGCTCACTTGGAGACATTGGGTTTTCTCATAGAGCTCTTTAGTAGAATGTATTAGGTACACAGTCATAACAGAAGGAAAGAAATATGCACTAAATCCAAACTCAACTTTAACACTAAAGAAGTGAAAGGAATCACTATTTGACAATTTGTTGAAAGATTTCTGAACAACCCAAACCAGTTTGAAATGCAGTGGAAATTAGAAATAACAACATGATAAACTGTAAAAAGGATGCTTAAAAAATATGTATATGTATGAATTTTTGTGTATATATATGTAAATAAATGCATAAACATATTATATACACATACACATTATACACACACATACGTCTATGGGATTTTGAGTGCCAGTTCTCAGAAAACATGCATATAGGGTTATGGTCTATTCTTTTCTTTTCCAGTGTTGTCAAAAATCATTTTCTTGTTCTAGAATTGAATAGAGGTTGATTTTTTTTCCCAGAAGGATCCTGGGTCGAGACAAGTAGTGTTAGGGACCCAAATTCTTTAGAAAAATTATTTACTAAAAAATAATAAAGATGATTGCAATGCACCAGAAACAGTAAATATGAACTGTTCTGAGATACTGTCACATACTTACCCTCAGATTCAACTTATTAGGGAAGCAGTGTGAATAGGGTGACTGGGCTTTCTGGGAAGTTGGCTCAGGGCAGTCTCAATCTATTATGCTTGTTCCCCTGACATTATTATCAACAGGACCCCATTCTACTTCTAAAGTGTCTCAGTCTGGACAATAAACTTTTGGTCACCCAATAGAAGACAAACTGTTAGATCTGTATCAAAGATTTGTCTAAAATTTCACCTCATCTACACATCAAATAGGCCAATTAAACTCTAAACCTCAGTTTCCTTATCTGTAAAATAGAAATACTCATAATATTAATGACAGTCTTTACAGCTTAGTGTTGATATAATGATTGCATGCATTGATTAATAAAGAACCTAGCACTGTGTTTAGTTCACAGCTATTGTCCAATAAATACTAGCACGGCTGTTTTTATCATCACTGTGTGATGCTTTCCTGATTTAAATCTGGGAGCGCAGGAGCCCGTCTTCCATTCCAAAGCCATGTCTTGAGGATGCACCTCTCCTCTTCCCCTCCATGTGCTACCACCACTCTGGGTCTCTCTTTTAGAGTGTCCCTAATGGTTGCAGAGCCTGGATCTCTTTCCTTTGTCACAAGTGCAGCCACTTGGCTTCTCTTCCAGTTCTAGCTTTAAGCATGTCACTTTCAAATTAAACCCCATGATTGCCCACTCATTTTAAACTGAATTTTTGAAAATAGCTTATCGTTAGATTTCACAGGAAGTCACATCCGTCAGTCTGGGATTGCCAAGAAGGAGGGTGCTGGAACTCTTCCTAATCTGTCTTCTGTTCTTTTCTGAGTGGGCATTCATGCTTGTACAGCCTGCATCTTGGCCAGGAAGGCCTACCTCTGCTGGGAAGGTTAGGTGGGAAAGCACTGAAATTGTAGCTGGGAGCGGATGCCAGGGCGGCGGTGGCACGTTGGTCCAGCAATACCAGAGTTCCCGCCGAGAGAGATGGTGGTGGAAGTGATGCTTTAATTGTCCTCAACACTGCAGCTCAGTTCATAAAGAACATAAAACTATTATTTAAACAGATGGCAAACCTGTCCATCCATAGCCAGGCATTTAATGAGATAAAACAGAGCAGCCAGGGCTGTAGGTGTGTGAGTCCAGACCATTTTGGAAGACATCAATTTAATTGCTCTTCTATTTTTGTGAAATCAGTTCCCAGATGCCTTTCTTACCCTCTATTCTACCTTCCTCCTTTATTTTTATCTTTCCTGCCTTTCTGGTGTTTGGATCACAATCAGATGGACAGTTTCCTTTCGTGACTCCCAGTGCCATAGTTTTCAAATCATGAGTGTAATTGGGGCAGCCTGGCAAAGCTGAAGGCATATGGACTCTGATGCCAGGGAGACCTGGGTGTGAATCTCTGCTCAGCTATTTAGTAGAAGCTTCCTTTTCTATAATATAATGATAGCACTTCTGTGAAATCCAAAAAATGTAATATATGAAAAAATGTCAATTATAGCTCCTAACCCTTAGTGGGTGCATCCATTAAAAACAAACAAACAAACAAAAAGAAAAAAATAAAAAAAACCAAGGGCTGCTATTATTATTAAGCCCAACTTTTCTTACATGATGTTGAATTTAGGCTCTCCTAAGTTACTCTTCTCAGTTCATTTAAGCACAATACCCAGGATCATGTCCAAGGAAATACAGTTATATGGTACTCGTGATCACTTTATTGTTTTTCACTCATTGCCCCATCTGAATTTCTCTTGCCCCTGCATAAAAGCATTGATTGCCCTGTGTCAGGGAGTAGAAGACTTACTAGTTGATCCCAATCAGTGATCAAGTCCTTATTCAAATCCATAAAGTTCATTTCTATGAATGTTTACATGTACAAAAGCTGAATGTAACAGGTGCACTGAGCTAGGCATAGTTATAGCCCCTGCCTTTCAGGTTCAGTTCAGTTGCTCAGTCGTGTCCAACTCTTTGCGACCCCATGGACTGTAGTATGCCAGGCCTCCCTGTCCATCACCAACTCCCAGAGTTTATTCAAACTCATGTCCATTGAGTCAGTGATGCCATCCAATCATCTCATCCTCTATCGTCCCCTTCTCCTCCTGCCCCCAATCCCTCCCAGCATCAGAGTCTTTTCCAATGAGTCAGCTCTTCACATCAGGTGGCCAAAGTATTAGAATTTCAGCTTCAACATCAATCCTTTCAATGAACATTCAGGACTGATCTTTAGAATGGACTGGTTGGATCTCCTGGAAGTCCAAGGGACTCTCAACAGTTTTCTCCAACACCGCAGTTCAAAAGCATCAATTCTTCAGTGCTCAGCTTTCTTTATAGTCCAACTCTCACATCCATATACGACAACTGGAAAAACCAAAGCCTTGACTAGACGGACTTTTGTTGGCAAATTAATGTCTCTACTTTTTAACATGCTGTCTAGGTAGGTCATAACTTTTCTTCCAAGGAATAAGCGTCTTTTCATTTCATGGCTGCAATCACCATCTGCAGTGATTTTGGAGCCCAAATCACTGCCTTTCTGGTTCTATGTGTCAAACAGTTAATACCTGAATACATGTATAAAAGGATCCTCTAAAAAAAAACAGAAAGTTCTCTGTTGTATAAATAGTGCTGTTTCTGTTCTTCGAATGTTTTATAATCCCAATGGTACCCTGTGAGGTTTGTAAATTACTAGCATCATTTCTCAAATGCTCTAACGCAGGTTTCTAGAGAAGAAGCTCTTTCAGCATGAAGCTTTAGTACAGCTAGGAACAGAGTAACTAGCTCTACCCTATTTTCCAAAGCATAAAAACAAAAGTTATAAAGTAAGCCAGAAGTAAAAAGGAATAAATGTGGTAATATGAGACAGTTAGCTGGGTGTCCAGTTGAGAAGAACTAAGTTGAAAATGAAGCATATGCCAAGGGTAGGAGTCAGCCGTGTGAAAGTCTGAAATGAGAGGAGGGGAAGAGGGAGAGGGAAGGGATCTAGGATTCAAGGCCGTTTGAGCATGAGTGGCTAGGTGCCTGCAGGTTCCATGGCACTGTTATCCCATAGGAAGGCAAGCTGGCACCAGGGTCTCCCTCTGGGTGAGTAAGAGCATGCAACACAGATGGAGCATCATCTCCACGTGGTGTTCCATTTTGAACACCCACTCACTGATCTGGCAGGTGTTCTACTGCTGGTCATTAGGTGCTACGCACAGGCAGCATCCAACCCCGAACAAGCCCCACCATCCACTGCTGGTGAATGTGGCTTCTCACTCCCCCTAGTTTGCACTTCTTTAACTAGCAAACCAGGAGCCCATCAAAAGGTTCTGTTTTAAGAAATGACTTCATTTCAGCAAAAGAAAGCCCTATAGATACAATATGAAAAAGCATCATGATTTGATTAACATTTTAAGGGCTCAAAGAACTGTAGCTTAGAACAGATTTTTTTTTTTCTTTTTTATGTTTTATTATAGGGAAAGGATTTGTGTCCATACTCTCTTTCCAAATCTTGATCTAAACCAAACCAGAGATCTTGCCTCCCTCTATTCAGCTATAGTTTTATCTTAACAGTTTTAGGTTAATGCTGAGTTCCCTGTAAAATGACACAGATTTCTGCCCTAAGGCTAAGGGGAACCAGATCCAAACACGAATTTAGGGACCAAACACCTATATAAAGGGCAGGGTGTAAGACAGTGGTCCCCAAAATTTTGGGCATCAGGGACTGGTTTTGTGGAAGACAATTTTTCCATGGACTTGGTAGATAGGAAGGCTTCAGGATGATTCAAGCACAGTAGGGTTCGAGCTCTGGTGAGAATCTAATGCTCCTCTTCATCTGACAAGGAGGCAGTTCAAGAAGTAACATGAACGATGGGGATAGGCTGTAAATACAGATGATGCTTTTCTCCCTCACTGGTCACCTCCTGAAAGGTCATAGACCAGTACCAGTCTTGGCCCAGGGGTTGGGGACTGCTGGTTTAAGAGCAATAAGGGAATGTAAGAGTTGGTGGCTGTGAAAGTGCTGCACTCAATATGCCAGAAAATTTGGAAAGCTCAGCAGTGGCCACAGGACTGGAAAAGGTCAGTTTTCACTCCAATCCCAAAGAAAGGCAATGCTAAAGAATGCTCAAACTACCCACACAATTGCACTCGTCTCACACGCTAGTAAAGAAATGCTTAAAATTCTCCAAGCCAGGCTTCAGCAATACGTGAACTGTGAACTTGCAGATGCTCAAGCTGGTTTTAGAAAAGGCAGAGGAATCAGAGATCAAATTGCCAACATCCACTGGATCATCGAAAAAGCAAGAGAGTTCCAGAAAA
>NW_011495058.1:7542725-7543252 GCF_000754665.1 Bison bison bison
GTTGAAGCTGAAACTCCAATACTTTGGCCACCTGATGTGAATAGCTGACTCATTTGAAAAGACCCTGATTTTAGGAAAGATTGAGGGCAGGAGGAGAAGGGGACAATAGAGGATGAGATGGTTGGGTGGCATCACTGACTCGATGGACATGGGTTTGGGTGACCTCCGGGAGATGGTGATGAACAAGGAGGCCTGGCATGCTGCGGTTCATGGGGTTGCAAAGACTTGGACAAAACTGAGCAACTGAACTGAACGGAACTGAGACTTGGTGGCTAAACAAGGGAATGCAGGCCTCACCTAAGGAGATTCAAATGCAACTTTTTTTTTAATGTGAAAAATAAAACTTTTACAGGCTGGATTTGATCACAGGCTTTAATATGCACACCTCGCTTAAATGATTAAATATATTGCTTATCATCTAAACTTTTAGTGCTGCTGCTGCTGCTGCTAAGTCACTTCAGTCGTGTCCGACTCTGTGTGACCCCATAGACCGGCAGCCCACCAGGCTCCCCCGTCCCTGGGATTCT
>NW_011495058.1:7543352-7554781 GCF_000754665.1 Bison bison bison
TTAGTTGTGTCCGACCCTCAGCGACCCCATGGACTGCAGCCCACCAGGCTCCTCCATCCATGGGATTTTCCAGGCAAGAGTACTGGAGTGGGGTGCCATTGCCTTCTCTGAAACTTTTAGTGCTAGACATTTTAAAACTTTGTTTAAAGAACAAAAACATGCTGGCTCCTTTTCAAAATTTTCTTATTTCAGTAGACCTAACTTTCATAAATTTAGAACTATTTTTGCAAATCTCCATATGACCTCTTTAGTCTCCACTGACTTTTTCACACTGAAATTTGGGATATAGCTGGTTTAATAGAAGTGCAGTAGACTCGGAGACAACTTGCTTGATTATATACATTCAAGCACTTTTAAATTTACTTGAGAGTATAAGGTACACTCATCTCAACACTGAGAAAATTCATTCTTTAAACTGTTACTTTTCTATTAAATCTGAATTCACCAAACATTTAAATAATATAGTCTATGTGAGTACATAGCTTACAGATGATTTCTATTCTACAAAATATAATATGTGCTAAGTTCTATAAAGGAGGGCTGGATAAGTTGATATGATTAGATAAGAGGTGTTTTTTCTATCAGTTTGCCAAGCTGGAAAGTGGGGGGAAAATGGTTCAGATGTACAGGAAATTTCTGTAAAGCAATATCTTAGTGCAAAAAACCAGGTTCAACTCTTGGCCTTCGTGTATAACCCTTGTTCTTAATGGAAATTGGTGTTGTGGTTTCCAAGACTGAGTGCATAGCATAGTTTCAGAGATCAGGAACTGCTTTGGGAATGACAATGATATGTTCTATGCCAAAACATGGAACAGTACCTTGCACATGGTACATATTCAATCGATATTTGTTGAATAACTAGATGAATGGATCATTCAAGGTTCAGTTAAAAGGACTAGAGGGTTTTGTCTTGTTTTTGACACATGATGCCCTTGAGAAATATGTGTGCAGTTATCACAGTCTCTAATGTGGATCACTGAGTTCACCAGGTTGCCTCCAGGTGTGAAGAGATACCTCTGTAATCATTTCACTTAGTAGGGCAGATGGTCAGTTACAAGTAAGAGTTAAACATGTGCTTCTCCTTGCACTCTTCCCCTTTCAATAACATAAGTGTTTCAACCTATGAGATAAAACTTGCTGTGGTGTCAGAGTCTTCAGAGCATCCCAGAATAGTTATTTTCTAAGTTTTAGAGTCGTAGGGTCAATTCAGTTGCTTAGTGTTTGTGTTTAAAATGAAACTGACTATATCAATGCTTTCTCAGCTTCTTTTTTAAGAGAATATTTGGGGACTTCCCTGGCGTCCAGTGGTTAAAACTTCACCTTCCAACACAGAGGATGCAGATTTGATCCCTGGTTGGGGGAGCTAACTCCACAATGCCTCAGGGCCAAAAAACCAAAACATGTTTTAAGCAATATTGTAACAAATTCAATAAAGACCTTAAAAATGGTCCACATCAAAAAATCTTAAAAAAGGAAAAGAGAGACTATTTAGCTTATCACAATACTAATGTGCAGTACCTAGTGCATGCATGCGGAGAAGGCAATGGCACCCCACTCCAGTACTCTTGCCTGGAAAATCCCATGGACCGAGGAGCCTGGTAGGCTGCAGTCCATGGGGTCGCGAAGAGTCGAATACAACTGAGCGACTTCACTTTCACTTTTCACTTTCATGCATTGGAGAGGGAAATGGCAACCCACTCCTGTGTTCTTGCCTGGAGAATCCCAGGGACTGTGGAGCCTGATGGGCTGCTGTCTATGGGGTCGCACAGAGTTGGACATGACTGAAGCGACTTAGCAGAAGCAGTGCATGCATGCATGCTAAGTAGCTTCGGTTGTGTATGACTCTGGGCAACCCTATAGACTGTAGCCCACCAGGCTTCTCTGTCCATGGGATTCTCTAGGCAAGAACACTGGAGTGGGTTACCATGCTCTCCTCCAGAGAAGCTTCCTGACTCAGGGATTGAATCCTCGTCTTTTATGTCTCCTGCACTGGCAGATGGGGTATTTACCACTTGCGCCACCTAGGAAGCCAGGAGTACCTGGTAGTCAGTAATAATAAGAGATATATCAATAACCTCAGATATGCAGATGACACCACCCTTATGGCAGAAAGTGAAGAGGAACTGAAGAGCCTCTTGATGACAGTGAAAGAGGAGAGTGAGAGAGTTGACTTAAAGCTCAACATTCAGAAAACTAAGATCATGACATCTGGTCCCATCACTTCATGGGAAATAGATGGGGAAACAGTGTCAGACTTTATTTTTTGGGCTCCAAAATCACTGCAGATGGTGATTATAGCCATGAAATTAAAAGACTCTTACTCTTTGGAAGGGAAGTTATGACCAACCTAGATAACATATTCAAAAGCAGAGACATTACTTTGCCAACAAAGGTCCATCTAGTCAAGGTTATGGTTTTTCCAGTGATCATGTATGGATGTGAGAGTTGGACTGTGAAGAAAGCTGAGCACCGAAGAATTGATGCTTTTGAACTGTTGTGTTGGAGAAGACTCTTGAGAGTCCCTTGGACTGCAAGGAGATCCAACCAGTTCACTCTAAAAGAAATTGGTCCTGGGTGTTCTTTGGAAGAAATGATGCTAAAGCTGAAACTCCAATACTTTGGCCACCTCATGCGAAGAGTTGACTCATTGGAAAAGACTCTGATGCTGGGAGGGACTGGGGGCAGGAGGAGAAGGGGACAACAGAGGATGAGATGGCTGGATGGCATCACCAACTTGATGGACATGAGTCTAAGTGAACTCTGGGAGTTGCTGATGGACAGGGAGGCCTGGCGTGCCGCGATTCATGGGGTCACAAAGAGTCGGACACGACTGAGTGACTGAAGTGAATTGAACTGAATATGATATAGACCACATTATATATGTTACAGCTATAAAGCACATAGCCATGGATCCCAGGCTATTAGGAGACAGTTTCAGTTCACCTCAGTTCAGTCGCTCAGTCGTGTCTGACTCTTTGCGATCCCATGAATCGCAGCACGCCAGGCCTCCCTGTCATCTCAAATACTCTGTCCTGGCCTCCTCATACTATTAACTTTCACTGACTGAGTGCTATTTTTTATGAGGTCCATGTCGGAGACTTTATCTGCCCTGTCTTTCATTTTAAAGGTGGCTGTTGCTATAAATAAATTAAGATGAAATATCTGATGCACAAAGAGAAAAGTGACTTGTCCCAAATCACATACAAAGTACCAAAGATGTTATGCACATTTCTATTTCATTGATTTTGTTCATTGGCTTCAAGTCCAGAAAGTACTGTTACTCTGAATTTCATTTACTGAGACTTACTTTATCACACACAGTAAAAATAATATAAAAAGTATAAAATAAAACAGGACTTAAGAGGGAAATGCCCAAGAGGAGCCCACTCGAGTTTTCCCCTGGTGTTTACACTTACAGGCACACAGACCCTCTTGTCAGTTTTCTCCGTATGAAACTCTTCCCACTTTTGCACGTGTTGTTTCCTCTGCCTAGAGTGCTGTTCCCTAAATCATCTCTTGTTAAGATACCTCAATCTAAATCAGGTCACCCATTCATTTTTCCTTGGTGTCCTGCTATTTTTCTTTACAGCACTTTCTACAGTTTTAGTTTGTATTTAATTTTGTGTTTGTTTCATTAATGTCTATTTATCCCACAAAAGTAGGAACCAGACTTTTTATGTCTTCGTCAGCTATTACAACAAAATATCATAGACTGGGTGGCTGAAACAACAGATATTTACTTTCCACAGTTCTGGAGACTGGAAAATCTGAGATCAAAGTATTATCATGGTTGGGTTCTGATGAGAGCTGTCTTACTGTGTCCTCATATGATGAAGGAAGAGAGAGGAAGAAGGGGAAAGAGAGAAAGCTCTTTAGTTTCTTCTTGTAAGGGCACTAATCCTATCAAGAGGATCCCACCCTCATAACCTCATCTAAACCTAATTACCTCCCAAAGACCTCACCTTCAAATACCATCACATAGAGGATTAGGACTTCAACAGGTGGAAAAAAAAAAAAAAAACAGAATTCAACACATGAACTTAAGAGGGCATACTTCAGTCCATAGCAGTTCACATAGGACAGTGTTTGCCATATTATAAGTTCTCAATATTTACCTAATGAATAAATGAATGAATAAAAATGTCCCGATGTATCTAGGTCACTTTGGAAGTTACAAAATTACAACTGGAATCCAGAACAGGGGAATGCTCCTATAACAAAGGACACACAGCTTATTTAAGCCAAGAGAAAAGTTCAAGGGCTGCTGAGAAACCAAGGCTATAGGTCAAAGATGCAGGACAGTGATGCTTAAAGAAGTCTGAAGTGAACACAAGTGCAACATTGGGTTGCAGCCCACCTCTGGGCTACAGTGAAGCTCTGACTTTTCTTTGTCTTCTCTCTCAAGCAGGGTTATGATTTGTGGGACTCAGTGAAAAATAAGAATTTTTTGAATTGTTCAAAAAACAAGGGTGAGTTCCATTAAACTACTAAAATATAAAGTCTTTTCCTTTTGTTCATTGGTAGCTCTCTCAACTTGTGTTATTTTCATTTGCTATTTAACATTTTTGCCTTTTGTGGCTTTTTTTAAAATAAAGTTTTATTTATTTGTTTCATTTTTTTGTTACACTGAGTGGCAAGTGGGATCTTAATTTCCCAAACCAGGGCTCACTGCAATGGAAGTGTGGATTCTTAACCACTGGACCACCAAAGAGGTCCCTTAATGTTGTTTAAATGTAAAGAAAAAAATTAAATATTTTAATTATTATCATGAACCAGTGTGCAATGAGAATTTTAGATGTAAATATAAGAGCTTTTAACACCTAATTTAAATCACCAAAATTAGACAATTCATATTCTGTACCCTGTATGTGCATATGTATTTCATTCTTACCAGGACTGTAGAAACACTGAGTGAGACTAAACACAACTATTTTTATTTCTTGACATGTGCACAGTTTACCAACACTTTATATCTTTGGTTTATTGATGAGTAAGGAAGAACAGAAAGAAAAAAATCAATTGTCTGCCATATTTTTCCCTCTCCTTCAGTGTCATCATTTTCAGTGTAAGTGGTTGGCTAGCATAGGAGAATACCAGGATTAAGAAAGAATATGCCAGGATTTCTTGGTTGGTTGTGTCTTAGAACACAATTGCATTCTTTCTGATTTGAACAGAAAACATGGACTCCTAGGGATGTCAATGTCTCCCCTTAGTCATAAACATAACACACTAACCTTGTCCACACAATAAGCCTCATCAAACTCCCAGATATAGTGGGTTCACTGGAGGGGGGAGGGTCTGTGTTCATGAGGGATCCAAATGCTGTAAGTGAATGAGGTAGTGAGGAACTCACCATCATTCTCCATTGTTCCCTTGGATCGACTTACAAAACAGAAGTCCACAGTCAACAGTGGACAGAGGAGGAAGGTGGGGAAGGGAGGATCAAGTCTAAGCCAGTTGTCTGAAATTCCACATATTCTTTTTTCTATGTCTCCATTTATTTTCTCTATCATTTTTCATTTTTCAGTGGAGATAAAGAATTCTGTTTCTATTTCCTCCCTGAATCACACTGTTCAGAGGCAGCCTGTGATGGTCAAGAGAAGTTGCTACCTTTGGCCCACTTTTCTACCTAAGATCAACAAGGCAGTGATGGTCACAGGGATGGGCATCCAAGAGTTGGCTGCTCTCTGTGATCTTACACACATGACTTTTGCCCTCTGGAGCCACACATCTTCAGTGAATGACTTAACTGTTTTCTTGTAAAGGTCACATGAATTTAGGCATTAAACAAATTGCTAGATTAGCTAACATCAAAACCTTTTTTTTTTTTTGCTAACAGCAAAAACTCTTGCAGCTAACACCCCTAAATAAAGAAGCGTTTTAAATTAAAGATATATAGTATAAATTTTTTGCCCTATAAATAATAATCATTGTAATTATCCCTCACCAGAAACCAAAGAATTGGTGTGCTTCCCATGATAAACATTGGCAACTATTCTATTTGCACAGAGAGCATTACAAAAGCAGAAACACTTACATTATTTAAATATTATTAAGAAAAATTCTTTGGAGAAAAAAAAGGATTTTGCTACACTTTACATCACATGAAAATGTAAGGTAGCATGTGCAAAACTGTTTAAAGCGCTTGTTAAAGATTCTTATAATAAGAAAGGCTGGGAAAAGTAGAGTCACATCTTATCAAAACAATCTAAGAAATCTTAAGAATGCTGCTTTTCTAGTAATACATAAATATACACGAACATGAGCAAGAATCCAAGTAAAGAAACAGTTCTTATTCATAGGATTGACAGTTTTATTATTACACCAGCCTAAAATAACATATAATGGTGTGTGAGTGTGCACTGGAGTTTCTAAAAGCAGCTTTTAAGATAGGCTTAAAGTGAGAAGGGTTCAACTTTCTTCTTTAAATTCTGGAGGATGGGGTCTCCTGGGGATAAAGGGGGAAAGTGGAGATAAACTTTTAATGCAAGCTCTATTCTCACCACAGTTTGTTTTATTTATTTGTTCAGCTCTATTTATCATGTAGCTACCATATGCCAGGTCCTATGGATATAGCGAGAGCCTTGACAAATACACACTCTGCCTTGAGGAAGCTCAGAGCACAGACAAGAGATAGTCTAGCACAGAGAAGGTCACAGGGAAGTAAAAGGTATTTAGGAATCCTTGGTGGGGGAACCCAGCAAGACCAAGGGTGAGGGGGTCAGGGAAATCTTCCAGGAAGAAGAAACATCAAAATTAAGGGCCCTGGGATAAGTGAAATGTGACTGGTCTGCAGTGGGCGAGTGAAGAATGCTGAATCAGTAGAAATCTTGAGAAATTCCTTTAGGACCTGGCTTTTTCAATTTTTATTAATTATGAGCTGAGTCTCCTTTTAGATGATTAGAAGACAATTGGCTAAATAAGTAGAAATTTCTAGGACTGAAAAACCTAAGGGATTGCTATGACCACTATTGTTAAGTGCTCGTTTGAATGTGTGTAAATAACAGATGAGGTTGAATCAAAGAGGTAAACCAGTTGGGCACACATAGAGCAGGGACCAACGGGAACAGCAGCTACACCCAGAGGGCTGCACGAAAAGGAAGCCTGGTGTCTCTTCTTTAGGCCAAGCCTGCGGGCACCAGGGAATTTTAATCTTTCTGGGAGAGGGAGCTGGCAATAAAAGAAGCTTATGAGTTGGATCTGGATGTGTGTATGTGAGGGTTGGTTTTTTTTGGTATTATATACAAGTAAAGGAACCTAAGACATACCTGTATTGACATCTGTATTAGTCAGGGCTCTCTAGAGAAACAGAACTAATAAATTATGTATGAGGAGATTTATTGTAAGTAATGGTCATACAATTATGGAGACTGAAAAGCTCCATGGCCTGCCATCTGCAAGCTAGAGAACAAGGGAAGCTAGGGGAAGAAAGGATAAGGCAGTCCAAATCTAAAAGTCTGAGAACCAGGAATACCTATGTCTGAAGAAAGAAGAAGATGGCTGGCCAAGCATACAGCAACTTCACCCTTCCTCAGTCTTTTTTTCTATTCATGTCTTCAACCAACTGGCTGATGTCCTCCCACACTGGGGAATGTGTTTTTCTTTACTCAGTCTACAAATTCAGTGCTTATCTCTTTCAGAAACATCCATGCAGACATATCCAGAAATGTTTCACAGGTTATCTGGGCACCCCTTAGCCCAATCAAGATGACACATAAAATTAATCACCACAATGATTCAAATGCCAACTGTTGGCATTTCGTTGGCCGTCAAAAACTGTGTTCCAGGCAGAGGGAATAACATATTAAAAGACTCAGAGGCTAAGGGGAAGCAGCATCTCCAGGTGACAGAAGTACTTAAATAAGAGTTGCTTAATCGCTCATCTGTGTCTGACTGTTTTGAGATTCCATAAATTGTAGCCAGCCACGTTCCTTGTCCATGGGATTTCCCAGGCAAGAATACTAGAGTGTGTTGCCGTTTCCTTCTCCAGGGGCTCCTTCCGACCCAGCAATCGAACTCATGTCTCCTGCAATGACAAGTGGATTCTTTACCACTGAGTCACCAGGGAAACCTTTCCTTTCTATGATCTAATCAACTGACCTATACCTATAAGAGAGAAGATCATATTTTGGAAAGAAATGATTTGAAGTAAAGAGATGTGGGCAGTGTTTTTGGTTCTGTCTTAATCTCTACTTCGAGCCTAGGAGTTTCTACATAAAATGTTCATGATTACTTAGCTCATGAATGTATAATTTATTTTTTATTCACCATTGATACACATTGGGAGTGATCTACTAATGCAAATAACAACACAGAAAATATTTATTTCATTTTATTGCTGCATTATACTTTACCATATCGACATACCACAATATCCTAGTCAATGGACAGCTTTTTTCATGCAATTATTTTAAGCCCAGGTCCTTTCATTGTGTGGTGACACAAAATGCTAGCTGTGTCTGACTTTTTGTGATCCCATAAACCATACAGTCCATGGAATTCTCTAGGCTAGAATGCTGGAGTGGGTAGCCTATCCCTTCTCCAGCAGATCGTCCCAACCCAGGAATCAAACCTGCATTGCAGGTGGATTCTTTACCAACTGAGCTATCAGGGAAGCCCTATGCATTGAACTGGTAAGCAGATGTAGAGAATGTGGAGCTCCACACTCACCTTGGTCCAGAAATAACCCCCAAACACACACATATTCCATTGGTGAAAAATACCCATGTGGCCTCACCTCAGTAAACATGTTGGAAAATGCAGGTGATTGGACAGTTGCTTCCCAGAAATCTCTCTCTACTATGTAAATAGGAGGCTGAGACTAGCAGAGCATTTTATGTCACTGTCATGTCAGTCTTTTCCTTTATAGTTTTTAACTTTGGAGGCTTATTTAAAAAAATAGCTCTTCACTCAGGAATTAAAGAAACATTCACCAGTATTTTTCTAACATTTAACATCTTTTTAAACCAGGTAGCTCAACCGTAACAACATCCATTCTCCCCACTAATTTGAAAGGGCATTTTAATCAAATACTAATATAATACTAACATATACACACATTTGGTGCTCTTTGCACTTGATTGTATTCTATTTTTTTGTCTTGGGCTCATACCAACACTACTTTAACTATAAAAGTTCTGTAAAAAGTTCTGTTTTTGTATTTTTTTTTTAATTCTGTGCCTCTCTCTACAAAGCTATCTTATTAAAAAAAAAAACTTTACTATCATATGCTCATTTGTATATCTACAATAATTATCTCTCTAAATCACTTCCTCAATTCTAAAATAATCAGAAGAATAGTTCAATTAGTAGATAGAGACAAAGATAGATGATAGACACATTTAGAGGATAACTTACATATTTTCATTGTTGATTTTTCCTGTTTAATTTAGGAGACTGGTGTTCATATTCAAATTTTCTTATGTGTCCCTCAGTATGTTCTCAATACTGGAAACTCAGTATATATTAAACAAATACTTGCTATGTGGATTGTATTACCATATTGTGCACACCTCTCATTAAATGTACTGCCAGACATTTTATATTATGCTTTTGTTGCTTAATAAAAATACCTTTTTCTATTATAGCTTTAAACTGCTTATTGCTAGTATATAACAAAGCTATTTTGGAGCATCTGACTTGTAATCACTTAGAAGAAATGGATTACTCTGTAAAACTTTCTTGACTAAGAATGAGCTTCTGTTGCTTTCATAAATGAATGATAGTTTCAATGGCTATAGAATTCTAGGTTAAGAATATTTTCATGGAAAACTGCAAAACATGATACCTGCTATCTACTATTTATTGTTACTGAGATGTCTGATGCCAACTGGATCTTTCTTCCTTTTATTTAGCAACTTTTGTTTCCTACTGGATGCTTAAAGAATTTTTACATTATCAGAAATTAAAATATTTCACTCAAATATGTTTATGTCCAATTACCTCCATTAATATTTTCCTCTGTCATAACCAAAAATCAAATCTTCAACTCAGGGATATTTTTATCAATGATTTAGTAATTTTTACATTTTTTTTTTTCAAATCAATTGTGAATAATATGATTTCTACAGGTTTACTCCTAGGCATTTCCTTCCTTTTTTATCTTTTCTCCATCATAGTTATCTCATACTTCTCCCCTAAAGTACAAAAAATTTTGAATGCTTGACTACTAATTTCACTAATTTATTTTCCTGAAGTAGTGAATCTGCTCTTCACTGACTCTACTGTATTTTAATTTGGGGAATTTAAAAAATCTGTCGAAGAATTGATGCTTTTGAACTGTGGTGTTGGAGAAGACTCTTGAGAGTCCCTTGGACTGCAAGGAGATCCAACCAGTCCATTCTGAAGGAGATCAGCCCTGGGATTTCTTTGGAAGGAATGACGCTAAAGCTGAAACTCCAGTACTTTGGCCACCTCATGTGAAGAGTTGACTCATTGGAAAAGACCCTGATGCTGGGAGGGATTGGGGGCAGGAGGAGAAGGGGACGACAGAGGATGAGATGGTTGGATGGTATCACTGACTCGATGGACGTGAGTCTGGGTGAACTCAGGGAGTTGGTGACGGACATGGGGAGGCCTGGCGTGCTGCGATTCATCGGGTGGCAAAGAGTCGGACATGACTGAGCGACTGAACTGAACTGAACTGAGCTGAAAGTCAAGTTTTACTTTATGTAATTGATGTAGTTTAGCATCAGTTTAGAAAACAATTAAACATATTTAAAAAAACATTTCACTGTTAATTTTCTAGTAGATTTATTTCCTGGGTGGGAGTGGTGATGGAATATTTCCTCTAAATTCCTTAGATTGGTGCCCATGTTTGGAACTAATCAGTGTTTTCATTAATATTATTTTTAAAAATTAAGGGTTTGTTCCCATCTCTATTCAGTTCAGTTCAGTCACTCAGTCATGTCCAACTCTTTGCAACCCCATGAACCGCAGCACGCCAGGCCTCCCTGTCCATAACCAACTCCTGGAGTCCACCCAAACCCATGTCCATTGAGTCAGTGATACCATCCAACCATCTCATCCTCTGTCGTCCCCTTCTACTCCTGCCCTCAATCTTTCCCAGCATCAGGGTTTTTTCCAGTGAGTCAGTTTTACACATCAGGTGGCCAAAATATTGGAGTTTCAGTTTCAACATCAGTCCTTCCAATGAACACCCAGGACTGATCTCCTTTAGGATGGACTAGTTGGATCTCCTTGCAGTCTAAGGAACTCTCAAGAGTCTTCTCCAACACCACAGCTCAAAAGCATCAATTCTTCTGCACTCAGCTTTCTTTATAGTCCAACTCTCACATCCATACATGACAACTGGAAAAACCATAGCCTTGACTAGACGGACATTTGTTGGCAAAGTAATGTCTCTGCTTTTGAATATGCTATCTAGGTTGGTCATAACTTTCCTTCCAAGGAGTAAGCATCTTTTAATT
>NW_011495058.1:7554881-7555718 GCF_000754665.1 Bison bison bison
GTCACCATCTGCAGTGATTTTGGGGCCCAGAAAAATAAAGTCAGCCACTGTTTCTACTGTTTCCCCATCTATTTGCCATGAAGTGATGGGACCGGATGCCATGATCTTAGTTTTCTGAATGTTGAGCTTTAAGCCAACGTTTTCACTCTCCTCTTTCACTTTCATCAAGAGGCTTTTTAGTTCCTCTTCACTTTCTGCCATAAGGGTGGTGTCATCTGCATATCTGAAGTTATTGATATTTCTCCTGGCAATCTTGATTCCAGCTTGTGCTTCCTTCAGCCCAGCGTTCCTCATGATGTACTCTGCATAGAAGTTAAATAAGCAGGGTGACAATATACAGCCTTAATGTACTCCTTTTCCTATTTGGAACCAGTCTGTTGTTCCATGTCCAGTTCTAACTGTTGCTTCCTGACCTGCATACAGATATCTCAAGAGGCAGGTCAGGTGGTCTGGTATTCCCATCTCTTTCAGAACTTTCCACAGTTTATTGTGATCCACACAGTCAAAGGCTTTGGCATAGTCAATAAAGCAGAAGTAGATGTTTTTCTGGAACTCTCTTGCTTTTTCGATGATCCAACGGATGTTGGCAATTTGATCTCTGGTTCCTCTACCTTTTCTAAAACCAGCTTGACCATCTGGAAGTTCATGTTCACTGAAGGATGAAGCCTGGCTTGTAGAATTTTGAGCATTATTTTACTAGCATGTGAGACAAGTGCAATTGTGTGGTAGTTTGAGCATTCTTTGGCATTGCCTTTCTTTGGGATTGGAATGAAAACTGCCCTTTTCCAGTCCTGTGGCCACTGCTGAGTTTTACAAATTTTCTGGCATATTGAGTGC
>NW_011495058.1:7555818-7557297 GCF_000754665.1 Bison bison bison
CCCACTTGACTTCACATTCCAGGATGTATGACTCTAGGTGAGTGATCACACCATCGTGATTATCTGGGTTGTGAAGATATTCTTTGTACAGTTCTTCTGTGTATTCTTGCCACCTCTTCTTAATATCTTCTGCTTCTGTTAGGTCCATACAATTTCTATCCTTTATTGTGCCCATCTTTGCAAGAAATGTTCCCTTGATATCTCTAATTTTCTTGAAGAGATCTTTAGTCTTTCTCATTCTATTGTTTTCCTCTATTTCTTTGCATTGATCACTGAGGAAGGCTTTTTTTTTTTTTTATCTCTTTTTGCTATTCTTTGGACCTCTGCATTCGAATGGGTACATCTTTCCTTTTCTCCTTTGCTTTTCACTTCTCTTCTTTTCACAGCTCTTTGTAAGGCCTCCTCAGACAGCCATTTTGCTTTTCTACATTTCTTTTTATTGAGGATGGTCTTGATTCCTGTCTCCTATACAATGTCACGAACCTCCGTCCATAGTTCATCAGGCACTCTGTCTATCAGATCTAGTCCCATCTCTATTATCCCCACCCTAGTCCCTGGTAACTTCTTTTCTCCTGTTTCCATGAGTTATGAAAAAAAAATTTTATGATTACACATTTAAGTGATACCATGAGGTATTTGTCTTTCTCTGAGGATCTAATGTATAATATGATAACTCTAGTTGATAACACTATATTGCATAATTGAAATGTGCTAAGTATAAAATTTAAATGTTCTCACCAAAAAGAAAAAATAAGTAAGTATCTGAGGTGATGGATGCATTAGCTCAATGGGGTGAATCCTTTCACAATGAAAATATGGATCAAATTGTTATGCCACATGCTTTAAATATCTTACCAACTTATTTGTCTATTATACCTCAATAAAGTTGGAGGGAGGGGAGTAATTTTTTTCTTTGCAGTTTATTTATCCTTCACATGACAATCCCTGCTTGTTTAATTCTGTTACTTACCCTTACTTGAAGCTGAAACTGTCCCAAGGACACAACATAGTTCCAAACAAAAGCAGAGTGGTTTAACAGCTTAATTGTAGAGTCCATTTTCCATCTGTGATTAGTAGTGAGGGAACCATAACCAGAAGATCCACGGCAGTGACTTATTTATGGTGGGAACCAGAGTTCACTGGGCACCACCAACTTCTCTAACTGATGTGACTGTCTTAGTGACCCTGTAGTAAGTTCCCACTTCACTCAACAAGTCATCCTCACCAAAGTCAGAGCTGCCACCTCCTAAAGTTCTGGCTAAAGGTAAGTTGCACTAATTTTGTTTTATTATCATATTTCTTAACTAGCCCAAAGATAGCTGGAGCATGTCTCCCTTTCCCTGATGGTGAACAACTGCTCTTAAATGGAGCCAAGTGTCTCAGTGTTATATTTTTGTCAGGGTACCATCCAGGTAAAGTGTGGCAGGCTGAGAGCATGGCCTGTAGTTCTGAAGAAGGCAACAGTAAAGCTACGAGGTC
>NW_011495058.1:7557421-7562406 GCF_000754665.1 Bison bison bison
CTTCTTTCTTACTTGTTTTTTCTTTTTTCTTTTTAGAGAGTCCAATATGACAATTCTCTATTTTTTTTTCTAATGAAGAAATCAGAGAAGAGGTTGTTAAATATGTGTCATCAAAGAAGTCTACATTTCTGTATTAGTTTTCATATTCTAGTCCCATTAGCTTTAAATAGATTTTATAACATGAATCTAAAATAAAAAATGAAAGAGAGAGAAGGAAGGGAAGAAAATGGGGAAGGAAAGAGGGGAGGAGGGAGGTAGGAGGGGAGAAAGGAAGGAAGGATGAACCCAGAAAGCAAAGCTATCAAAACACCATAGTGACTGGTGAATTTACAAGGATTAACTTTTTCTAACTGACAATAGTTTGATAGCCAATAAAAGCAGTGAAGGACACCTGGTAATATTAAACTAATTTGAAGGGAAAGTAACAGTAAAAAGAAATATACTAATATATGTCTAGTTTCACTATCCAAGATAAACCCTTCAGTCTGCCAAATTGATCCTCTGGGTTTACAACAGACCAGAGTCAATGCTGACCTTTGAGTAACCTCATGTTGATGCCTTTAGTCTTTGTGGAAAACACTGGAGTAGCTTTAATTTAAAGATTTCTCTGGCCACAGCTTGATAACTTGTTAAGGTGCTGCAGACTAAGTCAATCCCTCCAGCTTTACAATACAATCTGGAACAATTCTGGGCACTCTTACTCAGCTCTTGTGGTCTGTTGCCATGAGAACTCTTGGAAGACAAATTGGTGTCCCACAGCAGTTCACTGTATTAGATGGACGCAATCCCTCGCTGGCACTCACTCCATCTGTCCTTCCTTCACACGTGGCTACCTGACCCTGCCCCCAGAGCCCTTCGTATGTTCCCTGTTACCTGGTATACCCTACATTCACTTGCTGCTTCAAGAACTTCCATGTTAAATAGTCAAATGAAATAAATCCTCTCAAAGCTTCCTTGCAAACCAACGACACCCTTAAAAGTCAAGTTTCAAATAGTTTACTAAATTATGGTATACTACAATGCAGCCATCAAAAATGCTAATGAAGATATTTTTAATGTAAAATTATAGTGATATAGGAAAATTCTGTAACACAAAGCAAAAGTAAAATGTTTCAGGGAAGTATATAATATCAACTGTGGAAAAGGAAGACATCCCTGTTGGCTTAGATGGTAAAGAATCTGCCTGCAGTGCAAGAGATCCAGGTTCCATCCCTGGGTTGGGAAGATCCCCTGGAGAAGGGCATGGCAACCACTCCAGTATTCTTGTCTGGAGAATCCTATGGACAGAGGAGCCTGGTGGGCTCCATGGGGTTGGAAAAAGTTGGACACAACTGAGCAAAAAGGAAAATAAACACCAAAAAAAGACTGAAAAAGAATGTACTAAAATGCTAACAGTTGTTGCCGCAATATGATAACATTATGCATGATAGTTGCATAATATGTATGATATATGCAAGAAAATGCATATAAAATGTATTTTCTTGAGCAATTTGTATTTTTTAATGATTTAATAACTTCTAGACTTTAGTAACTTGGAATGTCAAGTAGATTACAGCACTTTATAAAATTGTCCACATAGTGATTTCAACTAAAAATAATGTATAGATGAGAAACTTGAAAATATGAGAAAATCTCTTCTCTAGGAATGATAAAGAGTGATTGCTATTTCATTTCATTTCAAAGTTCATCTATATTTTCAGATGGGCACACTGATAATTTATTAACTTTATACTAGAAAATAATGTTTAAGAGAGAGGAGAAGCAAGAAAACTGCTATGTTTCTAATATTCCTAATAAACCAGTATGCTACAAATACTTTGCACAAAAGTTACAAAGTTGTTTTCAGAAATTAAAGATTTTAGCTTCACATATTTCAAGATAAGATATTTCACACTCCCTAATTAACAAGTAGCCAACAGTTTCCCAAACATATTTTTACCTTAAAGTGAAGTCAACTGAAATGAGAGGACATACAAGAAAAAATTTTTTAAATAAAAATAAAAAAGGTCTAGCCAATGGTTCATCATAAAACAAGGGTCCTGACAGGACTCTGAGATGTAATATGTTTTGTGGATATACACCTAAAATTCAGGGCCCCCACTGCCTTCTTCTATTGCTTTTTGTTTGTTTACAGCCTTTGTTTTTTTATTTTATTTTTTAACTTTACAATATTGTATTGATTTTGCCATATATCAACATGAATCCGCCACAGGTATACACGTGTTCCCCATCCTGAACCCTCCTCCCTCCTCCCTCCCCGTACCATCCCTCTGGGTCATCCCAGTGCACCAGCCCCAAGCCTTTGGGAGGACATTTTGATCCACAGAGGCAAGTAAAGAATCAGATCTTCTAATTCTGCAGTGGAGATGGGTATGTCCCTGCTTTCACGGTCCAGGAAATTCATTGTTAAGATGTGTATGTACAGTACATATTACTTGGAGAGGTATTGTGGTATGTCTGGTGGGTGAGGAAGCAAGGTGAGAGAAAGACCTGAATTTGGAAATTTTTCTGCTAATACCAAAGAAAGTATAAATACCTTCTAGTAGTCACCAAGCCATCAAAGTTGGACATTATTCCAGCTATTTGCAAAAATCTGTGGGGACTTGATGGTGTATGTGTAATATACACAGCCTTTATATGCAGAAGAAACAACTGATTTCAGGAAGTCTAAGACATGATATTCAGAAAATGAAGATAAAATTCAAATACACATATTAGGGGATACCAGGCTTGGACCATAACTTCACTATATCTATACAAAGCAGGAAAGGAGAAAATAAATGTTGAATCTACTTCTTTATCTTGTCATAAACCTCAACCTTCAATGTAAAGAAACTAAAATCTTTATTCCACTCTCAGTAATTTATTTTGGAAAGGAGATGTTTTAAGAAAATACTGCCAGTAAGCTAAAATTTCTTTTTTGTCATATATGGGAATTTGTTTCATGATTCATTTGAATCTAAATTGTTCTTTTAATTTTGTATATTCTGTTTAAAGAAGGAATTAATACATTTAAGACATAAGAAACTACAATAAATCACATTCTACTATTCTCTGCATCACACATAGCATACTTTTAAAAAAATTTCCAGGACATTTGGTCAACCAAAAAATAAAAATATATTTAAATACATACGATCCAAATAATGAAACTAACATAGCAAATACTTATTAATGTGCACATCCTACACACTTGAATATATTGTCATCCATCTTGTATATATTATTATAAATTATAAAACTTTGTATGGCTTTTTTTTTCAAATTTGAGAACTTTATGGAAGCAATATTATGAAATATTAAGGTGTACAACAGAGTGTCTGAATTTTATTGCTAAAATAATCTGTTCATTTGTTTCAAAATTGCCAGTTTTCAGCTAAAGATCTTAAGGGAGCTCAAGGTTTCTTTTTCTGTTATACTTTTAACAAGAGTCAAAAATAAAAATCCAAAACAAAACCATGAACCCTTCAATACTTTAAAGCTCAAATTTCAGTCCACTGTTTATTTTTCTTTGTGCTCTCAGTGAGCTAATGAAACAAAGAACTTGACATTCAAAGCTGGTTTGGGAAAAGAG
This sequence comes from Bison bison bison, assembly GCF_000754665.1. Lineage (NCBI taxonomy): Eukaryota > Metazoa > Chordata > Mammalia > Artiodactyla > Bovidae > Bison > Bison bison. The sequence goes on from NW_011495058.1 coordinate 7,560,996, forward strand.
AGGGGGCACAGCCAGTTGGGATTTGGCCCAACTACCAATAAATATGGAAGACAATAGTCACCATCATAGCTTTCTTTCTTTCTTTTTTTTTTTGCATTTTATTTTTATGTATTTATTTTTTTTACTTTACAATATTGTATTGGTTTTGACATACATCAACATGCATCCGCCACGGGTGCACACATGTTCCCCATTCTCAACCCCCCTCCTACCTCCCTCCCCATACCATCCCTCTGAGTCATCCCAGTTCACCATCCCCAAACTTCCTGTATCCTGCATCGAACCTGGACTGGCGATTCATTTCTTATATGATATTATACATGTTTTAATGCCATTCTCCCAAATCATTCCCCCCTGCCCAACAGAGTCCAAAAGACTGTTATATACATCTGTGTCTCTTTTGCTGTCTCACATACAGGGCTGTCGTTACCATCTTTCTAAATTCCATATATATGCGTTAGTATACTGTATTGGTGTTTTTCTTTCTGGCTTACTTCATTCTGTATAATAGACTCCAGTTTCATCCACCTCATTAGAACTGATTCAAATGTATTCTTTTTAATGGCTGAGTAATACTCCATTGTGTATATGTACCACTGCTTTCTTATCCATTCATCTGCTGATGGACATCTAGGTTGCTTCCGTGTCCTGGCTGTGATGAACATTGGAGTACATGTGTCTCTTTCAATTCTGGTTTCCTCGGTGTGTATGCCCAGCAGTGGGATTGCTGGGTCATATGGCAGTTCTATTTCCAGTTTTTTAAGGAATCTCTACACTGTTCTCCATAGTGGCTGTACTAGTTTGCATTCCCACCAACAGTGTAAGAGGGTTCCCTTTTCTCCACACCCTCTCCAGCATTTATTGCTTGTAGACTTTTGGATTTACATGCAGCCATTCTGACTGGTGTGAAATGGTACCTCATTGTGGTTTTGATTTGCATTTCTCTGATAATGAATGATGTTGAGCATCTTTTCATGTGTTTGTTAGCCATCTGTATGTCTTCTTTGGAGAAATGTCTATTTAGTTCTTTGGCCCATTTTTAGATTGGGTCATTTATTTTTCTGGAATTGAGCTGCAGGAGTTGCTTGTATATTTTTGAGATTAGTTGTTTGTCAGTTGCTTCATTTGCTATTATTTTCTCCCATTCTGAAGGCTGTCTTTTCACCTTGCTTATAGTTTCTTTTGTTGTACAGAAGCTTTTAATTTTAATTAGATCCCATTTGTTTATTTTTGCCTTTATTTCCAATAAAAGGTGGGTCATAGAGGATCCTGCTGTGATGTATGTCGGAGAGTATTTTGCCTATGTTCTCCTCTAAGAATTTTATAGTTTCTGGTCTTATGTTTAGATCTTTAATCCATTTTGAGTTTATTTTTGTGTATGGTGTTAGAAAGTGTTCTCGTTTCATTCTTT
>NW_011495058.1:7562506-7567900 GCF_000754665.1 Bison bison bison
GCTCTGTGAAAAATACCATTGGTAGCTTGATAGGGATTGCATTGAATCTATAGATTGCTTTGGGTAGTATACTCATTTTCATTATATTGATTCTTCCAATCCATGAACATGGTATATTTCTCCATCTATTAGTGTCCTCTTTGATTTCTCTTATCAGTGTTTTATTGTTTTCTATATATAGGTCTTTAGTTTCTTTAGGTAGATATATTCCTAAGTATCATAGATTTCATTATGACTTTATATTCATTCACTAAACTTCTCAATATAGTAAAATGGATTAATGGAGAAGGGAAAAATAAAATCAGGTAATTATCTCACTTAATGTTTCAGTCCAGTTCAGTTCAGTCATTCAGTCGTGTCCAACTCTTTGTGACCCCATGAATGGCAGCATGCCAGGCTTCCCTGTCCATCACCAACTCCCAGAGTTCACTCAAACTCATGTCCATTGAGTTGGTGATGCCATCCAGCCATCTCATCCTCTGTCATTCCCTTTTCCTCCTGCCCCCAATCCCTCCCAGCATCAGAGTCTTTTCTAATGAGTCAACTCTTTGCATGAAGTGGCCAAAGTACTGGAGTTTCAGCTTTAGCATCATTCCTTCCAAAGAACACCCAGGGCTGATCTCTTTTAGAATGGACTGGTTGGATCCCCTTGCAGTCCAAGGGACTCTCAGGAGTCTTCTCCAACACCACAGTTCAAAAGCATCAATTCTTTGGCGCTCAGCCTTCTTCACAGTCCAACTCTCACATCTGTACATGACTACTGGAAAAATTTAATGTTTAGGTTAGACAAATTTTACCTATTTGAAAGCAAAATTTTTAAATTATTATATTTCAAAATTGATTAGTTACCAAGGAGGAATCTGCATTATACTGTTTATTTTCAAATTGAATCCAACTGCTCTATATATTTTCTTAATACACTTTTTTATTTTATACCCCACCAGAAAAAAGTCAGAAACATACTCAAATAAATAATTTATAAAGCTTTTTTCTCTTTAATATTATACTTAAATGTGTTTGTATAAAATTTAGATAAAATTATATTTGTGAAACATATCATCAAAATAAACTATACATTTTTAAGACTTTTAAGTTCTATAATTTGTTTTAATATTTTAAAATACTGAAAGATAATGTTAGCATTTAAACATTCAAATGATAATAGAAATTTTTTTTTTCAAGTTTCTCTCATTTCTTCTCTTCTGAAATCTAAAAGTTGGGTGTGTGTCATTCCATATCTTTTTTTTATAATATAGAAATGTATAGAAATGCACACAGACAGGAGTATGTATTTTTGTAGACAATGCTTTATATATGATTCTGTAACTTAATTTCTTCTTCTTTTATTCTCTAATCATGGACATTCTTCTCTATCAGAATAAACAGGGTAACTTCATTTCTCTCAATGGAGGGCAAGTATTCCATTTCAGGGTTTATTTAACAAAATCCCTATTAATGAGAATGTCAGTTTTACACTTAAACAAGTATACACATACATTTAGAAGTCATACCACATGAAATGGTCTAAAAAAATGAGGCCCTCTTGTTCCTTCTCTAAAAGATAATAAATTTTAAAGAGTTTCTGGGATTTTTTTTTTTTTTAGACTTATGATGACTAGCATTATGACTTTTAAACAATAAACAAATGTATAACTTGATGTGTTCTTTGACACAATGTTTGTTCATTTTCTTTAATTAAATGAATAATTTAGCGTACTTACTACTACCCTCTTGCTTTACCTCCCCTTCCCCTTTGTTTTCATTTTTTATTTTTTATATTGTTAAATCTTGTAACTTTTATATTGTTTTGATAATCACAGTGAAGTCTTCCCTGCCAAAGTCTAAAGTAAGATCCAAAGGCAGCGAGACAGTGTCTGTGGGAACTACGACTGAGTGTGGATTATTTGCTGCAGAGCCATAAAGGAAATCAACCCTGAATATTCACTGGAAGGACTAATGCTGGGACTGAAGCTCCAGTACTTTGGCCACCTGATGCAAAGAGCCGACTCTTTGGAAAAGACTCTGATGCTGGGAAAGATTGAAGACAAGGGGAGAATGGAGACTATAGAGGGTGAGATGGTTGGATGGCATCAGTGACTCAATGGACATGAGTTTGAGCAAATTCAGGGAGATGGTGAAGGACAGGGAAACCTGGCATGCTGCAGTTCATGGCGTTGCAGAGAATCAGACATGACTTAGTGACCAAAGAACAACAACAACAACATATGGTGTAATGGGCCCATGAGAATGAGAACCTGATCTTTTGTGCATGCACACTATGTTTTCAACTATTTAAAGACCAAAGGACTCTTCTGTAAGTTTGTTTTAGCTTTCTGGGCTGAATTCAGGTTTAATGGAAAGATGACAAAGATCAGAAGGTGTGTGACCCACAGGTAAGCCCTCTTGTTTTCTGGGCCTTGTTCTCATTTGTAGACTGAAAGATAAACTAATCTTCCTCTGCTAGCTTCAGCATTTTAGTATTCTAAATTATTGAATATTACATAGAAATCTGTTGCAGGTACAATGACACTGAAGCCAGTATTCTAACAATCCCTATTTTTAATTCTACTTTTCTAAGTGATCCTAAGTGATAGCTAAAGACATATTCTTCCCAATGTGCTGTGCTTAGTCACTTCAGTTGTGTCCAACTCTGTATGACCCCCTGGACTGCAGCCCACCGGGCTCCTCTGCCCATGTGATCTTCCCAGCAAGAATATTGGAGTGAGCTGCCATTTTCTTCTCAAGGGGATCTTCCCAATCCAGAGATCAAACCTGCATCAATACCTCCATCATTTTGAGTCATTGAAGATATTTTGAAAATATGAGGCAATCACCTTTAATGGCCTCATTGGGTTTTTGTCTGTTTTGCTGCAAAGAAGAACATTCCCATTAAATCCTAGTGTGTGCATTTTACAGTGTAAAATTATCATATACCCCTCTCCATGATCATCAGAGCTAACAATACAGATAAAGCTGGGATGTAGTAATATGTTGTACTAAACAGAGCAAACAATATTTTCTCCTGCACTTTTACACCCACAACATAGAATCATGTTCATCTCCCTCTCTGATGGTTGTGGGGTTAGCACTGGAAATGGAGATGCTGAATCAAAAAATGTTGGTTTAGGCATACAAAGCAGTTACATGAACAATTCAACCAAAGCCTACAACAGAGTCTTCCAACCATTCTATCAGGTCAGAAATCATTCCTGGGAGATCTACCACCACTGATATGATTTTCACATTTTCCTCTCTCTTCCTCACAGCAAGGGGCAGGGGGGGGCGATCCAACACTTTGGTCTTATCAGCCCCCATAAATGCTACGTAGTGTCTCTTCTTGCTGGTTTTGTCTCAGCATGGTGTCTCCTCGGCCCACTGACTGTGGGTTGCCATAACGACATTCGGCAGTCAAGGGAGGCCTGGCAGAGCAGTGGTTGGGCCAGGTGGAGAGGAAGAGGTAGAACAGAGCTGAGCCCGAGTTCCAGCAAGGATGAGGAAGAGGCAGGTGGCCATAGGAAAGATGGAGCCTCTGTGAGGGCAGAGGTGGGGAGGAAAAAACAGAATCCACTACTGCAAAGTAGCAGAGTCTGCCTCGGATGCTGCTGAAGTTAGACAGGAAGGAAGAAGCTGATGGGGAAAAGTGGACGGAGAAAATAAAAAGGTAAAAAAACAATTACAGGGAAGTGTAAGAAAAATGGAAACCAAAAAAAGAGACATTTCTACAACTGAAAAAATATCAACCTCAGGCATTGTGAATATTGTAAAAACATCCTTTTCCAAGTACATTTATGCTTGAACTAACATTGTTTTAACATAAAGTTAGAGGAAAAGGGAGAGAAATGATACGTACCAGCCTTGGTTATCATAGACTACTGGTTCAGGCCTTATTTGTAAACTGTGGTTGAAAATATTTAATTTGTTTTCTACCCTGAATTGTTAACGACTTCAATGAGTTGCTGAATATTCAAATATTCAGTAAACTCTAAAACATTTTACCACTGTAAGGACTCATCACCCTTGATTTTACCATTATCAATATTTAATGGGCTTTTCTTTCACTCTCCCAATCTCCTTTGAACCATTTTTGGAAGATTCTTTTTTTTCCCCACTAATTATAGGATATTTTTCTCATAGGAAGAACAAGATGTATAATCAAATCAGGCCAGGTAACTTTCATTTGCTCTAGTTATTATCACTAAAAATAAGATAAAGTTGGAACCTTATTCAATTCACATGCCCCATCTAAATTCATTCAAAATTTGATGCTATATATCCATGATGGATTTCTTTTTCTCTGACCAAACTGCCCAGGACAAAGCAAAGAAAGATAAAATATATATTGCATAAATGTGTATTAGAGCACAGTGCTCTAGCTAAAAGTGACTCTGGGGATCAAATAGGACAATGATCCTTAAATTTGAGAGCTAATGATCTTATAAAAGACAGATTCTGACATGGAAGTTCCAAAGTGGGGCAAGGCTGCAGTTTTAACAATTTCCCAGGTGTGCTGATACTGTAACCTTTGAGATGCAAGAATCTATTACAGTGGTATTCAAAACTTTTGAGTTGCAGGGCACTTTCTTAATAAAATCTGATAAAACAACTAAAAGCACACCTGTGCACACACACTAAAGAATGGTGAGGACCCAAAGCCCTGGCTGTACTCTTACAGTCCCCAGGGCCTTTTAAGTCATTTTCTAGTCCCTACTGTTTATAAATAATTACATAGTCTTTGGTGTTTTGTTGTAGCAGTCCAAATGAACTAAGATAGTGAGGGACAGTTAGTTTGCAGAAACTACATTCCTGGATCTGTGGTCTTCTGGGAATTCTGAGTCACCTTCTATTCATTGTGAGCAATTTTCACGGGTTAGGGATGTGTGTGGTGAAATAGTGAGAAAAAGCATTTCTGTAAGATGAAATATGAAGATAACTAGGACTATTTCCTATGTATGATTGTTGACAGTAATATATGTTGTGAAATATCTTTGGGGCCATTTCCAAAAACCTATAACTATACTGTTAAAGGGGAAGATACCATTTCCCCCCAATAACTTTACTTTCATTCTTGAATGTCATTTAAAAAGGATTGAGAATGTATCTCACTTAAGACAAGTTTCAGAAGAGGAGAAGGGTGTTATAGTTGCTCTAGCAAAGGTAAAGTATTGGCAAGATGATAGGAAAAGAGGGAAGGTCATTCTTCATGCACATGATGGAAGAGCTGTGACCTTGCAGAAAATGTGTGTGTCTATGAATTTTCCCTCAGGTGGTCAGGGACTAAGGATGTGTCATATTTCAGGTAAAGATACCACCCCACATCTACCCATCCAGTAGGGTCAAGTGCATAGTTGATAATGATGGAATATTGTGTAATAACCATTGTAATCTATTGTTTTA
>NW_011495058.1:7568513-7569517 GCF_000754665.1 Bison bison bison
TTAGGTAAATAAGATATATTAGAAGTTCCCTTTTAGCATCCACAGAGAAACAAATTGTGTTGAATATGATAAGTGCCCTGAAGACAAATGGGGGTGGGAGGGAAATGATTGGAAGGAAGCTGCTCTTATGAGAGTGGTCAGAGAAGACTTCCTGGAAGAGGTGACATTAAGCTGAGACTTCAGTTGTGAGAAGGAGCCAAACATAAGCAAATGTAAAGGAGGAGGGCTTTCTAGGCACAGGACCTGCAGTGCACTGAGGATCACAGTGGAAAGTGAAGTCAGAGTCTTGAGTAGAGCCCAAGCATCTGATCAGGTGATGGACTTGAGATTTTATTCTAAGGACAAGGTCAAGTCAACCAGAGTGATCTAAACAGGAGAGTTTTTTTCTGATTAAATTTCCATTTTGAATGATGAGTGCGGAGTTGGAAAAGCAAACAGAGGGAGGTCTTTGAGGGTAGTGGGGTAACCCAAAAAGGATTGTAACTTGACATGGAACAACAGACTGGTTCCAAATAGGAAAAGGAGTTCATCAAGGCTGTATATTGTCACCCTGTTTATTTAACTTCTATGCAGAGTACATCATGAGGAACACTGGACTGGAGGAAACACAAGCTGGAATCAAGATTGCCGGGAGAAATATCAATAACCTCAGACATGCAGATGACACCACCCTTATGGCAGAAAGTGAAGAGGAACTAAAAAGCCTCTTGATGAAAGTGAAAGTGGAGAGTGAAAGAGTTGGCTTAAAGCTCAACATTCAGAAAACTAAGATCATGGCATCTGGTCCCACCACTTTATGGGAAATGGATGGGGAAACAGTGGAAACAGTGTCAGACTTTATTTTTCTGGGCTCCAAAATCACTACAGATGGTGACTGCAGCCATGAAATTAAAAGATGCTTACTCCTTGGAAGGAAAGTTATGACCAACCTAGATAGCATATTCAAAAGCAGAGACATTACTTTGCCAACAAAGTTTCGTCTAGTCAAGGCTATGGTTTTTCCA
>NW_011495058.1:7569617-7583002 GCF_000754665.1 Bison bison bison
CTCTTGAGAGTCCCTTGGACTGCAAGGAGATCCAACCAGTCCATTCTGAAGGAGATCAGCCCTGGGTTTCTTTGGAAGGAATGATGCTGAAGCTGAAACTCCAGTACTTTGGCCACCTCATGCGCAGAGTTGACTCATTGGAAAAGATTCTGATGCTGGGAGGGATTGGGGGCAGGAGGAGAAGGGGACGACAGAGGATGAGATGGCTGGATGGCATCACTGACTCGATTGACGTGAGTCTGAGTGAACTCTGGGAGTTGGTGATGGACAGGGAGGCCTGGCATGCTGCCATTCATGGGGTCGCAAAGAGTCAGCATGACTGAGCAACTGATCTGATCTGATCTGATGCAAAAGGTAGGTCTTATTTAATATTCGCCAAATGAATGACTGAACAGATATATATTCAATATTTCTTATATAGTGCCTTGTACATAGAGGACAAGGCACAAACATAGAATACTAGTAGAAGTTCACAAGATGAGATAGGACCACTGACTAAACGATCACCAAGAACTTCAAAAGTAGCACTGACATATAGACACTACCAAGAGTGAACTAGATAGCTACTGGGAAACTGCTGTAGCACGCAGGGAGCTCAGCTTGGTACTCTGTAATGGGGCCCGGTGAGATGGAGGCTCAAGAGGGCTAGGTGATATATATTATATACATACATACATTTATAGCTGACTCATGATGTTATACAGCAGAAACCAACACAACATGGTAAAGCAATTATCATCCAATTAAATATAAATTAAAAACAAAACAAATGAAGTCAGAAAAATCCTTCCCAAAATCTCTATAACTTTTTGACTACTGCTGGTAGTAGAACTAAAATTATGGATAACCATGCAATGGGAATTTATTTCTGTTTTCCTCAAGAAGCTTTCCAAACAAAATATAAAATGATCAAACTTGAAATAAAGAAGAATAGTTGCTCATGTATTAAGGGGACAAGATCACTGTGTTTAGTTTATGGAAAGGCAGTGAGTTTGGGCCAGAAGTAAAAAATCATGTTTATTTACTTATGATTTTCATTTTTATTTTCATGATTTCATTAATTTTTTTTTGTTTCCTTGTTATTTGTATGTTTTCAGATCTGTTTCTTATGCACCCAAATTTTCTTTGTTTCTTTTACTTTCTATAAATTAAAAATAATTTTTTCCTACTAGACAGCATATTAAAAATCAGAGACATTACTTTGCCAACAAAGTTGCTATGGTTTTTCCGGTAGTCATGTATGGATGTGAGAGCTGAACTATAAAGAAAGCTGAATGCCGAATAATTGATGCTTTTGAACTGTGGGGTTGGAGAAGACTCTTGAGAGTTCCTTGGACTGCAAGGAGATCCAACCAGTCCATCCTAAAGATCAGTCCTGAGTGTTCATTGTAAGGACTGATGTTGAAGCTGAAACTCCAATACTTTGGCCACCTGATGCAAAGCTGGCTCATTTGAAAAGACCCTGATGCTGGGAAAGATTGAAGGTGGGAGGAAAAGGGAACGACAGAGGATGAGATGGTTGGATGGCATCACCAACTCAATGGACATAAGTTTGGGTAAACTCCAGGAGTTGGTGATGGACAGAAAGGCCTGGCGTGCTGCAGTCCATGGGGTCACAAAGAGTCAGACATGACTGAGATGAACTGAACTGAATGGTTAATTTACATTTAAAATATCTTTATATGTATTTATTTAATTCTATCTCTATCACTTCAAAAATAAAATACACGTGTTTGAGAATCCCCTCAGTTCAGTTCAGTTCAGTTCAGTCGCTCAGTCGTGTCCGACTCTGCGACCCCGTGAATTGCAGCACGCCAGGCCTCCCTGTCCATCACCAACTCCCAAAGTTCACTGAGACTCACGTCCATTGAGTCAGTGATGCCATCTAGCCATCTCATCCTCTGTCGTCCCCTTCTCCTCCTGCCCCCAATCCCTCCCAGCATCAGAGTCTTTTCCAATGAGTCAACTCTTCACATGAGGTGGCCAAAGTACTAGAGTTTCAGCCTTAGCATCATTCCTTCTAAAGAAATCCCTGATCTCCTTCAGAATGGACTGGTTGGATCTCCTTGCAGTCCAAGAGACTCTCAAAAGTCTTCTCCAACACCACAGTTCAAAAGCATCAGAATCCCCTACCCACACACATAAAATGAAACATTTTGCAAGCAATTACTCACACCCACTTTAAGATTTTGTTGGTGTAATTTGGGATTTCATACACAGAATACTATCTTTTTTTAAATATTTTTAGTTTCTCTTGGAAGAATTACTTAAACCTTTTTTCTATTGCTAACGTCTCACTATATTAACAACAGAGATTTAAATATTGGTTCTTTGGTTTCTTACTCACTACCCTTCTTTTTAGGACATAATCTATTCCCCTTTGGTTTTAATTATTCACCACATTTTTTCATAACACATAATTCTCAGTATTTAGTTTTTTAGTTTGATTCATTCCTCAGTCAGCTGGATTACTTTTTCAAGTTTTTTTTTTTTTTCCAATCTTATTTTTTCAGAAAATAAATGTAGGTAAAAACATCTGGAGTCCTTTTATATCTATTAATATCACTCTATTGGTCTCAGATATGAATGATAGCCTGTTTGGCTATAACATTCTTGGGTTTCAATATATTTCTCTCAAGAATCTTGTGTTTGTTTCTCTTCTGTATTTTTCAAATTGTGGAGAGTCTGATGTCAACTTGAATTTTTTCTCCTATAAACAAACTTATCCCCCCCCCCTCCATGTCATCTTCATGCTTTAATTTTTCTTTAATTTAGGATTTTCAACATCACAGTTTTGGATAAATGGTTTTTCCTGGGCTTTAAGTCTCCACCACCAAGAAAATAATCTACCATTATTTCTTTGGGAATTGTTTTTCCCATAACTGCTCTGTGTTTTCCTGTATGTATCTTTGACTTCTTAGGGATGCACTTTGTATTTTTGATTAGCACATTTATCCCCCTAATTCTTTACTCTAAATTTTCTCAATCTGGTATAGCCATTCTCTGATTTGGTTTCCTGGAATATTCAACATACATTTTTGCCTTCATGCTATAATCAATCCCTGTTCATGATCTTTCACCTGAAAGCTATCTTTTCTGATAGGTGCCTTGTTTGGAGACACAACTGCTCCCTGAATCACAAAAAGGTTTTAAACATTTCCTCAGATTTCTTGCAATAAATCTGTCCATAGATCTGCAGAAGCATTTAGTCTTCCATAAGCTTTCTGCTCTTGGATTACTGACTATATATTGCATATCTGGTGACCTTTCTGTTTGCTCATCTTTACAGTTGTTAATTTCTCTTTTGTTTGATTTTTCAGCACTAGGACAGTAAGATAGTAACTGTAAAATACACTGTGCTACTCTCATACACCAAATTAGTGGGAAAAGAAAAGTATAGGTTTGCGGTAGATATTTTTTTGTCACTTCAGACTTTTTCTTGATTATGGTATAAAGGCTACTTCAATAAGTGAAGCCAAGCAAGGTCAACCATGCCAGTCAACACTATTTCAGAGGGTGTATTCACCATGATTCACCTTTCCTCTAAGTGGCATGTCTACATCCATGAGGTGCTGGACCAAGCAGTGTGTGTTACAAAGCATGATGTCAGTGGCACACCCTTCAGGGAGAGAACACTGTGCTCCTGCATTAGGGAGCTAGTATCCCTGCACTTTATCAGAGCTGTCAGTGCTGCCCACTGGCTTCACAGTGGCTCACCTGCACTCAGGCATCAACTATAAATTTCCTGAAGCCTGTGGGGTTCTCCCATCATCTTAAAGTCTTATTCTTCAGGCAGGATTCTCTATTGTATCCACTGACTCACAGATCGATCAGTTCTATCTTAATCCTGTCTCCCCTCACTATGTTTTATGAAAATTCTTCCAAGTATCTGACATGAAAATGTACTCAATTTATGTATCTTTTCAGTCATCTTAATGGTTAAGTAGATGAGTTAGATAGTAGAGGAAGATTTTCCTCTCGAGCCTGAGTTTCTTCCTTCTCTCTCTCTTTTTTTTTTTTTTTTAATTTTATTTTTAAACTTTACATAATTGTATTAGTTTTGCCAAACATCAAAATGAATCTGCTGATGCTGTTTTCTAAACCTGATTAGTGAGTTTCTGAGATTTAAATTTAAATTTAAATTGGGATCCTGAAATCACCTAGATCAGCCCTGTCCAATAGAACTTTCTGCAACAAAGGAAATCTGATCTGTTCAATTCAGAAGCTACTAGGCTCATAGTTATTGAGCACCTGAAATGTGGCTCATGCAACAGAGAGACTGAATTTTAAATTTTATTTAATTTGAATTTAAATAGTCACATACACTGAGCAGTTAGTATATTAGTTCAGTCCTAGATAAACATCATTTAAGTTTCAACATCTTAAGTTTCAATCAGAAGTCCAAGGCCTCACACTAAACTTATAAAATCATAATTTTGTATGTATTGGCATGGAGGGAGGTGCATTTTTGAAAAGTTCTTTCCATGATTCTTAATGTGCACTAAGGTTGCCTCAGATGGTTGGTTTGATACCAGGAATAATGGAAATAAGACTTGGAAAGGTAATAACTTTGTGTTCCACTGAGCTTTAACACTCAGTAACAATGAAACATGCACATTAGAAATTTGACTAGAAAATGCTAAACCTTTACCACTGTCCCTCTCCCTTATCTCAAATAGACACTGACTGTCAACATTGACTGTCAATCACTGTGGTCTTTTCTATGAAGCTCACAAAAAGAATCGTTCTCAAACAGGGTCTTAGCAATCCTTGAGGATCAGTCCCAGAGAGGGAACCTATTTGCTGTCTAGATCAGGGGTCTACAAATGTTTTCTATAAAGGGCCAGATAGTAAACATTTTAGGTGTTGTGGGCCATACACTCTTTGTCACAACTATATTTACCAGTGGAGCAAGAAAGCCATCATAGGTAATATGGAAACAGAAATGAATGACTCTATTCTAATAAAACTTTATTTATGGATAGTGAAGTTTGAATTTTATATAACTTTCCCATTTAGTGAGGTATTGTTTTTTATTTTTTCAACCATTTAAAAATAGAAAAACTATTATTAGCTCTTTGGCATAAATAAATAGGCATTGGGCTGGATGTGGTCCCAGGTGGTGGTTTGCCAATTCTCATCGAAATGATGGCTAAAGGCTCTTGCATTTCTAATATGTCATGAGTCAAAGACTTTCTGCTATACAGCCCTAGAGGAGGACATTAGTATAACACTCTATGACTCTTTTATGTCTTTTTATAACATAATATCAGGATCTGCACAATTCAGCATACAAAACACAGACATAATAGTGATAATTTCTGAGGCAAAATCTCTACAACATGAGTCATACATGTGAAAAAAGCATATATAAATGAAGGCAAAGATAGTGATATTTTAGCTTATTGCCCATCGACCTACTTAAAAAAATGTTGAAGATTTTCAAGTAAATTTCTACTGAATTTTATTTCAACAAAACTTTTAATTTGGAAATATTCTAGTCATTCTATTTTTTTAAAAAAAGAACCAAGATTCTATTAATACTTAAATTGCAGTTATGTTCTAAGTTAGAACAATATTTATTTCCACGAATATACTAACTTTAGTTAACACTTAACTTCTTTCTATGCATATTAAAGTGGATGAATAAATAACAAAAGCAAAAGCTTCTTGGAGACCTGCTAGGCGATCACTATGAGGATTCTCCCAAACATCAGCTGCTATCACCCAATGACCACGATTCACCACCTTACCATTTACCACGTGACTCATGTTTCTAGGTCAGAATATATTACTGTGATTGGGCATCAATCTCAGTAGGGCTCTAAATTTGGGAACAACATATATTTCACATTATTTGCTTACTATTAATATATACATTTTATTATATATGCTATATACAATATTGTTACTATTATTGCCTCCCCTACATTTTATATTTCTTTTCATATTTCCTTTACTATACAGTCAAGATCAGAGAAGACCATTAAATACAAATTTATAACTTTAAAGCATTCAAATTTTAAAAATAAAGACATTCTACTCTTTTTCAGCTATCATTGTGGAGTTTAAATTTTGTTCTGATTTTTTTTCTAACTAAAGACCTGAAACACATTCTCACACATACTGGGAGGTCAACAATAGCCTTTTTTTATAAAAAGACTGTCTTATTTTCAAAACTCCTGTTTTCTTAACTTCTAGACTTGAATTTTAATTTAATTTTGGTTACTTCTTTTTTATATATATTCTACTATGCTGAATGTAATTTCAAAAGTCTTCTCTACCTAATACTCATGATTCCAACTTAATAAAATCTTCTTCCCAAATAAGTGGGAAATTACTAGCAACCTCTGACTGGGTTGTTAATTACTATCCTGGGGCCAAATTGATGTAGCATTGTCAACAATACTAAATACAAAACCAAAAATGCACACAAAAAAGTGACCTACAGATTTAAAAACACACTAAAGTTAAAACAAAGAAACTATCTCATTATATTTATTATTCAGCATTTTTTCTTAAGTAAAATTTACTAAACAGCTGAAAATGCTGAAACAGAAAAATCATTACAAGAAAAATACAGAAGTAATACTCTTTTCCATGAATTTCAAACATAAAGATACTTAAACACCATATAAAAATAAGAGGAAGAAATGGCATTATATTTTAAATAAAAATACTAATGTTTTACCCCATCCTGCTTAAACTACAAGATGATATTTAAAAGGGAACAAATAAAAGAACTTTACAGTTAAAAAAGACTTAAAAAATTCCTTTATGTTATAGATAAAAAATGAAGTCTGGAAAGCTAGGTGTTCATTAATGGCAGAATCAGTACAGAAACACTTATAAGATAGTGCCTTAACCAATCTTGGTGGTGAGTGAGTTCCAATAAGTGACTTGATTTCAGGTGATTGGGGGAGTGGATCACTAATAAGTTTGATATAAAAAAAAGATTACATTTATAGTATATCTGCTTTTTATATTACTCATAGGCTGAGATATCCAGTATATAATATTTTACTCTAAGGCCCACTATATAAGTAGCAACACCCATATGTAATTATTTTACTATTTTACCCATCCACTGGGTGGAAAACTATGAACAAATGACAACCATTCATCATCATCATCTTTTTCAATTTTATCTTTACAATAGAAAATACATTTTGCTACAAACCAGTATGCCTAATACACAGGTGACCAAGACTATGAGAATTTTTTCACTTTAGGTCTATTTTACTTAAGTAATAGGTAAGTCAACACTGATCAACTGGGGAAAAGGCATAGACTTCAGAGCCTGAAATATTCAGGTCTAAAGAAAATGCCTTCCAATATAGCCTATGGGCTCATGAATATTTTTTCTTATGTGTCAAACAAATTTATAATAAAAAGTAATACAGTACAGTCTGTGAAGATGAATGACATTGAATACAAAATACCTGGAGAGTATCTGAAGTAATATTCACTTAAATGACAGTATTCATTCTCCTATGTTACTCCCCACAGGCAGTCCTATGGTAACTGGCTAAATATTACCATTTTGATCTGACAGAATTATTACAACTTTACATACAACTGCTACAGTTACTTAAACAGGGATGATATATAATTGCTGAATTATAAAACTATGCAGCCCAAGAGACTGAAAACCATCACAAGAAAGTCAAACTTCTCATCTCTCAAGACCATGTAGCCAAAAGTAGAGTGGATGATTTCCTCTCTGTATCTTATGAGAAGCACAGAAATAGAAGTTTGGAAGAGTCAGACTTCAGGTGAAATGGAACTAGCAGGCTACGTTTTTTTTCCTTTGTACAAAGAAGAGGTTGGGGATTCTTGCAGGGACAACTCTTCCAGTTACTCTCTAGAAAGTGGTGGGCAAAGAATTTTTAATCTAAACTTCAAAGGGAAAGAGTATGAACATAACCCCATGCAATAAATAAGTAGCCATGACTTTTACGCCAACCCAGACAGCTATTATTAGACCCTGCTGGCTAATTAGACAAACATATTTGGCTAATTTCCCTTCAAATTCACCATCAATGTCAACACATTTGGATAATTCTAAAAGGCTGGGAATTTACAAGTCATAAACATTTAGCAAAATAGCTAAGCTTCTTAAAATACTTTCCCCATCTGTGTTAAACCGCAGAAAGTCTAACCGGAACAAGATTATATCCCCCAGCCTACACGAGTTTTTGTTAGAGATAGTAAGTCACTTTAGAGCTCTATGCTGTAAGTATAGAGGGAGAAACAAAACACAACACAATAAAACAAAAAAACAACTTTGACCCAACTTCTAGTACCTTTTATTTTTAAGTCTCTTAGAAGTTTTATTCATTTATGAGCAAGTTTACTTTTATCTGTAATTTTTTTTCACTGTCTCACTTCAAACCATCATCTGCATTGTGAAACCTGGCCTTTCCCTTGATGACCTAGTTACCTCATCAATGCTCTTCTGGTTACTTATGTTCCTCTCCTCCGCTTAATGTACTAAAAGTCTGGGCCTCACTTCCAAGTGCAATCTCCTGATTACTGATCAATTCTACACTGGAAGTCCACATGATTTATTTTTATCAGTCTCTTCACCATCATTTATCATCCTGCACGACTCAGCATCACCTTCCTCAACCATTTCTTTGCTTGATTCATCACGTTTGGCCCCTTTTCTTTTGTCATCACTAGTGACTTAAATATTACAGTGGATATTCTGACTCACTGCTGTTCACCTTTCTCCACTTGTTTGACCTTCCATTCCAACAGCCTCAGCTTCTAATGAACCCAGTCATATCCTGTGGATCTTGACCCAACACCTCTGGGACCTCAAACATTCTTATTTTCTCTGAGGGTGAGCTGATTATAGATCACACAACCTTTTTCTCCATTTCCTGAATTACCCATTTGCTTTGCTGAGCTGTCTGCTTAGTCATATTTAATGACCCCACCAGTAATGCCTCTTGTCTGGTTGGGGCTCTCTGGTTAGTAACATCAAAACTGACCTCTCTGACATATTAGGCACCAGATTTTTAGGCCTCCACTCACATACATAAAGCTTCTCTGAACCTTTTACTGCTTATGTTCCCAAAGGATGAGTGTCTAGGGGTTTATGTCCTGCTATTCCCATTGCTCAGCCCCCATGGAGCTCAGCGTGACGGAAGAGTGGAAGGGGCCCTTCTACTCACTGTTCGGAATCAGTCTTTGTCTCTTAGGGCTCAAAATGACAGAACTTTAGGCTCAAAGTTCCACAGTTTTACTTCCCATATACAAACTCATCTGCTAAGACACTTCTCCAGGAGATAGCTCCCACCACACACACATGAACATATACATAAGCAAACTAAGCTAACAACCCCATATTATCAACAACAATGACATAAGGAACGGTTTTCCATCCCATAAGTCCCTCACAAAATATCCTCCCTGCCACAACCGCACAAGAATGACACTGCATTTCTGTTTTTCTAGAGAACAACCACCCCCTACACACACACACATGTGTGCACGTGCACATACAAAGAATACTATGTCCCCAAATAGATTTAAAATATCTATTTGATCTTCTTACTATACTAAATGTCAGCCACTGAGCATAAACTAGTTGCTTTCTCTAGTATTAAGGACATAAAAATTCCATGAGTCAACACAGATTCCTGTCTCCCAATCACAGCAATTCTAACTTAGCAAGTCTGGAGTGCACATGTATTTGTATCAAACACATTTCATTTGTCCATTTCCCTATGGAGTGATGTCTAGGCTGCCTCTAGTGCCCTGCCACCATAAACAAATAGAAAGAAGCATTTCTCTGGGTAATATGCCGAGTTGTGAAAATTTTCCTACTCACTTTCCCCTGCTGCTGCTGCTGCTGCTAAGTCACTTCAGTCGTGTCCGACTCTGTGCGACCCCATAGACGGCAGCTTCCCAGGCTCCACTGTCCCTGGGATTCTCCAGGCAAGAACACTGGAGTGGGTTGAACTGCCAGATTACTGGCTGCATGAGCTTCCTATACCTATTAGCAAGTAAGTTTGAGCTCTTCTTCATGGACTTGTTACTCAAGACTCCTCTCTAATGAATTGCCTATACACGTATGTGGACCACTATTCTATTAAATCATGTATTTTTCTCTTTGTCTTTCTGATTTTATCTTTTTAAATCATTTTACTGAAGTTATAACTGACATATAAACAAGCTGTAACATTTAATGTGTACAACTTGATGTATTTGGAGATAAATATATATGAAACCAATACCATAAACATATTTATCTCACCCAAACGTATCCTCTGCCCTTTTAATTTATTACCATTTTTCTGACAAGGACATTTAACATAAGATCTACCTCTTAGCAAAAATTTAAATGTGGAACACAGTAGTGTTATTAACTGTAGGCTCTATGCTATACAGGATTTATTCATCTTCTATGGCTAGAACACTGTACTGTTTCATTGATACCTACCCATTCCCCCCACATACAAGCCAATCCCTGGCAACCACCATGCTATTCTCTACTTCTATGAGTTCAACTATTTTAGTTGTCTCATGTAATTGGTGTCACGCAGTATCTGTCCTTCTATATCTGGCTTATTTCACTTACCAGAATGACCTCCGAGTTCATCTATGATGTTGGACAATGCAGGATTTTCTTTTTTAAGGCTAAATAATATTCTATTATATGTATATATCATATTTTAAAGAATAAATCTCTTTGTACATGTGAAATTGTTAGTTTTTGATGTTTCAAATACCATTTTACTATGCCATTTCTGTTTGCTTTGCCTATGACTTTATTAAACATTAATTCTAAGTATTATGACAAATACATCCTTTTCTTCCCATATTGTTTATGCATTTGGGTTCACTGATGTGTTTAAAAGTCTTTCTTCACAAGTAGATATAAAGCCATTAGCTTACTATATTTTTTAGATTTTTATACATCATCTTTAAACATTTATTTCTCTGGTCCTTTTCCTTTTTTTCCACTTAATGAAATGATCTTATTTTCTTTCTCTCTATAAAATGAGGTAGTTTTAACAAGACTGAATAAGCCTTGCCTTCTCTACTGAGTTTTGTGCTATCTACTTCATATACAAGGTTTCCACATGTACATAGATCTATTTCATCATTGAGCTGTGTGTTTCTTGGCCAACATTTTATTAATGTAACTTTACAATGTGTCTTAAATCCTTATGGTGCAAGTCATCTTTCTCTATACTACTTTTAAAAACTGATCTAGTGATTTATGATTCTGTATCATTACATTAATTTTACAGTGAGTTGGCAGAGTTCTTAAAAACATCCTGTCCTAATTTTTATCAGAACTCGCATGAATTTACAGATGAATCAGTATTCATTCATTTCACCAATGAACATGTTATTCCTTTTCATTTATTTATTATTTTCTGTTGCTCAATGTATTTTTAAGCTTATTCCTTACTTGCTTTACACATGAGTTATGATATGATATATTTTCCATTTATTATGATACTATTGCTAGAGTAGAGGAACACAATATTTCTAAATTAATCTCATTTACATGGTTATTTTGCTGACCTATTATTTCTAAAGGTTGTTGGTTTTCAGGAATTTTGTTTGGTAAATGATCATATAATCTAGTCATGGTTACAGTTTGCATCATGCCTTCCAATAATTACCTCTTGTTCCTTTTTCTCCTCTTATTGCCTTGTCCAGGACTTTTGAAAACGTCCTGAGTGAAAGTGATTACATGGGCATCTTCATATGGTCTCCGGAGAAGGCAGTGGCACCCTACTCCAGTACTCTTGCCTGGAAAATCCCATGGATGGAGGAGCCTGGTAGGCTGCAGTCCATGGGGTCGCTAAGAGTCGACACGACAGAGTGACTTCACTTTCACTTTTCACTTTCACGCATTGGAGAAGAAAATGGCAACCCACTCCAGTGTTCTTGCCTGGAGAATCCCAGGGATGGGGGAGCCTGGTGGGCTGCCGTCTATGGGGTCGCACAGAGTCGGACAGGACTGAAGTGACTTAGCAGCATATGGTCTCATATTATAAAATAAGTTTCTTAAAACTTTCTGAAGTTAAATGTCTGACCCAAGCTTCTGACAAAAGCTTTTATCAACTTCAGTTCAGTTCAGTCGCACAGTTGTGTCTGACTCTTTGTGACCCAATGGACTGCAACACACCAGGCCTCCCTTTCCATCAACAACTCCTGGAGTTTACCCATCCTCATGTCCATTGAGTTGGTGATGCCATCCAATGATCTCATCCTCTATCATTCACTTCTCCTCCAGCCTTCAATCTTTCTCAGCATCAGGGTCTTTTCCAATGAGTCAGCTCTTTGCATCGGTGGCCAAAGTCTTGGAGTTTCAGCTTCAACATCAGTCCTTCCAATGAACACTCAGCACTGATCTCCTTTAGGATGGACTGGTTGGATCTCCTTGCAGTCCAAGGGACTCTCAAGAGTCTTCTCCAACACCACAGTTCAAAAGCATCAATTCTTTGGCGCTCAGCTTTCTTTATAGTCCAACTTTCACAACCATACATGACTACTGGAAATTCCATAGCCTTGTTAGCCTTGACTAGATGGAACTTTGTTGCCAAAGTAATGTCTCTGCATTTTAATATGCTATCTAGGTTTGGTCATAACTCTTCTTTCAAGGAGTAAGTGCCTTTTGATTTCATGGCTGCAGTCACCATCTGCAGTGATTTTGGAGCCCAGAAAAATAAAGTCAGCCACTGTTTCCATTGTTTCCCATCTATTTGCCATGAATTGATGGGACCGGATGCCATGATCTTAGCTTTCTGAATGTTGAGCTTTAAGCCAACTTTTTCACTCTCCTCTTTCACTTTCATCAAGAGGCTCTTTAGTTCTTCTTCATTTTCTGCCATAAGGGTGGTGTCATCTGCATATCTGAGGTTATTGCTATTTCTCCTAGCAATCTTGATTCCAGCTTGTGTTTCCTCCAGTCCAGTATTTCTCATGATGTACTCTGCATATAAGTTCAATAAGCAGGGTGACAATATACAGCCTTGACATACTCCTTTCCTGATTTGAACCCAGTCTGTTGTTCCATGTCCAGTTCTAACTGGTGCTTCCTGACCTGCATACAGGTTTCTCAAGAGGCAGGTCAGGTGGTCTGGTATTCCCATCTCTTTAAGAATTTTCCACAGCTCCTTGTGATCCACACAGTCAAAGGTTTTGACATAGTCAACAAAGCAGAAACAGATGTTTTCCTGGAATTCTCTTGCTTTTTCCATGATCCAAAGGATGTTGGCAATTTGATCTCTGGTTCTTCTGTCTTTTATAAAACCAGCTTGATCTGGAAGCTCACAGTTCATGTACTGCTGAAGCCTGGCTTGGAGAATTTTGAGCACTACTTTAGTAGTATGAGAGACGAGTGCAATTGTGCA
>NW_011495058.1:7583102-7590563 GCF_000754665.1 Bison bison bison
CTGGAACTCTCTTGCTTTTTCGATGATCCAGCAGATGTTGGCAATTTGATCTCTGGTTCCTCTGCCTTTTCTAAAACCAGCTTGACCCTCTGGAAGTTCAAGGTTCATGTACTGTTGAAGCCTGGCTTGGAGAATTTTGAGCATTACTTTACTAGCATGTGAGATGAGTGCAACTGTGTGGTAGTTTCAGCATTCCTTGGCATTACCTTTCTTTGGGATTGTAATGAAAACTGACCTTTTTCAGTCCTGTGGCCACTGCTGAGTTTTCCAAATTTTCTGGAATATTGAGTGCAGCACTTTCACAGCATCATCTTTGAGGATTTGAAATAGCTCAACTGGAATTCCATCACCTCCACTAGCTTTGTTCATAGTGATGCTTCCTAAGGCCCACTTGACTTCACATTCCAGGATGTCTGGCTCTAGGTGAGTGATCACACCATCATGATTATCTGGGTCATGAAGATCTTTTTTGTACAGTTCTTCTGTGTGTTCTTGCCACCTCTTCCTAATATCTTCTGCTTCTGTTAGGTCCATACCATCTCTGTCCTTTATTGAGCCCATCTTTGCATGAAATGTTCCCTTGGTATCTCTAATTTTCTTGAAGAGATCTCTAGTTTTTCCCACTCTATTGTTTCCGTCTATTTTTTAGCAGTGATCACTGAGGAAGGTTTCTTATCTCTCCTTCCTGTTCTCTGGAACTCTGCATTCAACTGGGTATATTTTTTCTTTTCTCCTTTGCTTTTCACTTATCTTCTTTCCACCTCCTCAGACAGCCATTTTGCTTTTTTACATTCCTTTTCTTGGCAATGGTCTTGATCCCTGTCTCCTGTACAAAGTCACAAACCTCCATCCATAGTTCATCAGGCACTCTATCAGATCTAGTCCCTTAAATCTATTTATCACTTCCACTGTACAACTTAAAGGATACATTTTGTCTCCAATTTTTATCATAAATATCAGTTATTTATTTAAATTTTATTAAATGTTTTTTCCTTAATTTTTATGACAAGTATGTGTTCTTTCATAGACAAATCATGTTGATTAATGTGTGGCAAATCATGTTGATTAATTTTTGATGGCCAAACATACTTGCCTTCTTTGGATAAACCTGAAGGTAATATATTGCAGTATTATATATGATTATAACTGTATACATATATAGTTATAACAATATGTTACAATTTATATATATATATGGGATATTATTATATAGAATGTGTAGAACACAATACAGATGTAATAAATTAACATTAGAATTTCACATGTACTTTAAGAAGGGAAATGGACTTTATAGCTGTTTCCCTGTATTATGTTGGTATGAAAATAATACAAATCACATAAAATAAGTTGATAAATTCTCCCTATGTGTTTTTTAAAAACCACTTGCATAAAATAAACATTATCTATTTCTTGGAAATTTGAAAGAACATATATAAAATAGCATCTGAGTTTCTGCATTAGGAACAAAGGATGTTAAACTGTATTTTGGCTTATTTAATGGTTTTTCTCTTGTTTCTTGTGCCATGTTGGCAATATTATGATAGGAAAAAGCTTAACAAGTTTATAAAATATATTTTCATAGAACTGTTCATAGAATTTTTACATTACAACTATTATATATTTTTTAATTTTTCAACTTATTTTATATTTTTACCATCTACCTTTTTCCCTCAATGCCAGATTTTCCCATCTTATCTCTCTTAAAAAAAACTCCAGATTTTTCTTTAGCTACTATTTCCTATTGTTTTAATGCTCTGTATCATTAATTTCTGCTATTATCTTTAATATTATTTCTGATACCTTTGGATTTACTCTGAAACACTTCCTTCTCCTGAGTTGAAAGCTTTGCTCATTTACTGTCCATATTTCTTCCTTTTAGAGAAGTGTATTTAATACTTTCAATTTCCCCTATGTGCTTCTTCAGCTGTATCTAGGAAATTCTGAGTTTTCTTCTTCTTTCAGAAAAATCATTTTGTTGTTTTTAATGGTATTATACCTTCAACAAAAATGTTATTAAATGGTATAGTTTGTAGCTTTTAAGCCATTATTTCATTATTGACATATAATTTCATTGCCTTAAGATTAGAAAACTGTATGATGTTCATATTACACATCACAGTTTGTGTATTATATGTATGTTCAAAAATAATATGAAACCTCTCTTTGCTGAATATAAACCTACCCATATATTTATATTTATCAGTTAAAATCTATTATTCTATTTTTCTATCCTATGCTTACTTTTTTGTACTTTTGATTTTTGTTTTTGATATTCTTAAATTTCATTTTAATAGATCTGGACACTGTTTCCCACCCCCCTTTAGAAATACTCTTTCACTCTCTTAAGTCATTTTGACCTGAGGCATTTAATTTTTCCTAATTTATGGTAAAATCTCTATAATTAGTTTGACAATTATTTCCTTCCTTCTACTTATTTTTATCTCATTTTAAGACTTCTATTAAATGAATGCTTACAATTCTGTCTTTATCCTTCATATCTCTTAAATTTTACTTAAAAATTTCCACCACTTTTTCCTTTCTTTTTGGCTCCTTCCTACATAAGTTAACTCATTTGATTTTATAGAAACTTCTTCATTCTGTGACTCTATCCAATCTACTGTTCAATACTTTTTTATAGTTTTTAATCTAAATTTCATACTTAATTTTCCAAATTGCCTCTTGATAATTATTTACTTCTATTTCTGTTCATCAATATCCATTCTTACCTCTTTAAAAAACCTACTGTTCGGACTTTAAAGAGATATTCTCTCTAGACAATTCTTCATGGGGATAGGTTGTTTAGCTTTTTGTCTCTCAAAGGAGTTATATTACTAAGAGGTTTTATTATTATTCTCTAGGATCTCATCCTTACCTGGCAATATACACCCAAAGGGAGGGATGGAAGTCCAGACCCTAACTTGTGCCCCTTCAAATAAGTTTAGAGGGGTGTGTGTGTGTGTGTGTGTGTGTTAGTGCTCATTGAAAAAAGCCTCTGTCATCAAAGTATGGGTCCATTGTTCTTTACTGACCTTAGCAAACCTCAGGAACCTCAGGAGATGGCTCTGCCCCACAGAAAACTCCATCTAGAAACTCCTTCCTTCCCAAAGCTACATCCCTTGCTGGTAATCACTTAAGACTTTAGGGTGGATGGGGAGAAACAAAGGAAGGAATACTCATGAACTGCCTGGGCTAATTGTTAGAATTCAGTGTAGGGAACAATCCTAACAGTGTAGGTAACAATCCCTGGACTGCTCTTAAGAAGTATGGCCTGTTTCCTGTCTCAGAGTAGAATCACAGAGGACAGTGTTTGCCCAGTGATATGTGTAAGAAGGTGGTTTGAAAACACACACACATACACATACATACATGCAATGAAAAGGTCTTACCCTGCCCTTGGCTTCTTAGACTTTCCCCCTTCTGCGTGTCTGTATCATCCTTTACTCAGTCCCACTTTCTCTCTCCAGGGGTTTATCAGGATGTAGCAACATGGCTCTTGGTTTTACAGTATTAGTATTATTTGCAGCATCGGCAAGAAGGGAATCAGAGGATTATATCTGTTTGCTATTTTGCCAGAGCCTAAAACCTATTCCCAAGTATTTCTGATAGGTATATTTCCCTCCATGTTGAAAACCTTTAATATTTGTCCACTACAAATAATTTTGGCTATTAGTTTAGAAAAGATAGTGTTTCTTTTATTAAAAAATGTGTTAACATCCTTATGTAATTACCAGAAATCAATGTTCTTTTTTAGGAATGTATATATAACTTGTCAAGGTATCTATAGTAACTTTATGCAGACTGCATTATATGCAGAGGGTCTCATGTCTAAACATCAATATTACCGGGTATGTTTTATTTGATTATGGTAGATAATTCTTTACATTATTTACTTTTACATGTTTCATTTGTCTTTCTTATCTACTTTTATGAGTGAAAACTTTTAGTGTTACTTGTTCAGTTGTGGCTGACTCTTTGTGACCCCATGGACTATAGCCTGCCAAGCTCCTCTGTCCATGGAATACTCCAGGCAAGACTACCAGACTGGATAGCCATTCCCTTCTACAGGGGATCTTCCTGACCCAGGAACTGAACCCACGTCTCCTATCTCTCAGGCAGATTCTTTTACCATCTGAGCCACAAGGGAAATCCTTTATGAGTGAAATCAGTATCTATTATCTCACATTTTTTTATAGAATATTCTTTTTAATAAATTGTTACATGTTCATCCAGGAATGAAAGCCATGACCACGTATAGCTATTCCTTGAATAGTGAAAGAATTAACCAGTTAATTCATCCATGGATTGGACTATATGAAATTTCTAATACCCAACTAGTTTTGACCTAGGAAAACAGATATTTCATGTTTTTATCCACATGAATATTAGAAAGAACACTTCCTATAGCTCTAATCAAGTTTTTACTTTGTTGGCAGAAAACATTGATATACTGGTATTACTTTTTTGATTAAATGGAAAAGCATTCTTACTTCTTTCCCAAATCTACCACAAACATGTAGAATGATATGCATATGTATGTTTCAAGAACAATTCTAGAGAAATTAAAAAAAAAAAAACCTATCATTTTACTTACTAATCTTATTGCCTATTATGTTCTAGACAAACAACAGAGAAAAATCCAGTTTCATTTATCTACTGCTTGTCTTGTTCATTCCAGCCTTTCTTGGAAGGCAAACTACATGGGGAAAAAAAAAAAAAAAAAAACAGTGAACCAAGAACTCATGGGAGAGTCTTTCGAGTTCATTTTCTGGGTGAGTGCTTCTCTACCGGACCACCAAAACAAAGAAGCTTCTAGGAAATTAAAGAATTAATAAAATAGGGAGAAAGAACGAGTCACAAGAGGG
Organism: Bison bison bison; assembly: GCF_000754665.1. Taxonomy (NCBI): domain Eukaryota; kingdom Metazoa; phylum Chordata; class Mammalia; order Artiodactyla; family Bovidae; genus Bison; species Bison bison. The sequence goes on from NW_011495058.1 coordinate 7,587,965, forward strand.
TCTTACCTTTTACTAAGAAGGAGATTGAATAAAGAATTTGGAAAATCACTGCAACTTATGTATATATGCGCAGTTCCCATGGACTATTCTATTTTTCAAGTTGAAAGAAAAGTATGAAATTGAAAGTCACTCAGTTGTGTCAGACTCTTTGTGATCCCATGGACTATACAGTCCATGGAATTCTCCAGGCCAGAATACTGGAGTGGGTAGCCTTTCTCTTCTCCAGGGGATCTTGCCAATCAATCCAGGGACTGAACCCAGGTCTCATGCATTGCAGGCAGATTCTTTACCAGCTGAGCCGTTTTTCAATTTTAAGTATACATTATAATTATTTTGTGAGGCTATAAAATTCTAGAAAATATAACATTAAAATGTCACTGGTCATGTTAATGTAAAGTAATTTATCATAAATTAAACTGATAGAAATTTGAGGATTTTAAAGATAAAGTCCCCTTGGATAGAATCTGGTATACATTTTCTACATGAAATATGATTCAAAATTGAAAGAAAATTAAATTTCCAGGGTAAAATATTGGAAAACTTTATGTGACCCCTGTGTTAACTTCAATTTGCATTTAAAAGGTAAGATAGTGGAGGCATTTCCCTGGTGATCCAATGGTAAAGAATCTGTCTTGCAATACAAGGGACGTGGATTCAATGTCTGGTCAGGTAACTAAGATCCCACATGCTGTGAAGCAACCGAGCCCACGTGCTGCAACTACAATGTCCACATGGCTCAGTGAAAGAGTCTCCATGCTGCACTGACAGACTCCCCATGACTCAACGAATATCCCACAAGTTGCAACTAAGACCCAATGCAGCCAAATTTTTTTTTTTAATCAATTGGTCAAAAGATAAAAGGTAAGATAGTGGAGTTCAGTTCAGTTCAGTTCATTTCAGTCGCTCAGTCGTGTCTGACTCTTTGCGACCTCATGAAGTGGAGCATGCCAGGCCTCCCTGTCCATCACCAATTCCTGGAGTCCACCCAAATCCATGTCCATCAAGTCGGTGATGCCATCCAACCATCTCATCCTCTGTCATCCCCTTCTCCTCCTGCCCTCAATCCTTCCCAGCATCAGGGTCTTTTCCAATGAGTAAGTTCTTTGCATCAGGTGGCCAAAGTATTGGAGTTTCAGCTTCAACATCAGTCCTTCCAATGAACAGCCAGGACTGATCTCCTTGATTAGATGGACCTTTGCTGACAAAGTAATGTCTCTGCTTTTTAATATGCTGTCCAGGTTGGTCATAACTTTCCTTCTAAGGATCTTAGTTTTTTGAATGTTGAGCTTTAAGCCAACTTTTTCACTCTCCTCTTTCACTTTCATCAAGAAGCTCTTCTTCACTTTGTGCCATAAGGGTGGTGTCATCTGCATATCTGAGGTTATTGCTATTTCTCCTAGCAATCTTGATTCCAGCTTGCGCTTCTCCCAGCCCAGCGTTTCTCATGATGTACTCTGCATATAAGTTAAATAAGCAGGGTGACAATATACAGCCTTGACGTACTCCTTTTCCTATTTGGAACCAGTCTGTTGTTCCATGTCCAGTTCTAACTGTTGCTTCCTGACCTGCATACAGATTTCTCAAGAGGCAGGTCAGGTGGTCTGCTTTCCCATCTCTTTCAGTTTATTGTGATCCACACATTCAAAGGCATAGTCAATAAAGCAGAAATAGATGTTATTCTAGAACTCTCTTGCTTTTTCAATGATCCATAGGATGTTGGCAATTTGATAGTGGAGAGAAATAAGTAATTAGCCATTGTATCTTCAGAAAATATATTTCAGAATGTACTCACTGATTCCAGGATTGTTTGGGTTCATTAGAGCTAAGTCTGTGTTAGAGACACCCTCCTCTCTGTTCACTTTGTTCTTGCTCCCCCTATGGTTTTGATGATTCCCAGCCGTCCTCTTTTAAGAACTCAAATCTATTGCTTCTTTCATGACCTGTTTCAAAGCTTATCTTTTAAAGCAGGATCTCTTAAATGTTGCCTCCCCAACAAACAAAAAATTTTTCTACTCTACTGACCACTCTCAGGTAGGAAAGTTGATTTTTATTCCTAGGAGAATGAGCCACACCCTTTATATTCCAAAAAACTCTTTCTCATCTCTTAGATTTTCATTACTAAAGACTCTTGTGTGTGTTAGACATCATGCTCTCCTTGAAATTCTCTTCTGAAAATATAAGTATCTGGGGAAAACCTAACATAAGACCTTTAATACTTCAGTATGCATAAGATTACAGTATGTCTGTTCAGCCCAGAAGTCTTATCAGAATTCTAGGTGCCAAGAGGAAAAGATGAATGCTCAAAGAAAAATGAGACAAAGTCTAGAGTGAGATCAGCCCACCACTTTTTCCTTTGGCCTTCTTAAGTTAGCATGTAACTATATTTTGGTTTAATGTGAAAAGTAAGATGGTAAGGTCTACTGTTAAATTCGGTTCGGTTCAGTCGCTCAGTCGTGTCCAACTCTCTGCAACCCCATGAATCACAGCATGCCAGGCCTCCCTGTCCATCACCAACCCCCAGAGTTCACTCAGACTCACGTCCATCGAGTCAGTGATGCCATCCAGCCATCTTATCCTCTGTTGTCTCCTTCTCCTCCTG
>NW_011495058.1:7590990-7620726 GCF_000754665.1 Bison bison bison
GTGCCATAAGGGTGGTGTCATCTGCATATCTGAGGTTATTGCTATTTCTCCTAGCAATCTTGATTCCAGCTTGCGCTTCTCCCAGCCCAGCGTTTCTCATGATGTACTCTGCATATAAGTTAAATAAGCAGGGTGACAATATACAGTCTTGACGTACTCCTTTTCCTATTTGGAACCAGTCTGTGTTTCCATGTCCGGTTCTAACTGTTGCTTCCTGACCTGCATATAGGTTTCTCAAGGTCAGGGGTGGCAGCCGAGAGGAGCTACCCCACATCCAAGGTCAGGGGCGGCGGCCAGGAGGAGCAACCCCACGTCCAAGGAGTGGTGGCTGCGCGGGCACAGGAGGGCCTAGAGGAGCTATTCCATGTTCAAGGTCAGGAGGGGCGGCGGTGAGGAGATACCCCTCGTCCAAGGTAAGAGAAACACATGTAAGACGGTAGGTGTTGCAAGAGGGCATCAGAGGGCAGATAAACTAAAACCATAATCAAAGAAAACTAGTCAATCTAACCACACTAGGACCACAGCCTTGTCTAACTCAATGAAACTAAGCCTTGCCCGTGGGTCCACCCAAGACGGGCGGGTCATGGTGGAGAGATCTAACAGAATGTGGTCCACTGGAGAAGGGAATGGCAAACCACTTCAGTATTCTTGCCTTGAGAACCCCATGAACAGTATGAAAAGGCAAAATGATAGGATACTGAAAGAGGAACTCCCCAGGTCGGTAGGTGCCCAATATGCTACTGGAGATCAGTGGAGAAATAACTCCAGAAAGAATGAAGGGATGGAGCCAAAGCAAAAACAATACCCAGTTGTGGATGTGACTGGTGATAGAAGCAAGGTCCGATGCTGTAAAGAGCAATATTGCATAGGAACCTGGAATGTCAGGTCCATGAATCAAGGCAAATTGGAAGTGGTCAAACAGGAGATGGCAAGAGTGAACCTCAATACTCCAGGAATCAGCGAACTAAAGTGGACTAGAATGGGTGAATTTAACTCAGGTGACCATTATATCTACTACTGTTAAATTACCTAAGTTCAAATTCAAGGCTGCAGTATTCTTTTAGAATATTGTCTAACATGTCAATGTACTTTTCATGCCAATACTCTTTGTACATCAGATCTCTTTTCCACATTCCAAATTATTTTATAATTGAAATGTTTGACAGACCTGGTTTTTACTGAAAATACTAAAAGGAGAGATGCTAGCTGATATTGATATTTGCAATATTCACATGCTAATTGAATATATTTATTCCAAATAGAATATTTGGTATATTAACATGTTAACAGCATAGATTTTTAGAATATATATAACACAATAGATTTTTAGAATAGAGGCAAGAAAGGATGAACATTATAATGAAGATTAGTGATTTACACATCAGCGATATAGATATCAAATCTATCCAACAAAGCAAGGTCCCTTGAAATAATGTGCATTCTCAATGTAGCTTTCAGCTCAACATCACTCCTTAAAGTTCTTATACATGCCTTCAAAACAGGACAGGTGCTGCCCTAAAAATAGACATTCTGATTCCTAGTTACCTACCCTCATTACCTCTACTCTCAATAATCATTTTAATTCTTGTCTTGCCTTGTTTTGGGTATTTCTTTCTTCCTGGCTACATTTTCCCTCTCCGGGACAAAATGATTAGTCTTCCCTCAGTCTCTTCCAAGTTTGACCCATCAACCCATCACTGCTCCCCTCCAATTGGCATCTGGCATTCAAGTAGAAGAAAGGAAACTACATATCAAAAATTATATAAAAAGAGCCCACACTGAATAAGAAATTTTAACACCTAGGATTTGTAATCTCTTTCAAAGGTAAGACACACTGTCTTATAAAATGCATTTATATTATTACCGTCTCTAGAGAAACACATTTATTTCTGTTAGGGGAATAATTAAAGAAAAAATCTTTAAATTTTTATTGTTTTAACCCAAGTAAAACTATTCTTGTGTAATCATTGTGGATTAACCATTACTGATGCAACAGATGACAATACATTAAGATTTTTATTGACGGTATGGGGATTCCACAGAGGCTTGACATTGTGGAGCAGAATTTTTCAGTCTCATTTTGCATTTATTTTCACAAGTAAAGCACAAGCAATTTATAAATATTTAAAGATGTGAATAAAATACACTATTGAGCCCTTGGTCACTTACAGTCTGGCCTGCTTTCTTATGTTAGAGTAATGGGGTGAGATTGGAATGAATGTAATGGTACTGCATTCAGTCCTGGACAATGGGGCTTGTTTCTCCTGTGTGTAGTAGTGGGGGAAATTAAGGTCTTATTCTTGCTTTAATTCAGGTCACAAACTGCATCATTTTGAAACAATCAGTTATGCTCACTGGTACTCTAAATTAAGATTCTGTCTAAATCAAGGTAACCCAGGGTCTAAATTTTTAAAAAGCTACAGAAACCATGGGAGGAGGGCTGGACTGGGAGTTTGCCATTAGCAGACACAAACTATCAATATTACACAAATTGGATAAACAACAAGGTCCTACTGTATGGCACAGGGAACAACAGTCAATATTCTATTTTAAACCATAATGGAAAAGAACATGAAAAAATGTATATAACTGAATCACTTTGCTGTACAGCAGAAATTAATACAACATTGCAACTATACTACAATAAAATTAAAAAAAAAAAAAAAAAAGGAGGCCAAGCTGGCAGAGCTAGGCAAGGTGGAGAGAGACACAAACCTTTATTTTGCAGCTTCCAAGATGCTAGTGGGGCCTTCCTTTGGAAGAGTTGAGCGCCCTACCGCAACACTTGTTGAGCTCACAACACTTGGCGAGGCCGCGGGGAACTGCGCTGTGATCCATGGGAAGCAGAGGCCCTACCCAGCAGCCCCCACGGGAGAGGCGGGGCAGATCTCTGGATCCTACCAGGAAAGAGGTGAGGGTGCAAGGAGGCCTGCCGGAATGAGCTCCACCTGGTCGGCTTTCAGGGGGAATCAGTGCCCAGAAGACCCTCCTTTGCTCCAGGTCAGCTGGAACGGCCCAGGTATGGGTACAGGGAGCGGCAGCTTTGCATCTTCACTGCAGCACTGAGTCCATTGGCCTTAGGAGCAGCCCTCCCCTGGGTGGGGACCGTGACGGCAGCGGCACTGTGGTGGACCACTGCTGAATGAAGTTGTGATGCGTGGGCACTTGGGTCTCAGTTTCCTGCGCGTATCTCTGAGTCCTTTCTGGAGATGACTGCAGAGATCTCGAAGCTCTCATTAGCCCTGCTGAAAGCAAATTGCTCGGAACCCGGGAACAAGTGCTGCTCCATATCCTGCTTGGGTCCATGGTCCCGGGGAGGAAGTATCTTCTGTCTCTTCTGGAAGCCCTTGGATGACACTAGCTTCACTGCTTGGGAAAGAAATAATTGATCAGTCATAGGATATTGTCAGCTGAGCAGCAGTGACAAAAGAACCATCCAGACTGTGCAGTTACCTAGGCCTTGGCTCCACCGCCTCTGTACATAAGTCTATCCTCTGCATGAGCTCTTTTTGAAAACATTAGTGATCTATCCTGTAAAGTACTTGGTGCTTCTCGGTCATAACACCCCAGTCTACCTAAGGAGATGTGGATATAAGAGTTGGAGAAGAAATGGAAACGATTGGAAAGAAAAGGGTATCCTTCAAGATTAAGGAAGCAATTAAGCAAAAGTAAGCAGTATTGCGAGTCCAAGAAACAAATAACACAAAGAAAAGTACCTCTCCCAGTTTCCTGTGCAGCTCTTCACTTACACCCCAACAGAAATACTAGTCTTTCTGCAGGATGTATTCAGGGGACATTTGCACAGCAATCTGTAAGAATTTACTCTATAGTAGTATTTACTAAGGATGGAGAATTAGGGACCAGTTATAGTGGGAATTTGTTAGACTCATTCTGCTTTCTCTGTGTTTTCATTAGCCTTTGTTTTGTTTGTTTGTTTTGCAAATGGGTAGCCAGAAGGGGCATACATGTGTGTGCATATAGCTGAATGATTCATCTTCTGGAGCTGTTACAACTAATTTTTTAATGAAACAATTATTTATTGTGGTTAGCGTTTGGCTTTAGTCAGATGATGATAAATTAGATAAATATTCCAGTAAAGACTATATTTTGAAATCTTGCCCCTTGGATTAGAGAGAGAAGGCTATGGACTTCCAAAATACATAGAGGATGATAATGTACCTGCTTCCACATGTTTATTCACTGTTCATGATTCTTCCTCTTCATATGGGCTCTAAATAAGTGTTTCCTCTTGCTGGTTGACTTAACCTTGCTTGAAGAACTGGTGAGCACAGAGGAGAGCATTACAGTGAATTGAAAATGCATGAACTATTCAATAATATTTAATACCATATATGGTTTTATTCAGACACTTTTGGGACAAAATTTCTGGTTCTGTCCTATTCTCCATTGTTAAGGAAACTTAGCAATGTGTCATTATTTATGTTGTTTATACCCCTTTCCCTCAAAGGTCTTAGCAAACTTAGAAAATGAGTAATAGGTAGGGCAAGTAGAAATTCTCAGAAAAAGTCCTGCATTTTTCATAGATTAAAAACATGACTATCTTTGGACATCTTCAGTAATTTAAAAAGGACACCCCACTGGTTGAGAAAAATAATTTAAAAGATGGCCCCAAGCATGTTTAGACACTGGGACATGAGGCAAGTTTAAAGGAATTGCAAAATAAGCTCTTAAATTTTTATTTTTATTTGTACAAAGTTTTGGTGGGTTTTTCTTTTCAATTAAATACTCCCTGTCCTACACCCTTTTCCACCTCATTTTTAGAATGTTCTCTTGAAGTGACAGTTAGCAGTGCAGTTACATATGGCCAAGGGGCTAACAAAATATTCCGCTGGGATATTAGGAGCTTAATTTATGGGATAAATCTCTGTTCTCAGGCCTCTGCTCTCAGACCCCACAGGGCTGTCAAGCAGTGCTGGAGGGCAGTAGGACTTGGTTATAACTTTTATAGCATTTCACATGACTCTAAGACAATTGTTTTCCACTAGATTTCAGATGAAGCTGTTAGTTCCTTAGGAGTCCCTCCATCTGGGTTTCCATTAATCTTCCTAAGAGGCTCGAATCCTTTCACACTCATACTTTGTCTGCATCTGCAGCAGGATGATGGTGGATGGAACAAATTATTCTTATTGTTTTCTGGTCTCCTTGCTTATTAGAAAATATTCCATAAAAGATGGCACCTTGTGGGTGGGATTTGTTAAAAAGAACAAAATAAGAATGGTTTAAAGAGATTTTTGTTTTAAAATACATTTTTCTGGAAGATCTTTGTGCATGTGGGTGTGGGGGGGTGGAGGGGATAAGGTGTTAACCTAAGGATTATTGAAGTTAATTTAGGTTAGAGACGTTCACCCTTTAGTGGGATATAGTTCTAGGCATTTTAGAATAAGGTTAACATTACATAAAGCAAAATAGTCCATTTTAGTGACTAGTGTATCTACAAGTTTTTCCAAACATGGAGCCATGAAGCACCTCTGAAATCAAACTATAGAATATTTCTATAACTCCAAACAGTTTTCTTATTCTCCTTTATAATAAATTCTCTTCACTTACCCTAGCCCCTAACAACCACTGATCTAATTTTGCCCCGACAGTTTTACCTTTTCTAGAAAGTCCTGTAAATGAATCCAACATGTATATAGCCTCCGTGTCTGGCTTCTTTCACTTATCATAATCCTTTTGAGATTCCTCCATGTTCCTTTCATGTGTCAGTCAGTTCAGTTCAGCCACTCAGTTGTGTCTGACTCTTTGTGACCCCACGGACTGCAGCACACCAGGCTTCCCTGTCCATCACCAACTCCCAGAGCTTGCTCAATTTCATGTCCATCGAGTCACTGATGCCATCTAATCATCTCATCCTCTGTTGTCCCCTTCTCATCCTGCCTACAATCTTTCCCAGCATCAGAGTCTTTTCCAATGAAAAGTATTGCATCAGATGACCAAAGTATTGGAGCTTAAGCTTCAGCATCAGTCTTTCCAATGAATCTTCAGGACTGATTTCCTTTATGATTGACTGGTTTGATCTCCTTGCAGCCCAAGGGACTCTCAAGAGTCTTTAGCACTGCAATTCAAAGGTATTGATTCTACAGTGCTCAGCTTTCTTTGTGGTCCAACTCTCACATCGATACATGACTACCGGAAAAATCATAGCTTTAACTATATGGACCTTTCTCAGCAAGGTAATGTCTCTGCTTTTTAATATGCTGTCTAGGTTTGTCATAGCTTTTCTTCCAAGGAACAAGCGTCTTTTAATTTCATGGCGGCAGTCACCATCTGCAGTGATTTTGAAGCCCACAAAAATAAAGTCTGTCACTGCTTCCATTGTATCCACATCTATTTGCCATGAAGTGATGGGGCCAGATGATCTTCATTTTTTGAATATTGAATTTTAAGCCAGTTTTTTCACTCTCCTCTTTCACTTTCAAGAGACTCTTTAGTTCCTCTTCACTTTGTGCCATAAGGGTGGTGTCATCTGCATATCTGAGGTTATTAATATTTCTCCTGGCAATCTTGATTCCAGCTTGTACTTCCTCTAGCCCAGCATTTCACATGGTCTGCTCTGCATAGAAGTTAAATAAGCAGGGTGACAGTATACAGCCTTGACGTACTCCTTTCTCAATTTGGAACCAGTCCGTTGTTCCATGTCCATTTCTATCTGTTGCTTCTTGACCTGCATACAGATTTCTCAGGAGGCAGGTATGGTGGTCCAGTATTCCCATCTCTTTAAGAATTTTCCACAGATTATTGTGATCCACACTCAAAGGCTTTAGCATAGTCAATGAAGCAGAAATAGATGCTTTTCTGTTATTCTCTTGCTTTTTAGATGATCCAACAGGTTTTGGCAATTTGATCTCTGGTTCTTCTCCCTTTTCTAAATCCAGCTTAAACATTTGGAAGTTCTCAGTTCATGTACTATTGAAGTCTAGCTTGAAGAATTTTGAGCATCACTTTGCTAGTGTGTGAGATGAGTGCAATTGTGCAGTAGTATGAACCTTATGACCAACCTAGATAGCATTTTAAAAAGCAGAGACATTACTTTGCCAGCAAAAGTCCATCTCGTCAAGGCTATGGTTTTTCCAGTGGTCATGTATGGATGTGAGAGTTGAACTAAAAAGAAAGCTGAGTGCCGAAGAATTGATGCTTTTGAACTGTGGTGTTGGAGAAGACTCTTGAGAGTCCCTTGGACTGCCAGGAGATCCAACCTGTCCATCCTAAAGGAGATATCTATCCTGGGTGTTCATTGGAAGGACTGATGTTGAAGCTGAAACTCCAATACTTTGGCCACCTCATGCGAAGAGTTTACTCATTGGAAAAGACCCTGATGCTGGGAGGGATTGGGGGCAGGAGGAGAAGGGGACAACGGAGGATGAGATGGCTGGATGGCACCACCGACTCAATGGACATGAGTTTGGGTAAACTCTGGGAGTTGGTGATGGACAGGGAGGCATGGCGTGCTGCGATTCATGGGGTTGCAAAGAGTCGGACACGACTGAGCGACTGAAGTGAACTGAACTGATGAACCTTCTTTGGCACTGAAATAAAAATTGACCTTTTCCAATCCTGTGGCCACTGCTGAGTTTTCCAAATTTGCTGACATATTGAGTGCAGCCTTTTTACAGCATCATCTTTTAGGATTTGAAGTAGCTCAACTAATTCCATCACCTCCACTAGCTTTGTTCATTGTGGTGCTTCCTAAGGCCTGTTTGACTTTACATTCCAGGATGTCTGGCTCTAGAAGAGTGATCATATCAGCATTGTGGTTATCTGGGTCATTAAGATCTGTTTTGTACAGTTCTTCTGTGTATTCTTGCCACCTCTTCTTAATATCGTCATCATCTGTTAGGTCCGTACTGTTTCTGTCCTTTATTGTGCCCATCTTTGCATGAAATGTCCCCTTGGTATCTAAAATTTTCTTGAAGAGATCTCTAGTCTTTCCCATTCTATTGTTTTCCTCTATTTCTTTGCATTGATCACTGAGGAAGCCTTTTTTTTTTTTAATCTCTCCTTGCTATTCTTTGGAGCTATGCATTCAGTTGGTAATATCTTTCCTTTTCTCCTTTGCCTTTCATTTTTTTTTCTTTTCTCAGGTATTTATAAGGCCTCCTCAGACAATAATTTTGCCTTTTTGCATTTCTTTTTCTTGGAGATGGTTTTGATCACCGCTTCCTATACAATGTTATGAACCTCTGTCCATAGTTCTTCAGGCACTCTGTCAGATCTAATCCCTTGAATCTATTTGTGACTTCCACTGTATAATCATAAGGGATTTGATTTGGGTCATACCTGACTGGTCTAGTGGTTTTCCCTACTTTCTTCAATTTAAGTCTGAATTTTGCAATAAGGAGTTTATGATCTGAGCCACAGTCAGGTCCTGGTCTTGTTTTTGCTGAGTGTATAGGGTTTCTCCATCTTTGGCTGCAAAGAATATTATCAACCTGATTTTGGTGTTGACCGTCTGGTGATGTCCATGTGTAGAGTTGTCTCTTGCGTTGTTAGAAGAGGATGTTTGCTATGTCCATTGTGTTATCCTGGCAAAACTCTGTTAGCCTTTGCCCTGCTTCATTCTGTGCTCCAAGGCCAAACTTTCCTATTACTCCAGGTATCTCTTGACTTCCTACTTTTGCATTCCCGTCCCCTATGATGCAAAGGACATCTTTTTTTGGTGTTAGTTCTAGAAGGCGTTGTCGGTCTTCATTGAAATTTTCAACTTCAGCTTCTTTGGCATTAGGTTTGGGCCATAGACTTGGATTACTGTGATATTTAATGATTTGCCTTGGAAACGAACAGAGATAAGTTGTTGTTTTGAGATTGCACCCAAGTACTGCATTTCGGACTCTTTTGTTGACTATGAGGGTTACTCCATTTCTTCTAAGGGATTCATGTGTCAATAGTTTGTTCCTTATTTCTTTTGAGTATCATTCCATTTTATGGATATGTATTTACATACATACTTTTTTTATGTGAATGTACTACAATTTAGTAACTATAATAGTAGATGAACTTTTGAGTTATTTCTAGTTTGGGGTTGTTATGAAGAAAATTACTTTAACCATTCACATACAGGTCTCTGTGTGCCCAAAAGTTTTCATGTGCCTCTATAAAACACGTAGAAGTGGGGTTGATAGATTATGTAATTATATATTTAGTATTATAGTAGACTGCCAAACTTTTCCACTGTGGCTAACTTGCTGGTGATTGCATTACCCCTGCAAGATACGAGCATTCCAACTGCTCCAAATCTTCACCAGTGCTTGGTATTGTAATGTTTGAAAAGTGGGGGGCATTGTTTGTTTTTTCTTTATCATTCTGTTTATGTAGCTATATCTCTTTGTGTTTTTGATTAAATTTGCCTAATGACTAATGATGCTTCATATGTGTATGTGTCTAGGTATAATAATGTTATATATGCATGCTACAATGCACATACTGTTTTAAACAATGAGGAAATATTTCATAATCCCCACCTTGGGAGACTGAGCATGACATTGTGGAAAAAGTGAGAACTTTGAAATTGGGCAGATAAGGGTTTGTATTCTGACAAGTTGTATAGACTTCTGTGTTCTTGCTTCCTCATTTCTTAGATGACAATAATAATACCAACTCCATATAACTGTTAGAAGAATTACACTAAGATAGCATATCTAGTATGGCTAGCCGTATTCTACGATCTCTTTTCCTTTTAGAACGGTGCTGGCCTTAATATATATGAAGCGTCTGCAAAAATAATCTCCATAGATGTTTGATGTCTGATATTTTGGGAGCCAGACACTTCATCTCTTGAGTGCCCTAGGTGGAAGGAGAAGCCTTGGAAGTGTAACGAGAAATGATGAGTGACCCTCTAAAGAATCAATGAGTCCTCTGGCGTTCTGCATTGTTCATCTTCACCATTTATAAACTCTTGTCCTGATTTTTAATTATATGGAAAAATAGCTTCCCTCTCACTGGGCCATGTGTTTTACAGGGACAGGGACAGGGACCATGTGTTACTCACCCCTACATCCCTGTTGTTGAACACCATCTGGCTTGAGATCACCTGGTACCTTGACAGTGTTGTGCCTATAGCCTGAAGATTACTAGAAGGAAGCCATGGTTTGTCATGGCACTGAGAACAGCCAGTGTTTGGAGATTTATCAGAAGGTTAATGTTTAGTATCAAGTGTACATTCTCTCTGTTGTTGTGTGTTAGTCGCTCAGTCACATCCAACTGTTTGCAACCCCATGATCTGTAGCTCATCAGGCTTCTCTGTCCATGGGATTCTCCAGGCAAGAATACTGGAGTGGGTAGCTGTTTCCTTCTCCAGGGGATGTTCTCGACCCAGGGATGGAACCTGTCTTCCCTCTAGTTGATGTTTATGTACTCAGCTTGGCAAACTTAGCTGGAGAGCTCTAGGAGTCTGTGGAGAATATATATTTGTCCCTGCTCAAGCCAAGAGCACACACAGTTCTGCTGCCCCCAGACTCAAGTACCCCAGGTATTCCAAAGAAACCTGCCCTTTGAGATGAGGATGAAATGGACTCAAACCCTAATCTATAAGCAGAGGAAGCTTGGATTTTGCTAATTCATTTGGATTTAGGAATTACCATTGCTATACTCTATATGCTCGTCCTTTGTCAAACAGCAAAACAAACCACATAACAGTAAATATTAGATATCCCCATGCTCATAAAATTCCTGTTTCTTCAAATTCAGTCCAGCATCCTGATTTGCTGCCTAGATTTCTTTCTTCTGCCTCTCTGCTTAGAGTAAATTAAATAGAACAGTATAACTTTCATGAAAACCAAAAGTTTGTTTCCATTTTTTAATAAAGATTAAATTTTCTCTTTGTTCTTAACTTTTCTGTACAGGAATTTCCATTTCCATGGTTCTGGTTCTATACGTCATCATTTATTTTAAAATTTTTCCTATAATCTCTTATTTACATTCATTTAATATGACCAGATGTGCTTCTTAAGTATAGATATACTCACAGACTTCTTGGGGGAAAAGGGAATGTCTCATGTCCTTGCTTATAAAATAATTAAAAATTTCTTGCTATTAATATATAAAATCTTTCACAGTCTGGCCACAAATTAACTTTTGCCAATGAACTTTTAACTTATGTATATGAAATAACTCAAAACACTTAAAGTATATCCCTAAACCACTCCATCTTGTGAGTTCAACACCAACGTTTCCAAATGCCCTAGAGCTGTTCCTCGTGGATGTCTCTTCCAAGCACTTTAAGATCAAAATGGTCCAAATCAAGGTAATTATTTTTGTTATTTTTATCCTCCTAAAATAATCCTCTGCTGCTGCTGCTGCTAAATTGCTTCAGTCGTGTCCGACTCTGTGTGACCCCACAGACAGCAGCCCACCAGGCTCCCCTGTCCCTGGGATTCTCCAGGCAAGAATGCTGGAGTGGGTTGCCATTTCCTTCTTCAATGCATGAAAGTGAAAAGTGAAAGTGAAGTCACTCAGTTGTGTCTGACTCTTAGCAACCCCATGGACTGCAGCCCACCAGGCTCCTCCATCCATGGGATTTTCCAGGCAAGAGTACTGGAATGGGTTGCCATTGCCTTCTCTGAAAATAATCCTCTAAGGATTAATAAATGATAGTCATGTTGTAAGTAAATGTAGGTATAACTTGATGGTGAGCCCATGAGCTGTTTGCTTTCTAGTGGCCCAGGAATGAGTAGCTATGGGAATTGAAGATGTTCTGATACATCCTATGGTACTTGGGGCTTGTTGGATCTTGAGTATTTTGGAATGGGTAGAGTTAGCTGGTTAAACAGATTTAAAATTTCTGTCACTGATTGAACAGTTGAAACTGAAATTATGTAATTTGCCACTTAATGCTAGGTCTGGAAGCATCACTTGAGTGGCCTTTCTAAATTAAGAGAACCACAGGCAAGTTACTTTGCATTGCTTTAATGCACAGATGTCATAGCTTGACAAATTGGCATCTTTCTCAATACTCCTTTTATGCAAGCAGTTATTGGGATGAGGTGGGTGTAAATTTGCATAGGGACCAAGGAATCTCCAGGAACAAATGGGTTGAGACTGCAACTCCTTTTATTTTGAGTTTCTATATTTTTTGAATGATTTTGGTGTATGCAAATTAAATTCCTTGACAGGCAATGATCTCTTTCCCATGTGCCTCACCTCTCCCCCATCTAAGAGAATGACCAGAGGAAGTGTTATGATGGAAGGAGAGGAGTGTGAACTGAAGACTGGGCTCAAAGCTTTGCCTGTTGAGTGAGGAAGTTGGTCTGAATGTGGCATGTGATTGAGTCCTGACTTGTCTTGTGATCCAGCAATGTGGGTATGTTTGGCAGCAGTGGCATAGCTCCAGGTGCCATGGGATGTAAATTAGTGAGGTAACTTACAGTAGTGATTAAGTGCATAGAGTCCTCAGCCAGATTTCTGACCTCAAAATCCACTTTGGGCAAGTTACTTGTCAGTACCTCAGTTGATTCATCTGTAATATGAGGATACTAATATTACATATTTTCTAAGATTGTGAAGAGGATTGAATGACTTATTATTTATAAAGTGCTTAGAATAATCTATTGTTCATATTAAGTGCCATTTAAGTGTTTTTAATTAAATGAAATCTCAGGAAGCCAGTGGCATATCAACCTTGATCAAATATGTCAGTAGTCTCTAGAAACTAGATTTGTTTCATAGGGATTAAAATATCTAACACCTTAGTTACCTAATAAATAAGATATTGCTTTTCTATAGTTTTTAGTTTCCTTGTATATGCCTGGATATTTTTCAAATTAGAATACAATATAGCTGTGATGTTTTATTTCAAAACATATAACTGAGTATCCTCTGACAATTCAAATAATTTTTCCCATAATAGTTTTTAAGCTAATTGTACAAATGTAAATGCAAATGTGTTCATAGTGTTACATAAGGCTGTAGTCTCTGGGCTTGTATGTATAAGTACCGAGACGTATATAAGTCTGGCAAGTTGCAGTTCCTGTTTATAATCAACACCAGGATAAAAGAAGACTGTTTTCAAAAGTCCTACCCCATTAGAAATGGCATATCACATTCATTCTTCTGTATTGTTTTGTGGCCTGAAACTGGACATCGTCCCATTTTGTTAACCTCAAGAGATTCTGTCAGACATTTGGTCATCCTCTTTCACTAAAACTAAAAACTACTTTGCATTTTTTTAAAATGCATTGTTGACCCCTCCCAGTAACCATGATGGAATGACAATACCAAGGAAATAAATGAGCAGCATCAGCAAATTCAGTGTTTCCTTTAATCGCTTCAGGGATCCGAAAGACTAGAACTATTGTACCCTAGACAAGGTTGGCCTCTGTAGGAAAGCCAAAGACTTAAATTATGAGATTTCTGCATTTGGTAATCCTTCTCAGCAGATTATTGTTATATCAAGCAGGATATACCTTACACCTGAAACATAGGTGAAATGACATGTTATTTTTGCAAAATATGAATGCTTCATCTAAATTATAGCTAAAACATTTTTTATTAACTCACTTATCCACGAGTCATTTATTAAACAGTTTAAATTTTTGGAATATGATCACAGATGAAATTTCACAAAAAAGCGACCAATAATAACCACAAATATCACAAGCTTTTTTCAGGTCCCCATTTAGTTCTACTTTAAATCCAATTCCTACAAATTTGAGAGCCTGATTTTTCAACCCATATAGATTATAATTTGTGTGTTTTAGGAGGATAAGGCCAGAAGGCATAAGTGTAGTTAGGTCATCACCTGATTGACTTTGGCAATGCAGGAAAACTGTAAAAAAATAGATTCAGCATCTCACAAAAAAGTGTGAGGTTATTGAATTTAAGGGTAAGTAGCTATGTATACTTCAATAATACTAAAGAATATGCTACAGAATACTGAACAAATATTTTGAGTTACTAGAAATAGGTTATTTTAACACATTTTAGGAAGTTTTCATTTAAAAATATTATGTGGGGGGTGGAGGGAATGGTTAAATTGGCAAACTCCTATAACTGAAAAATCTGCTCACATTCAACAGCTCATTCTCTGTGGCCATCATGTATCTGTAGTTCTAACCAAGAAACGCCATAAAACATAATCATCCAATGTTTCCTAATATTTTATCCTTATTTTTAAATCAGAAGATTTAGGAATAAGATCTATATCATATAGAACAAGCTGAATTCTAGTCTAAGAGTTCATGCAGTTATTTTAGAAAGTCTTTGTTTATCTAGAATTTTATCTGTTTTCAGTGTCACAAAAGAGATAAGAAGATAAAAGTTGATCTATCTTTCTCCTCCTCTATCATCTTATTCATTTTGCAACTAATACATATAGACATCACTCAATATCTTGGGTGATTGTTTCCAGGACCTCTGCAGAAACCAAAATCTATGGATGCTCAATCCTTTATATAAAAATGGTGTAATATTTGCATATAACCTACACATGTGCTTATGTGCTTATGCTCAATCACTCAGTCGTGTTCGACTCTTTGCAACCTCGTGGACTGTAGCCCACCAGGCTTCTGTGTTCATGAGTTTTCTCAGGCAAGAATACTGGAGTGGGTTGCCATTTCCTCCTCCAGGACATCTCCCTGACCCAGGGATTGAACCCGCATCTCTGGTGTCTCTTGTGTTGACAGGTGGATACTTTACCACTTGAGCCACCTGGGAAGCCCAACCTATGCATACCTTCCATAGACTTTAAATCATTTCTAGATTGCATATAATGCTTAATATAAATGCTATGTAAACAGTTGTAAACACAATATAAATGTTATGTAAATAGTTGCTGGTACACAGCAAATTCCAGTTTTCCTTTTTGGAACTTGCTGGAATTTTTTTTCTGAAAATTTTCTATCCTTGATCAGTTGAATTCAAGGATATAGAACCTGCACATCCAGAGGGCTACCTGCAGTTGAGAGGTTCTGTGTATACTTCATTCTTCCTCAAGTTTACCTTTGCTTGATAGAACAAAAAACTTGAAAATGTGCCCCTTAAGTTCAGAGAACTCTAGAGGCATGGGAGGTAAAAAGGAAACCAATTCTTAGGATGTGCCAGAAAGAAGGATGTGAATGACATGATAACAGCGTGGGACATTTACCAGCTGAAACCCGATTTCAAAGATATGCCTCAATAATAGAGATAGGTACTGAGATGCCCAATTTTTGTATGGCTGAGGAAAACTCTGGAAATTCAGTTGCCAACCTATCACAAACTAGTACAAGTAATACATATGTCCTCCACCTGTGTTCATTTTGCAAATTTCATGACAAAAAGTTCAGGAGAAAAACAATGCAAATTAATTATGGATTCAAGTATCCTGTCCACCTTATCATTGTTCTAACTTCTCACAAGTATCCTTATTACATCTAAGTAGTATTTCTTCCGTAGAGTCAGTTATGGCCATAAGAGCAGAAATGAACTTCAGTAGACAGAGTAAACTCATTTGTTTTGTAAAATTCTAAATTATTCTTATCTCAATATAGGAAAATAAAGTACTTGATTCATCACTGAGTTTATTTATGGTTGTTAATATTTTCCTACATCAAATTACTTGCTCCTTCACAGCACTCATCAAGCTAACCTTTTGACACTTGTTCAAACATGATAATCATACATCCTTTCCCTATTGCCATTTTGAATGTATTTGGAGAAAACACAAAAAATGATTTGAACTGTGAAACCTATGGCATATAGTCTCACCATATTCACCTGCATTCTAAAAGATGATTTTGATTTGTGTTTTGCTTACTCTGTTATATTTCTTGCTTATGGGACTTTTCATTGTTTTGGATTAAAATTAAGAATTTTTTATGCATTTATAACTGATTTGTTGGAGAGGGTTCAAATTTGATTGCAGGAAGTCCAAATGATACTTTCTCATTAGAATTTTAATAAATTTCATATTTTATTATAATCCTAATGTCTTTCACCTTTAACAGCACAAGCTGCCAGCATAAGAAGCATGTTTTACATCATGGGGTCACTGAGTAGATTGTAGTTTCATTAGTACAAGCCTTGGGTAAAACTGGAATAGGTGACATTTGGCTTTGTTATTCATAATCTCATCTTTATTTATTTTATTTTGGGGTTTTTTTTGCTTTCTCTGAAACTTGGTACAGCTGGTATTCCTTCTGGCCTCGAGCACCCCTGTGTGCTGTCCTTCCTTCTATCGACCCATACTTGTTGCCTTAGGAAACGTCTGATTTCAGCTTTCATCTCTTTGTATGAATTTAGGTCTAGGTGTTACTCATATTGTGGAGGCAAAATTGATTGATTGGTCTCCTACTTAAAGTATTTCAGGCATCACTGAGGGTGGAAGAGGGGGCAGAGGGCCTTCTCCAGTGACCTAGGGGTAAGGTCAGCCTTGATGTCAGGAGCTCAGGTAGTCCAAGGGGAAAAAAATGAAAAAGAAAGAAATCTGAGCCAACCTTATCAAATGCTAATGAGTTTGGTAGAACGGATTTTTTTTTTTTTCATGAAATTTACTGTACTGAAATCAGCACGTTCCAAGTCAGATGCTGATTTTTTTCCTGCTTCAGATATTAATTTGATTCACGCAAATTATTTTGCAAACCATCCAGCATTTCTGTGTTTTCAAGGTGCGATTTACCATCCTATGCACCTGCCCATCATTGGGCTATATCTGTACTAAGAACACTGGTCAGAGAGGGTTTGTACAAATCCCTGAGACAGGTGTGACTACGTGTGTGCAACAGAGATCAGTGAGGAAAAAAATAATGGCTGAAGGAGAAAATGACATCATCATCCTTAGGAAAATGTTGATCAAATAATCTATTTTTCTTGATATAACCAACTGCTTTGCATAATTAGACTGTAACTTAAAACACATATTACATGAAAAGATTACTTTGATAAATATATAAAAATCTGGATATGATCCTGTTACTTCACTGATCTGAATTTTTCATAAACTAAGCCTAGCTTCGATGTTCAGCCTCACCTCTGAACACAATTTAGTTGTACATGTTTATTTGAGTCCATGCTTCTCAAATGAGACAGAATGGCATAAACTCTGAGGTAGTAGTTTATGAGGTAGCCAAGACAACACAAAGTTTATGAAGTAACCAGGACACACATAAAACCCACGGGATATGCTTGATACATCTTCCCAGAGCTTCAAATATCCCTCCATGAAAATGCTAATTCACATGGCAAGCAATTTTAAAACATTATTTATAAACAAACACAGGTAAAGTTTGGACTAGAATTCCAAATACTAATTTTTGCTAATTTTAAAAATAAAGCAAAAAATATCAAATAAATTCTACTTTGGTAAGATTATTTCCATCCTGACCCGAATCTCACATTAAAAACTTTCACTCTATTCTTTAGGGGTATTTAGAAGCAGATATCTGAGAAGTATTTCATTAGGTACATCAGATTACTCACAGATTCCAGAACATTCCAGTTGCTTGCCTGCCTCTGTACATTTGCTCAGAAGTTCTTTCTGTTTGGAACACTTACCCCATCTCATTTCGCTTGAGAATCCTTACTAAAGCGTTGGGTCTGCCTTTTTTTTAAATACTCCTTGAACAAATCCCATCCTAACTTTCTTAATGAACAAATATGATTATATTATATTATATCATAGTTATGTATTATTTAACTTTCCTCAGACTGAGAGAATTTTAAGAGACAGGACTACATCTTTCTGATTCTTTAGAATTTGTATAATATCTGTGGAAAGCTTATATCAGGTGTTTCTTGAAATAGTAATGAACTTGCTTAATCTAATAACAATAGAATATATATTGGTTCTAATACATGGTTCTAGGTAAGAAGGTAGGCTGGTGATGTCTGTAAGTCTTAAGTTAATGTATTCAAAGATAGCAAATATTTTGAAATCAGATCTGGATTTGAATCCCAGCTCTGCTGGTTCTTATTAGTGTAAGTTTGGAGAATTACTTATGTTTATTCATGTTCAAAATAGGGATAATAATAACTCCCTGATGGTATGGTTGTATAGATTCTGAAATGATTCATGCAAAATGTACAGCACCTAGTAGGTGCTAAATATTGTTTCCTCCTCCAGATCTATCAATCCCTGTCTACATGATGTAATGCAGAGTGATAAATAAACTCCTAGCTCTATAATCACCCACTATCAATAAGTTGGAATTTCAGAAATCATGGTCAGGAAGAGTCGAGACTAGGCAACTGGGACAAAGAGATGAAGTAAATGAAATATCTTGTCTACATTGGGAGGCAAAGCATAAGAACAAATCTAAAGCTGAAGCTCAATGAGTGAGCATCCTGGCTACAGATCCTACACAAGACAGAAAAGGTTGGCTTAAAGAGCGGGTCTGTAGATGTCCTTTGAAGCATCAATAGCAGTAGTGGGTGAACTTTGCTTGGAGAAAGCTTTTACTGACCCCACAAGAAGGGAGAGGATCTATTAAAGCTTTTGAGACATTTAAGTAAAGTGAAAGTCGCTCAGTCATGTCTGACTCTTTGCAACCCAATGGACTGACTGTAGCCCACCAGACTCCTCTGTCCATGAGATTTCCCAGGAAAGAATACTGGAGTGGGTTGCCATTTCCACTTGAGATATTTAAAGACTAACCAAAAAATACATAGTCCTCTCTGTCCATCCATCCAGTCCTTGAGTGATTTGTGGAAATGGCCAATTCTTAACCTGAATTATTAAATTCTGACTTAAGAGCAATTTGGCATTTGATCAGAGATTGTAGTACCCAATTTAAAGACATGACAATGCCTGCTCTGACTCAAGCGAAAAGCGGGACCTTGTTGGAATGAGAAGGAGAACAGGTAAATTCTGAGAGGAAAGGAAGTTGGGAAACAGTTAGAAAATGAGATATTGTCCAAATTCTAATGGGATGTTATTCAGTCCTAGGATACAGCTTGTACCTGGAGGGCTGAAAGGAGAGGAGTATGGGATTGGGCAACCACAGACAGGCACTGGGGAAATCACATTTCGTCAAGGCCCTCTGACTCCTG
This sequence comes from Bison bison bison, assembly GCF_000754665.1. Classification (NCBI taxonomy): domain Eukaryota; kingdom Metazoa; phylum Chordata; class Mammalia; order Artiodactyla; family Bovidae; genus Bison; species Bison bison. Next base: position 7,609,969 of record NW_011495058.1, read on the forward strand.
CCAGCCCGTGTGAGACTGGGAGGCTCTGCTTGGACCCCATACACCATTCACCTGATTGAAAATAAGCAGACTAGTCCATCCACTCAGTGGAAATGGATTAAAAGAGTACAGAGTGAGTTTCTGAAGGATCATTCCTACATGATGTTGCCCTTTCTCTAGTCTGGCAGATAAACCCACACTGAGCCTATGGTGTACACCTATATCTGCACTTCTCCTCTCTGCCCTTTCATTCGCATTTTCTTTTCCCCCAGTCTCCCTCCTGCTTCACAATAGTGCCTCATGGACAGCACAGCAATGTGAAGCTGTGTTTTCCAAATATCAGGGCACAAGATGGTATGTAGAGAAACAGTTCTATTTTCAAACTTTCCCCTCTCCTAGCTTCACACCCTGAGTTCCTCTTTATCCTTTAGCCATTTATAGTAACCCTATGGCTTTAACAGGAGGCTTACTGGTATCTGATATTTCTTGAAAATACTAATATGTAAACTTCAACTGATTAATATAATTAACATAGAGCTCATGGATACCACTTTGGTGGTAAAAATATTATTATTCAATATTCAATAAAAATAATATTATTATTCAACAGAATAAGGATAAACTGGCTTGTTAACCACCAATTCTCTTAGAAGCATGTACCCACATGGCATCTCTGTAACTGGTGTGTTCCTTTGGTCTGAGGCAGGAATGCTTTAAGGTATCATGTTGAGCCATGAAGGACCAGTTATCCAGAAGAGCCAAGGGAAATATACGGTGTCTTTGTTCAGTTCAGGACAGTTCAGTTTCTCAGTCGTGTCTGACTTTTTGTGACCCCATGAACTACAGCACGCCAGGCCTCCCTATCCTTCACCAACTTCTGGAGTTCACCCAAACCCATGTCCATTGAGTCGGTGATGCCATCCAACCATCTCATCCTCTGTCATCACCTTCTCCTCCCACCCCCAATCTTTCCCAGCATCAGGGTCTTTCAAATGAGTCAGCTCTTCACATCAGGTGGCTAAAGTATTGGAGCTTCAGCTTCAACATCAGTCCTTCCAATGAATACCTAGGACTGATCTCCTTTAGGATGACAGGTTGGATCTCCTTGCAGTCCAAGGGACTCTCAAGAGTCTTCTCCAACACCACAGTTCGAAAGCATCAGTTCTTCAGCACTCAGCTTTCTTTATGGTCCAACTCTCACATGCATTCATGACCACTGGAAAAACCATAGCCTTTGTTACTGACTCCCAGACTAAAGTCAGGGAACAATTCAATGAAGCTAATTAATGCTGTTTTAATTCCACCTGCAAATGGCACTGCCATAACATTTGCAGTCAGACAGTAAAGAATCTGCCTGCACTGCAGGAGACCTGGGTGCAATCCCTGGGTCAGGAAGATCCTTTGGAGAAGAGAATGGCTACCCATTCCAGAATTCTTGCGTGTAGAATTCCATGGACAGAGGAACTTGGTGGACTACATTCCGTGGGGTCATAGAGTTGGACATGACTGAAGTGACTAAAACTTCACTTTAAGAAAATGTAGTCATTCCAAGCATGGAAAAGCAAAATTAAATACAAAGTAATTTAATATGATAAAATTCTTACAGGCACATTCGCTGTAAAATCTCATAATGTTACATAGAATTTAGTCATAACCTGGCATAATTTTAAACAATCACTGACTTCTTAGCTTCCAAAACACTTTTATGGGGTCGTCTAATTGAACTCCCTCTCTTCACCCATAGACGTACCCAAGATAGATAGTTTCCTAGCATTCTGCTAAACATTTGAGACCAGAGATTCTGCAGTTTTCCTTCAGTAAACCATTGTGAGGTGGCTGAGTCATTCCTTGACTTGAGTGAATAGCAGTGGATCTGCACTGCAGAGGTTGGAACCGGTCTGCTCCCTCCCAGCCACACAAAATAGCAGGAAGGAGAATGAGCTGCAAGAAGGAGAAGGCGAGGTGGGGCTAAACCTGCGGAAAAGGCTGAGTTTGACTTGAGCTGCTGAAGTTTGTTACTTGGGAAAGTTAAGAACATGCGTGGCATTTATCAGGGATCACTTGATCTGATTTAAATATATGAGCACTGCCACCCACTGTTACTATAACCCACTGTCATTGGGGGATGTGGTTCCACACCCCAGCAGCTCATGCCTGTTGTTTATGATTTTGTGAAATTACTAAAAACTGCAGTTTGGATCAGTGGGGCTTTACTGAGAGCTTGAAATTCTTCCTACAAGGGGATCTTGGTTCTATTTCTGTGACCAGGACCTCCGAGTGGCCCACGACAGCCTCAATACTGTAATGCAAGATTTCACAGTCTTTTTTTGGAGCAAAGCTCCTCATGAAAATGAAGAACACTATTATGTATGTATATAGTACACAGAAAACTAGGCAGATAGTTCCAGGAGGTGTGCAGACCCCTGGTTATCAGTCCATTGGTGAATGTCTGAGTCACCTCAGGCCACTGACATTACAGAAAGCAGCAAGTGCAACTGGCCAGACTGAAGACCTCACATTTTCTTTTTCTTTCTTTCTCTCTCTCATTTTAGAAACAGCACCACCAGGAGCAGGGACGTTCGCATATACAGTAAAAATGTACAGTATCTTCAATGCAAAGTTGGACGGGTGCCAACCCCCTCCCCCTCCCCACCCAGAAGCATCTTCATTTGAATTTAAAGGGGTGGATGAGTGACAGCAAGACTCTGTTCTCCTTCTGACAGGGCTTTGGCAGATCATTGGTTGTCATCAAACCTATTCCATTTCTTGCTCCCTGCCAGGAATTCCACCTACATGCCTGATGGCAATTAATCCCTCGTAGGTGCTAATGAATAAAACGCAGCATGTAGACTTCAAGAGGATGAAAAAGCCTGCAATCCAGATCCAGAGAGGCACTCCAAGTATCAGCCCCCCACGCCGGTCGCCCCTCAGATGTCACTCTCACCCTGGCCAGCAAGTGCTGTGCCAGGGCCAGCCCACCCCTGTGCTGTGCACTTGAGCACAGGGGGTAGGAGGGAGCTGTCCATGAGGACATAACTCAGTAGAAAGCATGATTTTAGAACCTGAAGTGTTAACCTGTTTTTTGGTCACTGTCACAGACCATGATGCTACCAGTTTAAGTCTGTACTGGGGTATGAGAACTGAATCTCCAAACCAAAAATCCTTTAGAAGAAGCATTTAAAGATCTGATTAGAGAGCAGGCTGCATTGGTGGGGTGGAGATTGTTGTGTTATCAGTGCTTCCCATTCTGGCTGATAATCAGATGTCCCTAAGCAGCATTTAAAAGTAGTTTCCTTGGCCCTGTTTCTGGAGATTCTCTGCTGGGAGGCCTAGGATAGAGCCTGAGAATCTAAATTAAAAAAAAAAAAAATTTTCCCAGGTGAATCTGATCTTCAGGCCAGATTCCATACTCCAGGATTAGATGAACTTCTGTATCCCATTTAACTGGAAAACTCCAGGATTAGGTATTGATTGGAAGATTCTCAAAGATTATGCTCACTTTTCATCTGTACTTTTACTATGTTTTGTGTTTAAAATGAGCAAGCAATTATCTTTCGTAATGTAACCACCTCTCAGATATAAATCGATGTTCAAAAAGTTCTTTTAATTGAAGCTATAGCTTATTTTTAATTTTTAATACTTTAATTAGAATTTCCAAATTTTATGTCTTTACTAAAAACTGAACATGGATATTTTTAATAATAAAAACTCAACAAATGTTATTTTTAAAGACCTTTTTGCATCCCAAGAGAAGCTAATCTGTTCACAGAGAAAATTATATTTTAGTACTGTTGGTGTCTTTTAAATCCTATGTGTTTTAACCTATGCAGCTAAAATATATTTACTTAGAAAAGGGGATTATAAATGTCACCAGACTGTCATTTAGATAGTCCAGAGGAGTTTCAGGAAAAAAGGTAAGGATCCCTGATACACCAAAGACCAGTTTGTTATTCGTATTTTACATGTACATAAACATTGTCTTCCTAGGATCTCAAAACACGTTATAAGACTATTGCAGCTAAAGACTCGGAGTAACACAGTCTTGCAATTTGGTCTCCTCTGATAGTAGCAAACCAAAGAAAGTGACAAAAAAGGCATTTTTATTCTAGTTTTCACGGGCTCCCAAAGTCAAGATAGTTTGAATAGGATTCCCTGGAGCATTTGAACTCCATCATGTTTATCAGAGAGAGAACTTAATCCAAACCCTTTGAGGTTTGTTCTTCTCCAGTCAATATCTATTACAGCCAAACAATCATGGTTCTAAAGTATAACAGTGAAGCGAGGAAGAAAAGAGAGATTTTTCTTTCTGATAGCGAAATGGGCAGGTGCATTGGAACTGAAAGGCCATAATTAGAACATTGTTCAGCAGAGGCACGGTAGAGGTTCATGCAAGACTGCACAAATCCTCCACTACCCAACACGGCCAAATTCAACGTTTTGGCAGGAAAGGAAGCCAAAGGTGCACTGCCATTCAAGAAACCGAGTCCTGAAGTCTGAACTTTAGGACCCTTGAGGCACACAGGGAAGAAATTCTACACTGCTGGACCTGCAAAATCGGTTTGTTTAAATCTATACATTTTGAACCACATAAGGAAGGAAAGGAAAACAAACATGTTTAATTGAACATGTGGCAGGATTTATGAAGTAGTCCTTAGTAGATTCTTTAAAGCTCTAATAATATTATTTCTATTTATTTCTAATAAATAAATATTATTTCTATCCTATAGATGAGAAATTAGGCCTAATTATACAACTTGTCCATGTCAGATTCAAATATATTTTATGTTTATTGGCTGAATTATACTATGGACATTGACTACATCTATGTATGACCATATTAGAACGTGCAGACTGAGAAAAGTGTTGAAAACAGCACTGGAAAATTCCTGGCACATCCTTTCAACCCACACCTGAGGCAGACCTCATGAATCAATGACTGTTTTTTTTTTTTTTTTTTCCTTTCCAACCCAGAAACCTGCCCGGTGAAATATTCAAGGAAATCACTAGAGACCAACTGGAGCTAGCACATAAGTAACACCTACCACCAGGGCTGCCAGGAGCAGTGGGAAGGGTGAAATGCTGAGGGAGATAGTCAGGGGCTGGCTGATGGAGCCCCTGATCTCTAGCCTTGTCCCCAGGCTCCATGAAGGGGCAGTTCTATACAAACACTGTACACTCCTAGAAAGATCACCTAAATTATTGAGAAGATATCATCCTCTGATAATAGTTTATTATGTTAACTGTTCTATAGAATCATATCAGGCTCTAGATTCAAAGGAAGTAGATTGCTTTAACACAAAGAATTTAATCTCTGTGGAAGAAATGAGTTACTCCTTGATTAGAGGTTAAGGCAGTTTTCTTTCTTTCCTTTTATTATTATTATTTTTTTAATTTGGTAGAGCTTTCCCACATCCCTCGTGGGTAGCTGCCTCCTCTGCATATGCATAAACCAGCTGTCCTCCATAATGACACAGGCCCCCACAGTGTCATGGGCTAAGACTGGTGGGAGTTGACTGAGAACCTTGAACAGCGATGGTGGGTGGGGGCTACTCGTAGTTGTGGGCCAGATCTTTCATTGCTAGGGTTCAAAGCCAGAAGGCCAAGACTTTTGACCTGGACCACCATCTTTCAGGCTACAGGCCAAGGATTGCTGAGGCCTAATATAGGCAGGGAGTCAATCAGGAGAACTTAAGAGGGAAAAAAAAAAAAAAAAGACTCTGCCTTTGCTTAGTTCTCCAGATTGGCTCTCCAGATGGCCCTCTTTTCTCTGGTAAATTATGCAACAAGCTGCTTCAGCCGAGTTTTGCAGACCTGGATGATCTTGAACTGATTTCAACAAACGGGCGGACTTGTGGGGTTGCAGGGCTTTCTCCTAGTCCTTTCATCTGAGGAAGAACACTGGGGAAAGAAAACCAAACAATTTCTGGTACCAGTCATAGAAACAGAGCAATACATATACGGAAGTACCACTGCTTTTTGTCCGCCTTCTTAAATGATTTTGAAGAAGCGAAAAGGCTGTTTCATTAAGAAAGGTTAGAGTTCATCATGATTAGTCCACAAAGAGGAACTTGGCCTTGCAGTTTCTCACTAGTTAAATGCCAGAATTGTTCCCTAATATTGCAGGAATGGAAAAGGTAGAAAGGTTGCTTCACAGCGTAAACAGGTATGAGGTCTCATTCTCTGCTGCTATTAACAAGTCCTGGAACCAAAATCAATAGTGCATGCAAATGAGCCTCTGATTATTTCTTTGATTTGCAGAATGTCTCCTCCCACTGTACCCTCCTGGTTGAGGCAGAATGGATTAGCTCATCAAGCCCTGGGACTGCTCCTACCCCTGAGGAAGATGAGGTGGGGGGAGGGCAGTGGGTGGCAGGGCCATTCTGTGCCTTTCCACCCTCAGAAGCAAGATCGCAGCCCTGACACAGCCTCTTCCTTCCCCTGCTTTGGAAAGTAGAGGCACTGGGACCAGATTTTCCACCAAGCAGGGAGGAAGGCAGAGTGAGAACAGGAGGCAGAGTCAATAGGCCAGGTGGCGTGGGGAACTGATGGGTAGGTGGTGACTGAGCTAAAGCTACAAAGGGAAGAGTTTCAGGAAAGGGGAACAACCCACTAAGAAGACCAACTTGGGAACTCATATGAAAGAGGAAACAAACCGAAGACTGGCAAGAAAAAAAAAAAAAAATTGAGATGATGAAAGTGTATAAAAGCCATCCCTATCATCCGTTCAAAGCTTGTAAAGCACCTTTCTGACTTTGCACTGGGTGTTGGACATGGTCTTACTCCAAGTCTGTTACATAGGTGAGACCTTTAAAAGAGAATTGAAATATGATGCGATAAAGTGCCTCAGGAGAAACATCAAGTGCTAAGGAAACACAGAGGGAGGAGTGGCTTGGCAGGTGAAGGAAGCTCAACAGTAGACGAGCTCCTTGTCCTGGCTCATGAAATTGAATTGACTGGGGTGTCTCTGCTGACATGGAGAAGAGAACACTCTCAGCAAAGGGAGTGATGAGGCAATGGCATGGATTGAAGGGCTGGAAGACCCCACTGGTGTGTGAAACAGTGGTATTTCTGAGACAGAGGTACTGCCTGAGAACAGGCTGTGGGAGCCGGAAGTGGTCATCCAAGAATAAGGAAGCAGGCTCACAGCAGCCTTATATGTCATTCTGAGAACCTTGGATTTTCCTTTCATACTGCAGCACATTTCGAAGAGTTGGAAATATGAACTGGTAAGCTTACTTAAAAGAGAGTAGGAGAAGATAGGCAGAGAAAGGATTAGTGAGTGTTTAAGTTCTGGTTCCCCAAACCACAGTTTCTTTAGTTTCCCTTCAAGCATACAGCCAATAAATACCTTGTAGAGTGGGACTTGATCCGTTACTGACTCTAAATATAAATCACAGCTTATTTTGTTATTAGTTATGCTTCAGAGAAAGACCAGTATAACCAGAGTGAAGACAATGCTAATGTGAATAATCGGTAGTAATGGTGTTGAGTCACTAAGTTGTGTCCAACTCTTATAGACCTAATGGACTGTATGTAGTCTGCCAGGCTCCTCTGCCCATGGGATTTTCCAGACAAGAATACTGGAGTAGGTTGTCATTTCCTTCTCCAGGGGATCCTCCTGACTCAGGGATAGAACCCAAGTCTCCTGCACTGGCAGGCCCTGGAAGGCAGATTCTTTACCACTGAGCCACCAGGGAAGCTCCAGTGTGGTTAATTACTATTCATATATACAAACTCAAACTCTAAGAACACATTCTACAGGTCAAGCACTGTGCCTGGCACTGGTTAAATAATGAAGAACACTACAATCCTGTTTTGTGACTTCTTGAAACTTTCATTGAAAAGGGGAAAAGAGTAAATATGTAAGTAAATACATAAGTGTAAATCAGGATATATCAGAGGAAGGCAAAGACCAGAAAACCAAAAGAGAAAATAACAGGGTAGAGGGAGAGGACCGGTTTTACATGATATGTGAGTAGGAGTTTCATAAAAAGGGTAAGGTTGTAGGAGGTAGAGGGAGAAGGGTGTGTGATGGAAACGAGTGAGATGATGTTGGAGAAATAGTGAGAACCAAAGTAGGCATGGACTTGTGGGCAGCTTAAGGAGATAGTCTATTATTCTCCATGGAATTGAAAACCATTAAAGGAGATACTAAGTTTTTTAAAGATCATTCTGACAACTGTGTAAATGGATCAGAGGGAGAAAAGATTAGAGGTGGAGAATACCAGTTAGAGGGCAGTGGTCTATGGAAGAGATAATGATAGCTTAGAAAATAGTTGTTCTTGAAGACGAGAAAAGTGGATGAATATGAGTATTTCTGAGGCTCCAATTAGAAAAGGCAGCTAGAAAGCATTCTATTTAGAATAGAGGAAAACTAAAAGAAATATAATCTCTGGAGTTGCTCTTCAGGCAATGGAAGAGCTAAACCAATAGAGGAGAGTGAAACATCCTTGAACTTAAACAACAGATACTTTCATCCTTCTCAGCTGGAGGAACTAGGAGAGAAAATGGCACCACTGGAGCTCCTGGGCTAGAGTTACCTGCTTGAAAGCTGAAGCCATTGCATAGATGCCACCTATCATGGGGTGGAGAAAGAAGTACTCTTTTCTCCCCTTTACTCCTGTTCTCCATGATCCTGTCACTGTCCTTCATTTAAGGAAGACAGAAGCCATCTGCCATGGAGGCCTGTAAACATAATATTCAGGGATAAATCCCCTTTGTTATAGAATAGAGAAGATAAAAGATAAAGAATGACTCTGCATAAAAATAGACTCAGGAATGGTATAATATGCTATTTTTATATTAAGGTAGAACTGACATGACTTAGTGAAGAGTAATGGGTACTGGAGAAGACTCTTGAGAGTCCATTGGATGGCAGGGAGAGCAAACCAGTCAATCCTAAAGGAAATCAATCCTGAATATTCATTGGAAGGACTGATTCTGAAGGTGAAGCTCCAATACTTTGGCCACCATGATATGAAGAGCCGACTCATTGGAAAAGACCCTGATTCTGGAAAAGATTGAGGGCAGGAGGAGAAGGGGGTGACAGAGGATGAGATAGTTTGATGGCATCGCTAACTCAGTGGACATGAGTTTGAGCAAACTCAGGGAGATAATAAAGGACAAGGAAGCCTGACATGCTGCAGTTCATGGGGTCACAAAGAGTTAAACATGACTTAATGACTGAACAATAGCAATAACAAAGAGTAGGGAGATGAGTAGGGAAATAAATGTCAAGAATAATCACTAGGTTTTTGGCATGAGCAACTGGTAACCATGTGCAGGATGAGACAGATGTATACAAATGTAGATTTGGTGAGGAAAAGTATAAAAAATTCACTTTAAGAGGGATCAAGTGTAAGATACCCATTAGATGTATATTCAAGAAGCCATCTAAATCAGGAAGTTGAATTTATATATCTGAGCAAAAGAGAAGAAACCAGAGCTTTTGGTTTGGAAGTTGTTAACATTTAGGTTGTATTTACAGCTATGAAAATCAATAGGTCACCAAGGAAGAGAATTTAAAATAAAAAGATGGCTTGGACTAACCTCTATGAAGCCCATCATTTGGAGGACAGAGAAAAGAAGAGGACTAGAAAAGGAGATGGAGAAGCCCCTCTTACCAAAACAAATAAAAAACCCCTCCCACTCTTGACAGTAAAATGCCTTCTAGCCACCATCAACTTTTCTGATCCCTTTTATTAGCAGAACTTCTTTATTCTGTTGTCTGTACTCAGTACCTCCTATTCTTATACTCGCATTCTATCCTGAGCTCTCTCTGCCCAGGCCCTGACCCCTAGGATCTCCACCACAACTGGGTATGTCAAAATCCTTAATCACTTTTACATTTCTTAATATGAGTAAATCCTCAGTTGACATTACTTGACTTACCAGTTGGTTGACCACTTCAATTATGAAAATAAAAGGTAGTACTGTTAATAATTATGCTAAAACAACAGGTGTGGTAGAAGACAGTGCTGGGAAAACCATGACCTGTAGCCATCCTCCCTATCAGCCACAGTAGACGCAGGTTTTCACTCCCGGCTTGATGCATGCATCTTATTTGGCTTTCAGTGCACCACATCTAGTTTTCTTCCTGCCTCACTGTCAGTTCTCAGTCTCCCACATTGTTTCTTTCATCAACCAAACCACTTCACTTTGGAGTGCCCCGCTCAGACTCATTTTCTTCTCCATCAAAACCCATTTTCTTGGTGATCTCATCCAATATTATCACTTTCAAATCCACCTGTGTACCCAGCTGCTCTCAAGTATACCTCTCTAGTTTGAAAAATCTCACTAAACGCAAATATTCAGTTACATTGGTGAACCATCCTACAACCAAAGCTCTGAATATCCTCTCCAAACTTGTTTTGTAATCTTTCCCATTTCAGTTAATACAACTCAATCCTGCTTTTGTACAGTTCAAAAAGCTTGGAGTAATTCTTAACTTCTTTTTCTCTCTCTCTTTTTCACAGTCACATCTAACCCCTCAAGAAAATAATAGCATCTGTACCTCTAGGTATTTTCAGAATCCAGATGCTCTTAGCACAACTGCAATGATCACCCTGGTTCAAAGACTGAATGATACCTGCCTCCTTGCTCCTATCCTTGTCCCCAGGTACTCTTCTTAATTCAAAAGCCAGAGTGATTCTGTCAAACAAGTTGAATCTTGTCAATTTGCTCAAACTTATCCAGATTTCTATCTCAGAATACAAAGACAAACTCCTAACAAAAAGTCTACCAAGTCCCGAAGCAATGTTTCTTCTCACCATCTAGTCT
>NW_011495058.1:7620826-7637422 GCF_000754665.1 Bison bison bison
CCATCTAGTCTTCATCCATGATTTTACCTTCTCAGGCTTCTCCTCTTTCAGTTCATTCAGTCACTCAGTCATGTCCAATTCTTTGCGACCCCATAGACTGCAGCATGCCAGGCTTCCCTGTCCATCACCAACTCCCAGAACTTGCTCAAACTTATGTCCAAAGTCGGTGATGCCATTCATCCATCTCATCCTCTGTCATCCCCTTCTCCTCCTGTCTTCAGTCTTTGCCAGCATCAGGGCCTTTTCTAATGAGTCTTTGCATCAGGTGGCTAAAGTATTGGAGCTTCAGCTTCAGCTTCTTCTCTTTGATCCTCAAACAAGTGGAATGCACCTGACATTGGGCATCTGCTCTGGCTATTCCCTTGGCTTGAACAGGCTCCCAACATTCACTCATGTGGCCCCTGCTTCAACTTTTTTGCTCAGATGTCACCTCAGTGAGGTCTTCCCTAATCTCCTTTCTCAAAGTTGAACACCTTAATACCTCTTTCTAATTTTTTTCTTCTTTATGTTTATCCTTATCTGCTGCTGCTGCTGCTAAGTCACTTCAGTCGTGTCTGACTCTGTGCGACCCCACAGACAGCAGCCCACCAGGGTCCCCCGTCCCTGGATTCTCTAGGCAAGAACACTGGAGTGGGGTGCCATTTCCTTCTCCAATGGATGAAAGAGAAAAGTGAAAGTGAAGTTGCTCAGTCGTGTCCGACTCTTAGCTACCCCATGGACTGCAGCCCACCAGGCTCCTCCATCCATGGGATTTTCCAGGCAAGAGTACTGGAGTGGGGTGCCATTGCCTTCTCCTATCCTAATCTAATATACTGCAAATTTTTGTGTTTGTTTTATCACTTGCCTCCCCACACTGAAATACAAGCTCTATGAGGTTGGAGTGTTTTGTCGGTTTTCTTTACAACTATACCCCAGCTCTTGGAATATAGTGTAGAGTATAGACTCAATAAATATTTGTCATATAATGATGAGTAAGAAGGGTGGGTGATAGAAGAAAAAAGAAAGCGGATTGTGTTACAAAAAACAAGAGAAGGAAGTGTTTCACAAAGAAAAGAGGGATCAGTAGCATCCAGCGCTGCCAAGACATCTCTTGACATGAAATTTGACATCATGCAGGTCTCCAGTTGTATCAGCAAGAGAAGTTACAGTGAAAATGTGGAGGATTACAGGCTGGAGGGAGATATAAGTCAGCAGTAGGGCAGGTTGAGTGGGAGATGGTGAAGGGGATATAGCTGAGAAGCCTGGCAGCGACAGGGCGGGTAGAGGGCTGAAGCCGAGACAAAGCAATGCCATCATCAAAACCCAATTAGCCAATTTCTGAAACAAAGAACTTTCTTTGATGCTTGAGCTACCCAATCAAAACTAAAGTCCTAATGACTGAATCTCAATTCAATTCAATTTCATTTCAGAATTATTAGAAAGAAATTTCTAACAAATATTAGAAAGTTGCTATACTTCCTATCTGTTGTCATAGTTCCAACTATTTTATAACACTATTTCACTAATCTAGTCACTTATTCATTTTCCAGTTTGCATCCTGAGTTTAACTCACCTCTCAGAACCTCATGCCCTTTCTGTTCTTCATTCCCTAATCCTGCAAGTAGGGCCACTCTTTAGATCATTAAGCTCATCTAATGCCTTTGCCATTGCAATTCCCAGTGCTGCAAGGCTTCCCCGTTTCCATTCTCTACCAGAAGGACTCCTCTTCATGTGTCAAAGTTCATTTAACCTTGAAAATGTAATGACCAAGATAAAAGTTGCAATAAAAGCACCAGCATTTAGCATCATCTTGTACTTAGGTACATGTTGGTACAGGTCACAGCATGTTGTAAAACCACGTTTCCATTTTGTAAAATTCATTTTTTTAAAAAACATCTTTAGAACTCATTAACAGCATCCTTGGCCTTTGTCCCAATGAGGTACATAGTTCTCTGAACTTATGGTTGCTGGTGGGGAAGGGCTGGAGGAAGGGTTAGTTAGGGAGTTGAAGATTGACATGTACACACTGCTGTGTTTAAAATGGATAACCAACAGGACCTACTGTATAGCACAAGGAACTCTGCTCAATGTTCTATGGCAGTCTGGATGGGGGGGAGCTTAGGGGAGAATGGATACTTGTATATGTATGGCTGAGTCCCTTCGCTGTCCACCTGCATCTAGCTCAACATTGTTAATCAGCTATGCATGTATGCTAAGTCGCTTCAGTCATGTCTAACTCTTTGTGATTCCATGGACTGTAACCTGCCAAGCTTCTCTGTCCATGGAATTCTTCAGGCAAGAATACTGGAGAAGATCTTCCCAACCCAGAGATCTAACGCAGGTCTCATGAATTGCACATGGATTTTTGTACCATCTGAGCCACCAGGGAAACCTGCTTCAACATAAAATAAAAAGTTAGTTTTTAATCTTGTATTTGTTTTTTTAATGCCTTGGTTATCAAGAGCTTATCTTATTTAAGATTACAGACAGGCTTATTATCTTTTTCTGCTCTCCCTAAAAAAAAAAAAAGTTAAAAAACAAACAAACAGTAGTTCTCAACTGGGGGTGATTTTGTCATCCAGGGGACATTTGCCAATATCTAGAGACATATCTGATTGTTGCACCTGGGGAAGGGAATGCTACTGGCATCTCATGAGTAGAGGCTAAAGATGCTGCCAATATTAAGTTGTTTTGAAGTAATTTATTCTAAAGAGAGTTTTGAGAAGCCTGGAATGAGCACGGTATACAGACAGTTCCGTCGAATGTAGACGAGGGAAAAAGGTGGAGTCAGATGCATGAGACAAGCTGACTGGGACATGAGGTGGCCCCAAGTGGGCTCTGCCAAACCCAGTACTTCACGGAGCTCAACTGAAAATTCCAAACATAGTGAATAGAAGAGGGGAGTATGATTCATTTAGATTCGTGTTGTAATCCTGAATCTACCACTTCATAATTTCATAAATTTGACTAATCTGTTTAATCTCACCAAGTCTTAGTTTTCTCCTATAAAAAAGAATGACAATGATCACTTCTTGGTGTCACTGTGGGGTTAAATAGAATGTAAAACTAAATTAGAGCCTGGGACATGGTGTTTAAAATTTGTTAATTTGTTTTAAAATGAACTTTTTGCATCCTAAAGAATGGCACCATTAGACCCAGAATTACTGACTGAAAGATCATTGAATACTGAAGTTTATAATTATAAATTTTACTTTTAACATTTAAACTATTAGGAAAGACTTTATGGCAATATTATTTTTAAAAGGAAGACATTTCAAAATCTAGTATTTGTAGGACTGGATTTACCTGGTGGCTCAGATGATCAAGAATCTGCCTGCAATTAGACAGACCTGGATAGGACTACCATTTACTAAAAAAATTGACCAATTTTTAAAATAATGATTGACTGTATATTTCTACAAAGCATAGGAGTATGAGCTATTATGCCCTATAGACACACAAGTGTGAATGTAAAGTCTATTGTAAGTGTGGGACGTCTATTGTTTCATTTGCCTAGGCTAGTATGCACCCTTCTGCTGGGAAATCTTTCTTCGACTTTAACTTTGGGGTGTAAACAGGAGTGTCCCTTGGTTTATAAATCCTTCTCCCTTGTCCACTGTTTATTGTTGCAGGAGAAAGCATATAATCCTAGCTGGAATAATATTCTTGTCACCCTCAGCTTTTCTGCACAGGTATGGACTCCCAATCCATATCATACCAATAAAGCCCTCTCCTGAAACTTTTGAGCATGAGATAAGAGAGAGAAAAAGCAAGTTTTAACTCTCTGATGTTGAAATTGGAACATATAAATCAGCAGGTGGGTTGCCTTCAATCTGAGAAAATGAAACAGGAAGCAGAGGTGTGGCCATGCGTGTACACCATGCTGGGGGTCAGGGCAGTGATAGCGAGACTTCCTCACCCCAAGCGTAATGCATCTGAAGCCTGGTTCTGCAGCCAACTGAATCCTCTGCTTTTCCCCATGTGTGGGTGTGAGTCAAGGAATTCTTGCTTTGGCCGAAACTAGTTCTATTTGGATTTCTATCACCCAAAACCATGGTCAGATCAGATCAGTCACTCGGTCGTGTTCGACTCTTTGTGACCCCATGAAGTGCAGCACGCCAGGCCTCCCTGTCCATCACCAACTCCTGGAGTTCACTGAGACTCACGTCCATCGAGTCAGTGATGCCATCCAGCCATCTCATCCTCTGTCGTCCCCTTCTCCTCTTGCCCCCATTCCCTCCCAGCATCAGAGTCTTTTCCAATGAGTCAACTCTTCACATGAGGTGGCCAAAGTACTGGAGTTTCAGCTTTAGCATCATTCCTTCCAAAGAAATCCCAGGGCTGATCTCCTTCAGAATGGACTGGTTGGATCTCCTTGCAGTCCAAGGGACTCTCAAGAGTCTTCTCCAACACCACAGTTCAAAAGCATCAATTCTTCGATGCTCAGCCTTCTTCACAGGCCAATTCTTACATCCATACATGACCACAGGAAAAACCATAGCCTTGACTAGACGGACCTTTGTTGGCAAAGTAATGTCTCTGCTTTTGAATATGCTATCTAGGTTGGTCATAACTTTCCTTCCCAGGAGTAAGCGTCTTTTAATTTCATGGCTGCAGTCATCATTTGCAGTGATTTTGGAGCCCAAAAAAACAAAGTCTGACACTGTTTCCACTGTTTCCCCATCTATTTCCCATGAAGTGATGGGACTGGATGCCATGATCTTCGTTTTCTGAATGTTGAGCTTTAAGCCAACTTTTTCACTCTCCACTTTCACTTTCATCGCCACGGAAATGTCAAGTGTCTAACCAAGGAACCAGAGTTCGAGGCTAGAGCCAGAGACACCCCAAGGATCAAAAAAGAATAAACCCCGTGTGCGAGGTCAGGGGCGGCGGAGGGGAGGAGCTACCCCTCACCCCCATGCCCCAGGCCAGGGGCGGTGGCCCGGAGGACCAACCCGACGTCCAAGGAGCCGTGGCTGCGCGGGCGCAGGAGGCCCTAGAGGAGCTATCCCACGTTGAAGGTCAGGAAGGGCGGTGGTGAGGAGATACCCCTTGTCCAACGTAAGGAGCAATGGCTGCGCTTTGCTGGAGCAGCCGTGAAGAGATACCCCACGCCCAAGGTAAGAGAAACCCAAGTAAGATGGTAGGTGTTGCAAGAGGGCATCAGAGGGCAAACACACTGAAACCATACTCACAGAAAACTAGTCAATCTAAGCACACTAGGGCCACAGCTTTGTCTAACTCAATGAAACTAAGCCATGCCCATGGGGCAACCCAAGATGGGCGGGTCATGGTGGAGAGATCTGACAGAATGTGGTCCACTGGAGAAGGGAATGGCAAACCACTTCAGTATTCTTGCCTTGAGAACTCCATGAACAGTATGAACAGCATGAAAACCATGGTAGTTGCTACTAATTCAAGTGAGTTATACTTAGTAAAAAAAAAAATAATAATAATTCTGTCTCTGCAAGTATCTAACTGAAAGCTATCATGATAAGAGCTAAAAGAATAAACGGTTTCTTCAGATAAACTAGTATATAAGTTCCAAGTTAGCTGTGGAAACTTTAAAAAGTCAAATAGATTAGTTAATCTATGTGAGCCTTAGATTCAGTCAGGAGATAGAAGCCATCCCAATTATTTTAATGGAGAGATTCCAGTATAAAGTGTTGTTAGTTATGTGTGGAAGAACTAGAAGAGTAAAAGAATTCTAAGGTATCATGGAGGTGGCCACTGCAGCAAAGAGCCACCACCCACAACCATGGGGGAAGCAAGGGAAGAGGAGGGGACTGCTAACACTTCCAAGCTTGGAGGAACAGCCTATTTAGAGCCAGGAACCAGGCCTATGAGAAGGCGTCGCTCCACAAGTGCTGGTGCCTCTGAGGGGGCTTCCTGAGACCCACTCTGTCAGTGTAGGAAAAACTGCCAACTAGATTCAGCTGCTATAAAGAAAGCTGAGTGCTGAAGAATTGATGCTTTTGAACTGTGGTGTTGGAGAAGGCTCTTGAGAGTCCCTTGGACTGCAAGGAGATCCAACCAGTCCATCCTAAAGGAGATCGGTCCTGGGGTTCATTGGAAGGACTGAAGTTGAAGCCAAAATTCCAATATTTTGGCCACCTGATGCGAAGAGCTGACTCATTTGAAAAGACCCTGATGCTGGGAAAGATTGAGGGCAGGAGGAGAAGGGGGCAACAAAGGATGAGATGGTTGAATGGCATCACTGACTCAATGGACATGCTGCTGCTGCTAAGTCACTTTAGTCATGTCCGACTCTGTGCAACCCCATAGATGGCAGCCCACCAGGCTCCCTCATCCCTGGGATTCTCCAGGCAAGAACACTGGAGTGGGTTGCCATTTCCTTCTCCGGTGCATAAAAGTGAAAAGTGAAAGTGAAGTTGCTTAGTTGTGTCAGACTCCTAGCGACCCCATGGACTGCAGCCTACCAGGCTCCTCTGTCCATGGGATTTTCCAGGCAAGAGTACTGGAGTGGGTGAGTTTGGGTAAACTCCGGGAGTTGGTGATGGACAGGGAGGCATGGCATGCTGCTGTTCATGGGGTCACAAAGAGTCGGACATAACTGAGTGACTGAACTGAACTGAACTGAGATTCAGCTTTGCTTGAGTGCACTATACTGCTGGAGGGAAGAAGCCCTGCTCCGGTGACAGTCACAGGCAGAGAAAAACAAGTCCTATTTGCAGTCCTACTCTAGCTTCCTCTATCAGCAGGGCCTCATATAGAACCCACTGATGGACAGAAATGCAATTTCAGGGTCCCAGGACCTGAACATAAAGCTGACAACAAAAGATGGATTTGAATCTGAGAGACAACAGATTAATAATTAGCTAATAATGATAGTTGGTTCCCTGGAGAAGGGAATGGCAACCTACCTCAGTGTTCTTGCTTGGGGAATTCCATGGACAGAGGAGCCTGGTGGGCTACATACAGTCCATGCAGTTGCGAAGGCAGACACAACTGAGTGACACATTTTTACTTTTCAATTATTGGCCAATAATAATAATAATGATGAAATAATAATTTCATTACAAAAACAATGAAACGTATGTCAGCAGGATATGGGGCATATTACTGATATCTGTCTAAAAGAACATTTTCTGAAAAGGAGTAATTGTTTAATAAAAACCATGTCCCTTCTTCCAGTGAACCTCATGAGGCTGCTGGAGGCAATATTAGAGGTGCCAAGGTCTTGCTCCTCCCCTGTCTCCATTAGATCAATGTGATGCTAGCAGAGCCACTTCCCTAACTCTAGCTGTGTAATTATTCACTTCCAGTCTACTCCCTGCAATTCAGATTTGCCTTTCTCTTTCATCATTTGCCTTCATAGAATGTCTTTTTCAGCTGTTGTCTACCTTTAAACCCAACACATATTCTTTTCCCTTTGGGAACATTTTCCAACCTAAAGTGATTTTTCTGCCCTCTTAGTTCCTAGTATGTTTTCTATGTTTTTCCTTCTTTTTCCAAGTAATGGTGATATGCTTTGTAATGTGGCTGGGGTCCACAGCCAAGCTCAGATCTCTCTGAACTAGAGAAAAAAAAAAAAAAATTGGAAGGGAATGTGAAGGAATTGATGGGAAAACTTGTGACCTGGGCAGAAGCCCTATGCAGTCTGCATCCCGTGGTGGGACTAGGAAGTAAAGCTGAAGCAGTCCACTCTAGTGGACTGTACCGACAGCCTGTTTATTCCCAGACTCTTGAACCATAAGCTCAAGACATTAATAAGCTATCTCCAGCTCCTAACTGTTGAGGAGGAAGGATCTAAGGCTATCCTGGCAATTTAAGTTTGCTTTAATTCCAGGACTGGGCATGTTTAAGCCTGTGCTTGAGTATTATGGGCTTCTAGATCTGGGCTAAATTTGACATTGCTTAGACTAGACACTCAGGGCTTCACTCCGTAGCTCAGTTGGTAAAAAATCTGCCTGCAATGCAGAAGACCCAGGTTCAATTCCCAGGTTGAGAAGATCCCCTGGAGAAGGAAATGGCCACCCACTCCAGTATTCTTGCCTGGAGAATCCCATGGACAGAGGAACCTGTCAGGCTACTGTCCATGGGGTCTCAATGAGTTGGAGATGACTTAGTGACTAAACCACCACATGTAGACTAGACAATGCTTGGTACCCTCATGGGTCTTAACCTAGCTCTTTAATAAGTGACTGTGTGCAAAGGAATTCATTCTTTCCCTTGAAGATCTTCCTTCCCTATGGATTGAGAAGACTTCTCTAAGCTTTTACCAGCTCTATTCCAGGATTGAAATTAAATTTGGTCTGGATAAAATCTGAGATATTATCTCATTTATATGGAACCCCTCTAATTGACAATGGACCAAACCATCATCACCAGAGACCATTCTACTCATGGTAGAATCTAGAAGCTATATAGAGGGGCAAAAATCTCTACACATGAACATTGCATTCTTCCTGGAATAAACCCTTCTCATGGAAAGATTTCTTGTGACAGGTGATAACAATCTTCCCCAATTACTTGTAAAAGTAAGTTGACAGTACAAAATTTCTTTTTAAGATACTCTATTAAGTACATCTCAACCAATGTTTACTGTCAAGCCAGGAATTTATGCCAGACAGGTAGAATCATTTTCCTTTATAGACCTATTATTAGTATCAGATAGACAAGCAGGCTGCTAAAAGAGTTTTCATTAGCATTTGCACATTACCAAGAGGCAAATATTTTATCTCCCAGTCCCTCCATATATTCAATATAATCCCAGTGAAAAATATAACTATTATTTTTTATGCCATGTACCAGAGCCTATGTTAAGTGACATATGCTTGTATTTGACACTGACATCAAATACTTAAATGATTTGAAATCCATAATCTTCAATAATTTTCAGGCCATGTACTTTATGTCAAGTATGTTCATAGTTTATTGGTTTTGCTAGAAATGCTTATTGAACCCAGTGATTTCCTCCTATTTTCTTAGTTTCTCCTTTCTAGGCAAGCAGTGAGTAGTGAAATGAGGAAAGATGGTTTCAAAACATACAAAACCTGTTCCTTGTGTAGATACAGCTTAAAGAATATAAACAGATGGGTTTCTCCCACAAGGACAGGTCATCATACCATCAGGGGAAAACGAGTTGGCTGCTGCTGAGTTAAGAAGCAATGAAGTCATTGCTATGCACATAATTAAAATGTGATATTTCAAGAGGAGTGAATCCAAGGAGGAAAAAAAAGAAAAATTGCAGATAATGCATACTGTGGTTGTGGCTTTGAATTAATATGTGCCCGGGTACAGAAGACGCGATGCAAACAAATGTCAGCCATTAAAAATAGGCAAAAAAAACAGTACATTTAACTTGTAACCTTTTCCACCCCACCTTCCTCGACACACATCTTTAAGGCAACTATTATTTAGTTTTGCTAAGCTCCTTTGACGTAAGTGTTGTTAGCAGACTGAATTTAAACAGGTAGAATGGCTTGATGTATACAATTTTGCTGTCTAATAGAAGCCCTAGTTAGGATATAATAAGACAAATCAATCCAGAAAATATGGGTCCAGTTCATGCCCCTCCTGATACTGCCATGACAGCTCCTGCATCTATATCTGAATTACTAAATGGACCAATTTAGAAAAGAAGCTCTTCTTGTCATGGTCCTTACTAATTGGCTTACACAGGTATTCTCCTTTCTAAGCAGATTCAGGCCTAAATAAAGAAAAGAACACTATAGGATTTTGAACAATGGATCCTGTGCCCTTCCTGTCCAGGAAGCTGCCTAGTGAGGAGAAAACAGCAGATGCACAAGCAACTGTTATCTTGGGTAAAAGAGATGCTTTTCTTGGGACCATATCAGTTTCATGTTTATAGCTCCTTAGAAGGCTATATCTATATGATGACAGGCTTTCTGGTGAAAGCTGAGAAATTCAGTTACAAATCTGAATGCTACAAAATGTGTGGCTATTTGGCAATGGGAGGATCAAACATCTGGATCTTTGACTCAGTTTTTTCATTTTCACCCAATATTTTCATATCATGAAAAACACCAATTAAAAAAAGCAGCCAATCTGGTGTTTTGGCTTTCTTAACAGCCACTTTGTATCTCAGAATGGTTGGACCAATTGATTGTTCTGCTTTACATGGCCAAAATGAACAGATCAAGATAAAAATGGTTAGCTGTTCTGATTTATTTCAGTTGATATACTTGTATTGTGAACTCCAGCTAGGTGCTTTACAAATGCAAATGATTTCTGACATCTCAGAATTCAATAATCTATCAGAAGGTAGATAGTTGTCATTTCTCTCCAGTTCTCCAGATAAAGAAGTGGCACAGAAAGTAACATGATTTTATTTGGGAAAAACACAAGTCAGTGTGTTCATTCTCTACTAGAACTTGTATGTTCCTCTCTCTGTGGGACTCAAACTGTACAAATGAGACCAAACTACATATGAGTATTCACAGACAGCACACTACAGTTGACTTTTAAGGCTCTGAGGAATAGAATTACTGCAATACTAAAAAAAGATAGAAAAGTAAGAGAAAGCATATTGAAATTCTGTTTTACAGTGTACTATGTTGGAGTTTCCAAATGTTCTAATTCTGAGGAATAGCCTACATTTTTCAGGATATCAATGTTAATATACTAAATGAATTTCATTTAGAAAATTAAGGGGCATGAAGATCAGGATAGAAAATATTGAGGTTATGATGCAATTTATATACAATTTCACTTGAGTAATACTAGGGCTAGTATTAAAGTGGTAGAAGCCCTAGTCAGGGTATAGATTAATTTGGGGGTAAAATTTACATAATCAGGAAGTGTTTTAAAAAGAAATGCAATTATATACCTAAGTAAATTACCTTTGCTTTCTATCACCATATTTTCAGTGAAGATCACCTAGATCTACAAACATGAGTATAACCATTTTTGTAGGCCTGCATCTAGGTTTTCATATGATGATGGTTCTATAGCTGCCTTCAAGATGACTTTTTTTTCCTCCTGGCAAAGAATGTGATGCTATGGAAAGATTAAAAAAGAAAAAAAAATACTAAGTCAAAGAATAAAATTGAAATAATATTTAAGGAAAATTATTTTCTTTCCATGTATTTTTAAATTTTACAGCTTTCAAAATAACCCAGCATACAGTACCCCTCAGATTGACTGACTCATCTCCATGTCCACACACTTTCTTTAAAAACAGAAAAATCATTTTTGAAAATGATCAAAACATAACATTTTGCTGGAACAGATGCCTTGCCTGCGCTCTGTGCCACATTTTTGTAGTATTTAAAATGAACGTTTCAGTTTTAAACACCACAGCATGACTAATCGCCAGTGAGGAGGAAAAGAAGGTCCTAGAGGAGTCAAAGTTGGGGTCCTCCTCCACCCCACTGGTGAGAAACACTGCAGCTCTGATTTGTGGGCACCTGGCCTGTGTCCCAGGACTGCTCTTCTCTCTCAACTTGCTTCCCAAAAAGAAGCATTTTGGAAATTTTGACTATCTTGAGATTCAAAGATAAGGGGTCGTTTTTTAATATCCAAGACTGCATATGCACTTTGGGGGATCTGTTTGTTATTTTATTTTGCATCTCTTATTATAATGTATCCTTTTAAGCACCATCTAAATTTTAATCTTTTAGGATACATTCTGAATCCCAATTTAGCATTATGTCCCAATTTACATGTGTTCTTCCAGAGAAGTATTAACAAAGACC
Organism: Bison bison bison; assembly: GCF_000754665.1. Taxonomy (NCBI): domain Eukaryota; kingdom Metazoa; phylum Chordata; class Mammalia; order Artiodactyla; family Bovidae; genus Bison; species Bison bison. Next base: position 7,632,487 of record NW_011495058.1, read on the forward strand.
CCTTTTCCTTTTCAAACTGGCCTGATTTGGAAAATAAATTCTGTTGTGACCCAAAATATAAAGATTCTCTGTTCAGGGAAAAAAAAAACACGCACACACAATACATTATTTTTCTGATTACATTTTTTTTATTACTGGATTTAGTGATGGATGGATACAAATAGATGACATTTTCAATCATATAGGCTTCTCCACAATTCTACAAGTTTGGAAGACCAGCTAAGTGATCTATTACTTTTCACCAGGGTAAGAGATCACTATGGTTTTGCCCTTTAGTATTCTGCTGATTGTTATATTATAGACGACTGCTGAGACTAGGCTGATGGCTTTCCTCTTCTTCCCTCACTTCCAGTTCTGCATGCATGCCTCCGAAACCTAAGAAATCATTGAAGAAACATTTTCAGAGTAAAGGCTTTATGGTCACTGCAGCATACAAGGATCATATTGACATCCCAACAATAATGATAATAAGTATTCTTTCATGTAAGACTGTATGCAGTAGGGCTAAGGACCTTCTTCTATTTTAGTGAATATTTTGCTCATTTCTAATTTTAACACAAGTGTAGGTTTTGGCCAGGTATAAGCTCCAGAGTTTTGTTTGTTTGTTTTGTTTTTGTGGGATTTTTGTTTGTTTATTTAGTCCTGGTGAAGTTACTCAAGTTCTATATATTCTGGTCTTTGATGGGAAATGTGGGATTCATAAAGAGAGAATCAGACAAGTCTGTTCCAATTTTAAAATGTTTCTGAATGTGTAAGGCAATTGGCAAAATCTAGGGTCTGCCATTATGCTATGCCAATCTACTGGAATCTTATAATTATTATTAAGAGTTAATTTACTAACAAGTTTACAATGGAAATATGGACAGAATGTGGTTGTCATTTCATGATCCAGAGTACTGATCTAACCCTGAATCTAGAGTATTTGTCAGGGTCTCAGTCACACATTACACAATACTGAATTTTCTAGGCAAGAGTCATGGCTTACACCTTCAGAGCAATATTGTGGATGTATAAGAACAATATAGCCATGTGTGAAGCCAGACAGGGATGAGGGCTCTATTTCTTTACCTCATCCTGTATTATTATTTTAGGGAAAGTTCTATTTAAGTGGACTCTTGAATTGCACAGGACATCCTGTGTCTCTTCCTAATGGATGGCATTTATAAATGAGAAAAGGGTTGATGATAAGATAGAATGTGGAAATGGAGAAATTATCAAAAAAATAACCTAAGCAGAAACTGTCTAGCTCCCATCTCAACTCTGCAGCATAAAATGATCAATACATTTTTTGAAAAGTGTTTACATTTATTTTATTTTCTTTTTATACTAAAAAAGATTTGGGGAATCTTATACATGTACTATAAGCCAGGGGAAGTCAGAAGAACTAAAACATATATGTCATGGCATCTAATGACCTAAAATGCTGTTGAGAATTAACAATATGAACATCTTATGGGGGTAAATAATTTTTTGCTAAATTGTGTCACATGAGAACATGTTGTATAAATTTGAAACTAACTCAGGTATTCCAGGATATCTCATATATTTCAGAATTACAATGATCTTTAAGATTTTATTTCATTCTTTCATAGGTGCCATTTCATCAGATTGAACATTTTAATTTTTTAGATTAGAAAATATAATCACCATTAATATAACTTAGAAATCTTGAAAGCATCTAGAGAACAATTACATTCATGAATATGTGCACATTTAGTAAATGCTTCAAGGGAGATAAGAAATAAATTGAGACTTAAAGAATTACTGATTAGTTCAAATGGTTCAAGGGCAAAAGTTGAATATTTCAGGCAGTTAGAACAGAACAAGGAGGATCTAGGAAATTATGAGATTTTAAGAACACTAGTAGGCAATGTCAGGAATTAGGAGAATGGAGGAAAATAAGGTTGGATAGATGGAAATTCTGGAAGATCTTTAAAATGAAGTGATTCAGAAAAGATTTATCCTGGGGTACCACTCCTTGTTTGATTTAGGAGAGTGACCACTTATTGTTGGATTTAGGTTGGTCTGGCAGTAATGTGGAATAAAGCAGGAAAAAGGCTGAGTTGGGGCATCTAGGCCAGAGTTGGTATAATAATATAGTTATGAAATGAAAACCTCAAGTTAACTTTTTTTTCAGTCATATGAAGGTATTTTGCTGTTGACTTACAATGGCCCAGTGTAATCAGTCACCACATTGAACAGACATAGGGTTGAGGGAAGGCAGTTTCTAAAGACCAAGCTACCTCATAGCAATGAGGGAGGGGGCTCTGGCCTGCAGCATTTCCAATCAGATTGGCCCACAGCACTTTTCTTTCATGTAGCATCTCCTGGGGAACCGGGGGCGGGGGGGGACACACATAGTAAGAAATACCCGTGTATAAAAATGAAAGAAAGCAATACAGTCTTAAATATAAAGATATATGGATGTATAATTTCATTAAGCTTGAATCATTTCATAGCTGCAAGGAATTCAGCCTTTGTTAATTGCCTTTGGCTTTAAGACTTGTCAGAATTCTTCTGCTCATTAAATTCATAATCTCTCCTTATGAGGAAGCATTGAGGACGACTTCACTGGAGTGGTTCACCCACTCACAGCCCCCAAGTCAGGCTGTTCATCATCTGAGTGTTTTTCTCCAAGCACACAAAGAAACTATTTTATCCTGGGTAGGGGCTTCCCCTGACCTCCCACCCACCCCTGTTAGGTAGACAGCCATCCCCAAAGAGATGTGTCATTCTTGGAACAGAACATCCTTTGGCGAAGATTCACTGAGTAATCATTCAGCTAGAAGCATAAATCCACCCCGAGGGGCGGAAAAACCCATAGTGAAAAAGAATATTGGGCAAAGGGAATTACATTCCAGGCTATTAAAATAGACACAGGCAATGAAGTGAATGCACTGGGATGAAACAAAGGGAATTCTCCAAAATCCGAACATGGAACTCTAGGTGATAAAGTCTTACCTAAGTCGTGATAAACTCTTCAGTCACTCAGAAAGATATCAGTCTTGCCTTTTACTCAGGACAGTAAGGTGGTTGGTTGATCTACACTGAGCCATTTCCTGTTGACTTCATGGAGCCTATAAGGAAAACAAGCTTTCTTCCTTTTCCTCTTTCCTTTCTTCCCTGCTGCCCTTCCATTTGTGGCTATCATGTTGACCCTGCAAAAGACATTAGACAAAGGATTAGTCAGAGCTCAGGATTCTCCGGTGAGTCAGAGCAGCCTACCTGCAGCCAGACAGGCCTGGGGCAGGGAGCAGAGTTGGCACCAGCCCTGCTCTGTAGGTTGGAACAGGAGCTGAGAGAGCTGTCCTTGCTGCAGAGGCTGGCGGGGAAGTTACTGCTGGGTGGGCTGGGCATAGGTCCAACAGGGATCAACATGTTCCCGTCACGATTCAGACAGACGCCTGGCACCAGGGGGTTCCAAACTGGAGCCACCCAACAGGTGGGCAGAGCATTGCTCAGAAATTCAGACTGGCCGGGGGCTTGATTATTAAAAAGAAAGGATATGGAAGGAGTTAGAACACAGACTCCTGGTGTCATTTGCCTCCCTTCTAACTAGGTGATTGTGGACAAACTTTCTGTACCTCAGTTTCAAATAATGTGACTAAGGTTTTGTTTTTAAGGGTGAAATGAAGTGATAAAAATATCTAATATTTATTCAGCACTAACTGTATGTTAGGTAGTATGCAAGGAGCCTGCTATGCATAATTACATTTAATCCCCATGGCAAACCTATGGGATAAATGTCACTATTGTCTCCATCTCATATGTGAGGGAAGTAATACTCAGGTCACCAGCTGGTAAGTGATAAATCCAGATTTGACTTCAAGGACCAAGAGTTTAGCCAAATGCTCTCAAAAATCTAACTTCCCTATCACTGCTGTAGGGGATAGGGACAATGTTTCCAGCCCAAGTTCCTATTGTACAACTCCAGTCCTTGGTGTGGGAGAGAGGGAAAGATGATAGTAAGGCTGTGGTCTTCTTCTTAGTCCAGAGGGTTAAGAGCTGGGGTCCTGCTCAGATTGTTGGAAAGGGCACCAAAAACAAAACTTAAATCCTATATACTTTAGCACACAGAAGAGACTTGAGCACTAGGAGCCATCAATAGAAACAAGTCTTCAAAATGGGACTCCATGCAAGGAGGAGCCCAGGGACCAACCCTGGGGCAGTGACCCTGGATTATCAACCAACTCAATCAAGGAAGTTAGTAAAGGGCAGCCCACTGCATGGAAGGTAAACGAATCCTAATGCCCAGAGCAGGAGGCACTGGGAAAGTGTGCAATAATAGGGTCAGTATCAGCTCAAGAACTAGAGCTAAACTGAGCTTGCAGTTTGGGGATATTAGTTGGACTCCTGTGGATTAAATCTAAATGATTGAACATTAAAATTTGTTCAGGCTATTTCTTTAATAATATAATGTTGTGCAATTTAGTGTAGTTTACTGTAGTGTAGAATGTTAGTTGCTCAGTTGTGTCTGACTCTTTGCAACCCCATGGACTGTAGCCTACCAGGTTCCTCTGTCCATGGAATTCTCCAGGCAAGAATACTGGAGGGGGTTGCCATGTTCTCCTCCAAGGGATCTTCCCAACCCTGGGATTGAACTCAAGTCTCCTGCATTGCAGACAGACTCTTTATCGTCTGAGCCACCAGGGAAGTATAGTGTAGTACACTGTATACAAAATAGTGATGACAGAGTAGTATAGTAGTGTTTGGTATGATGTAGTACCCTCACGTGGAGAGTTGACTCATTGGAAAAGACTCTGATGCTGGAAGGGACTGGGGGCAGGAGGAGAAGGGGACGACAGAGGATGAGATGGCTGGATGGCATCACTGACTTGATGGACGTGAGTCTGAGTGAACTCCGGGAGTTGGTGATGGACAGGGAGGCCTGGCGTGCTGCGATTCATGGGGTCGCAAAGAGTCGGACACAACTGAG
>NW_011495058.1:7637522-7649373 GCF_000754665.1 Bison bison bison
GGAGGCCTGGCGTGCTGCGATTCATGGGGTTGCAAAGAGTCGGACACAACTGAGCAAATGAACTGAACTGAACTGAGTATTGTGCTGTGTGGTGTAGTCTATTGAAAGATAGTACAGTACGGAGTACTGAGGTGTGATATGGTGTGATGTGATGTGATGTAGTGTAGAGCAGCATGGTGTTTTCCTTACGTTGTGTGCGGTAGCGTAGTTTGTTGTAGCAGACTGTAATGTAATGTAGTGAAAGAACCACTGAGCTGGAAGTCAAGAAACTCGAGTTCTCATCTTTTCTGTGCCATTAATAATTGTATGGCCTTGGCTAAATCATTTAGTCCTTTTTGGCTGCAGTTTCTTATAACATGTAAAATGGGGAGGTTGGAAAAGATGATCTTGAAGGTCAGTTCTGAAACATCCCACAGCTTGGTCTTACTCATGAGACCTCTAATAACTTTATTTTCTGCCAAGATTTAGAGGTTTCTTATACAGACTTTCCCCAAGTTTAGAATGCCAGATAATGTTCCTGGAAGAAAGTAGAAAAGGGAAAAGTCCATAAATAGATTTTAGTACCAATCTAACATTAGGAACTAAATTAAATGAAAGGTTAACTTATTGCAATCCAATTCTGGTCATAATTCTTTGTTAAGTGAAAGACATTCTTAGCCAAAATACTGGGAGGCCTGGGTAGCTGGAGACCAGTTCCAGAGAATTTCCTTTTATACCCTTTGTATAAGCACAACTGCAGTACCTGGAAAGTAACTAATCAATTTGGTCAAAATTGCTGGACCAGATGATCCTCCCAGTCCAGATTACTGTTATCAGTAGTAAATTTTAAATGATTTATCTGCTGGAAGAAGTATGAATTCAGTACAATATTTTCAACTAAATTATTAATTGATCTAAAAATAAACGTACAAGTTTTAAAGTTAAATCATTCTAAGAAGCTTATTTAAAAAACAGAGAGGTTCTTTGTGTTATTCCTTTTCATTTGCTCTAGTCCTTCTGCCCCAAAGCAAACACTTTTGACTGTTTTATCTATTACTTCTGGTATTTACACATTTTCATATTTATTAAATAATACTATACTACACTCCATTGATCCATCCCTTTTTGATATTACCCATTGACTTCCCATATTGATAGATTAAGTTTCAATCTCTAACACTAACGTTCCCTCTTGGCCTACTCTCCCATACTTTTGAGGTTAAATCAATATTCAATGTTAGTATTATTATGCCCTTGAAAATATGATGTACTATGATGATTTTTTTGGTACTTTTGTTTTTCATTAATATAAACATTTATTTTCTTTGTATGTATGTATTGTTAATTGTTTAACAATTAACAAAAACCTTTCTGTGAGAACTAATTTTTCACTAGATAAATCACATCAGCTGTCTTCCAATTTCTTGTTTCTGTTTTGTTTTGATACATCTCTAGGTCTGTTTAATAACTGTCATCCTGGGATTTCCCTTTGTCCTTCATCCTTAGAGTTCCCTTTGCTTTTCTCCTTATTTGGGTTCCCTACTTCCTATGTCTCATGACTCCCTCTGTAATGACATGCTCCTTTGTTTTGAAGACGCAATTCTTTTAGTCATTCTGTCAGATTAAAAACATACTGTTAGAGCAGGTATCATGACGATAACATGCCCTTGACATACCTGTCTTTTGAGTCAAAGGGCTCTCATTTGTACTCATTTTTTCAACTCTGGGGACCCTTTGTCATCCTGGAATTTCCCTTCTTCATCATCATGAGTGTTTCCTTGCTTCTCTTCTGTGTTGACATGTCTGTCTGAATGTTCTTTCTTCCTAATTCTAGATTACTACCTCCTCTGGTGAAGAACTTCTTCCATTAGCTTCCTGAAAAAACGTGCAAGGGAGATCTGCACTTTTGAGACCTTGAATGTTTGAAAATGACTTTTATTTTTATCCATCCAATTGACTGATAGTTTGGCTAGGTATAGAATCCTAACATGGAATTCCTTTTCCTTCAAATGTTAAAAGAAATTACTCCATCACTTTCTTGCTTTCAATATGACCTAGAAAAGTCAGAATCCATTTTAATAATTGATCCTTTATATGTATTTTGCCTTTTTTTCCCTCTCTAGAGGTTTCTAAACTTGTTGCTTTTTTTTTGTTTGTTTTTGTTGTTTGTTTGTTTTCTGGAAGGTTTCCTTAACTTTATTTTGTAACCCACTATTGAGATTTTCCATTTCTGATGTTCCCAGTGTTTTTAACTTCCAAGAAATACTTTTTGTTGTGTGAATACACACACAACACACACACACAGATGATCCTCCTTATTCTCAGATTTCGTAGTGGCACTTTCATGATCATTCACAGACATGTAGAACTGCAAAAAAAAATTGAGTCAAGTGATATACACATTCCCAGCTAAGGTCAAACAAGGTGATACACTGTCTTTCTTTTTCAGCTCTCATACTGTAAACAAGTATCCTTTTCATGGTAAATTTAGTGCTTCATTTTCCACATTTTCTTGCTTTATGTTGCTTATGTATTGATCTGTTGATGAAAATATCACCAGAGGCTCAGAAGAATCTAAGTTTGTGTTTTCCCATGAGAACAATGATTCAGTATTCCCTAATTCATATTATAGTGACATTACAGAATATAGCTACTAAAAACAATGAGAGTCAACTATATATATATAATATACTATATATATATGTACATGTGTATTAATATAGTTTGCTTCACACTGTATAGTCTCTGTTTCTTCCAAGTTGTTTTTATTCTTCGTGGTAAGTGCTTCCTCAGTTGTTTGATAGTATTTGGGTTTCTTGATCGTGATAAAAGTGAAAACCTAATAAAATAATTACATTCGCAGAGTATATGTGGAATCATGTTGACATTGAGCCTCACTTCTTTTGGAAAACCCAAGTATGCTAATATACCTACAGTTATTTTTGGTTGGTCAGATTATCTAGAGAATATTTCTTTTAAAGCATACATTCTTTCAGTTTTATGCATGATCATAAATCTTTTCATCTCAACTTGTTTTTAGAAAAACTAAAAAGGACAGATTAAAACTTAAACAATGACTATGTTCATTGCAGTGCAGTCATTTTGAAAAACTGTCAAAGTCTATGTTCTCAGTGATCAATTAACTAAGAAGAACATTAAAAAAGTTCCAGTGAAATATTATATAATCATCAGCTATTACGTTTACAAAGAAATGTTAACATCAAAACAGATGCTTATGTTATAATTAATATGAAGAGAACAGTGTAAAATATAACAGGATCTAAACAAAGCCAGAAAATATGTATAGATGGAGTTATGTCTAAATAGTAGGATTATGAGTGACTTTCATGCCTCTTTATATGTTTCATCATTTACTTAGCAAGTTTCCTACCATAAGAAGGCTTTGAAAAGAAGAAAAGTTTATATCTAAAAATGAAAAGCTAATAATAGTCACAAAGAGTTGGACACAACTTAAGAGACTGAACAAGAATGATAACAATAGTATTCTGCTTTCCTTTACTCCAGAGTTTCTATAGGACATATTAGTATCCAGAACTATGGTTAGCAATCATCTTGGTTTGCTTGTAACTAAGAGATTTCTCAGGATGTGTATTTCACTGCTAAAACTGGGACAGCCCTGGAAAACTGATTGCTGGCCACTGTATAACTAGAACTCTTAATGGAATTACATGGAAACATGTAAAATTGAGTTGAAAATTGGATTCTAAAGGTCCATCTAGTCAAGGCTATGATTTTTTCAGTGGTTATGTGTGGATGAGAGAGTTGTACTGTGAGGAAAGCTGAGCCCCAAAGAATTGATGCTTTTGAACTGTGGTGTTGGAGAAGACTCTTGAGAGTACCTTGGACTGCAAGGAGATCCAACCAGTCCATTCTAAAGGAGATTAGTCCTGGGTGTTCATTGGAAGGACTGATGTTGAAGCTGAAACTCCAATACTTTGGCCACCTGATGCGAAGAGTTGACTCACTGGAAAAGACTCTGATTCTGGGAGGGATTGGGGGCAGGAGGAGAAGGGGACAACAGAGGATGAGATAGCTGGATGGCATCACTGACTTGAAGGACGTGAGTTTGAGTGAACTCCGGGAGTTGGTGATGGACATGGAGGCCTGGCGTGCTGCGATTCATGGGGTCGCAAAGAGTCGGACACGACTGAGCGAATGAACTGAACTGAACTGAATTCTTCTAAATATGCAAAACAATAAAAATCTGTTAAGTCTGCCCACAAAACAAGCTTCATTGAATCATACTTATAAACACATTCAAGATTGTCTAAAAATTTTCGCATCAAATATTTGGATTTGTGAAAATTTAATTGTATTTTATATTTTACATTCTATTTAACTTAATTTTATAATTAATACAACACAAAGGGACTATGTTGTATTGCATACTGGTAGAAAAAGTTGGGAGTTTGCTTGCTTCTTGACTTCTCAATTTCCCTCTTTTGCTTTGCTCCATCCACCCAATCCCAGTGTCCTTTCCTGTGGTCTCTTCAACCAAAGCTATAGCTTCCGGTCTCACCTTTACACAGGGACTCTCAAATTTATCCTTTCTTCTGATTTCTAATATTTAATTTCTATCTCTATATGTCCTGTCATTTATCAAATTCCAAACTATATTTCCCTTCCTAAGTCACCAAGAACCCACAATTCCCCACTCAAATTAATCAGTCCACCAAGCATTCAGGTTACCATCTATTTTCATTCAATCTGTCCTCTCACCAAGCAGATGGTCCCCAAACAATCTATTGCTAAGTCTTGCCAATTTTAACTTCATAATATCTCTCATCTTTGTTTATTTTGATAATTCCTAATCCTTTTGGCCACCAAGTAGCACTTATAATATAGCCTTTACTACTGCTAGGAAGGCAAGTTTTCTTTTATAAATAGTCAGATGCCAGTAAATTACTGTCTCTCAGGGTTCAGCAAAGTCTTCCTGCTCCCCTGACCTCTTGTAGTTTCTGAACTTAACTTCTACACTCGATTCTAGTTTTTATATCCACCCTAGTCAGTGCTAGGCATACTGCTGACTTTCACTTTGCCCTTTTACTATACAAATGTTTCTTTACTGTATTACTAGGCAAACAAAATGTAGTTCTTTGGATACAGTCTATGCCTCTACTTGCCACCTTGATGCATGTTAGATCTTGCTTGTATGAGTACAACTCAGAAACTTATAAAGGATGGCAGGAGACTTTCAGGATTTCCCATGTAATTTACCCATATTTGAAAGTCAAGAAAATGCTTTTCTCATCTTCTTTCCATTGGATCCTAGAGCAAGAGGAATATTAAGGGCATGTAGAGCCAGAGCAGTACAGTTCCTTCTTAAAAGAGTTCCAGAGATATTTGGAGATCCTTATAAGTGGCAAACTTCCAGCTAAGTCAGCTTCATCAAAAGTAAATCTCTAACCAAAAGAATACTATTATTTTTTGCCTGTTTTTATAGCACCTGAAGCAGAAGTCATATAAGCAGAGTTAGGTGGTTGACTACCTCCAATGAAATAACTTGGCCCATGAAACTTTGCTGCACATCAGGTTGGAAGAGAGTTACAGTACTTCATTAGGTCTCTTACCTGTGAACTTGGTACCCATGATTAGCTCATTTGATCACCTCTGATGGAGAAAACATATGACACTCGTACTGAAATCTCAGGATCAAGCTAAGCGTTTGATTCCCAAGTGTACATACAGAAATATCTTGCATGCATAGCAAATACAGAAGTGGTTTTGACAGGACATTTTTTAAAAAGCAGAGGAACTCTTTCTTTAAAAATTGTCATTTGAAATCAAAACATAAAACAATAAAATTGAAATTATGTGCTTAAAGCTGATTAGGCATCTCTGGGTAGCTTCCATTAAAAGCTTTGGAAAACTCTAATGTTCTAGGAAAGAAAACCTCGATTCTAGTTTTTTTCAAATTAGCCCCATATTAATACAATAATCAAACAGCTTTTTTCCCCCAGTAAGGATAGACTAGCTTATTATTTGCAGAAACTGAGGTTTGCTTTTATTCCACAACATTAAAACAGAAGAAAACATCTTGTTTTACCATGGAATACTTTTCACCCAAGAAATGTCTAAACTTTCAACTTCCTCAGAATTGATGAAAGGCAACAGAGTGCACATGTTTCTCAGTTTTAGACTCTTCAAAATGCTCTTGCACTTTACTTTAAAGTAAGAGAAAAAATTCTGTACCTTCTTCAAGAAATTGTATCTCCTTCCTTCCTTCAGTCCTACCTTGCCATACCAGTAAATGGCATATCTTTAGAAAACATGAAAACACAGGAGTCTTGGGACTTCCCTGGTAGTCCAATGGCTAAGACTGTTTTCCCAATGCAGGGGGCCCAGATTTGATTCTTGTTCAAGGAACTAAATTCCACATATTATTGTTTAGTTGCTAAGTTTTATCTGACTCTTTTGTGACCCCATGGAGTGTAGCCGCACCAGGTTCTTCTGTCCATGAGATTTTCCAGGCAAGAATACTGGAGTAGGTTGCATTTCCTCCTCCAGGGGATCTTTCTGACCCAAGGATTGAACCTGGGTCTCCTACATTGCAGGCAGACTCTTTACCACTGACCCATCAGTGGAAGCCCAGATTCCACATACTGCGACTAAAAGATCCTCTACTCTACAACCCAGCAGAGCCAAATAATAAATAAATATTTAAAAGCAAATAAAAAACAAAGGAACTTTGTCTTGAGAAATTGGTTACAACTTACAAAAGCTCAGTGATATGGCTTATCAAGTCAACCAAATCACCCCTGTTTGTACCTGTAAATTCTGGACATGAATCAACAAATTATTGGGTAGATTTGGATGACTGACCAAATAAAATGTTAGTTCAATTCAATTGCCCACTGATTTCTTCCTCAATTCTTAGAGCTGATGATCCCATAAACCTAATTAATAATTTCTTTTCATTTAAATTCTACTTTAATATCAACAGGTCAACAGCCTTTTCTTATTAATATAGTTCATTTCCAGAATAAAATATAAATATCCTTTGTAGAAGAGAATGTTAAAATTAAGATTTCTTCTGAAGTGGCAAGGTTTGATCTTGAAACTCAAAATGAAGGGCTAAATCAAAATGCAGATTTCATAAGGGAAATAAATGATGGACAACCAATCCCACAAGACCTTCATCAGACTAGTGCCAGAAAGGGGAATCAGAAAGTATAATGAAGGAATTGGAAGGCCTTATCTCTCAAGAGAATTTTTTGCTGATGAGCCATTTCCTACTTCAAGGGAGTTTGGGGGGCAAAGGCAGGGCAGTCTGGGAGTGAATTGCCACTTACTTAGCCTCAAGTATAGAGCCAGATGGAGAGCTTGAAGTATGTTCTCAGACTATGGGTTCATCTTGGATTGCACCCTTTATTCATGCCTGAGAAGGCTGCATGAAACAAGTGGTTTAAAATGGTTTATAGCAAGAAAAAGAGAGAATAGAGAACTGCATTGTGGAAATAATCTCTCATTCATGGCAGGGCAAAGGATGTGAGAGTTTCTCATGTGCCCCCCAGAGAAGAAAAGGTCTGGAGCTATTTAAGTCTTACTTGAGAGGGTACTTGGAAGGAAGGAGGTTCATTAGCAAAGAATGGGCATGGAAAGGAGCCCCTGAGAACCAGCATCTGAGTGGGAAGGGGCTAGGTTACCAGTCATTGGCTGAATAAAAATTGGGGGGAAAAGAGAGAAAGGCTAAACATACCCCTTCCAGGACTGTGGGTGACTGTACAATACAGGCTTCAACAGGAGGATCGGATGGGGGCATCTAATATTACAATGAAATTGAAATTATAATTGTATCTTAACCTGGACATTCTGATTTCTCAATCGGCCAGTTTGAAATTTAAAATGATTTTAGGTTGGATCCATGGTCAGAGAACTAGATTCCACATGCCACAGCTAAAAAAGATTCTGTACGCTGTAACTAGAAGATCCCTCATGCTGCAACTAAGACTTGAGGCAGCCAAATATATATATTTTAAAGGGTTACCTCTGGGGAGCAGAACATAGCTGGGAAAGAAAGAGATCTTTAAAAAAATGAAATGATTTTAAGTCTACCTGTGACCCAAGATTGACTGGAAAAGTCTTGGTGGTGGGAAAAACAACCCCCGACCCACGTATAAATTTTAAAAGAACAAAGGGAGACAAAGCAAAGTTGCATTTGATTAAATTTTGGTTGCATTTTGGTCATGACTTTTTACATTTTGTATTAGGATTGTTGAATTTAATTCAGTGAGTATTTATTAAGCTCTTACTACAAGAAAAATTAATATTGTTTAGTTAAAAAAAAAAACAGTATGCGCTTTCTGGTCAGAACACCTGTCATTAAATGCTAGACTTTCACCTACCTCACAGTATTGTCCCAAGGAACCTGACCTCTCTGCGCCTCAGTTTCTTCATCTGTTGACTGATGAAAATAAATTGAGATTATTTTGAGGCCTGAATGGGATAGTGGAAAGACGAATACTTTTTGGACTTTTGGCACTTGGAAAGTGCATTAAATGGTCACTTTATAGCACACAGTCCTAGATATGTATTCTTTAAGTGAGCTCAAGGAAGGAACGCTGGTACCCATATCAGGAGATCATTTCGTTTGTAATTTTCAACAAGTTTGTTCTTGTCTTTGGAGGAATAGCTTTTCAAATGCATTAGTTAAGCAGTCTACAGACTCCTCTCCACAGTCATATAAGGACAGACGCACACAAAATAACAGGAATCGTCAGTCACATTGATACTGGTTAGCCACAGTGACACACACCTCTGAAATGGGTGTTCAGAAAGAAATGTTAGAAAATATCTTTTTAAACACATGTCTCATAATAATGACTACATCTTGAGTAGTGCTTAAAATAGACTGACCTTGTGCTTTTTTAGTGTCTAAAAAGTGAAGATTCAGCACATCCAAAACCTCAAATGACTTTTTCCAGGCTGTTGAAACCCTCGTCAGTGAAAAACCACTCACATTTTGGTGAAGGGTAAGCCTACAAATTCTGCTTATTTTCTTCTATGCTTAAGATCCTAAGCTATAACTGTGTGAACATTAAGATGACTAATACAGACTCTCTGGTCCTCAAGGAACTTAACAATAGAGTTGGGTAAACACAGTCTGGATGAACACAATTACAAAGAAAGACATTTTATGCTAAATTCCAAGGTGGGGTGGAGTGACAGGGAGGCAGGTAAGACAGTACCACAAAATTTCTAAAAGGGTCAGGCAATTATTTTCCAAACCAACCACCTGTGGTCTCCATGTCATGCTTTATAATTATATGGCCCTCTGACCCCTCCCCAGCTAGAAATTTCCAAAAGACAGTGGAAATGCTCCACAGTGGATGACATCACCACTTGGCATTGCTCACTACAGTTGCATGCTACCCAGGGCAAGGAATGTGATCTAGCCCTGTCAGGAGGATGTTGTACTTTCTCTGAACCCGACCAAATACTTCACAGTCCTCAGACCCCTTTTTCATCCCTGATCATCTTCACACACTTTTAATCATCGTGTGACAAGAGGTGCTAACCATAATTTATATGGAGCCCCATCAATCCCTTATACAGGCCTCAAGTAATTTCCTTCCATTTCCACTCATTCAAATCCTCTCTTTCTGGTTCCCAGTCTTCTATTTATTCTGTTTATTCTCAATTTGTACTGAAGACTTCAGAATTTATTTTTCCAGTCCCTCAGAACTTTCTCCCTCCTAATATCATTAGGCTTTATATAGTTTATTTTTTCAGGAACTTTGACTTTGTCTTCATTTTTTGACATTTCTTTCCTGGAATTTCATCAGCCAGTTATCAGAATATGTTTCTATTTGTCTTTTCACATCATCCTGAATTTTACTACTAGTCCATTGGTACTATTTCACCATTAGATCCTCTGTCAGGATCTGATTCTTTACTTTCATCATCTTATCAAAAATAACTTTGGGGGGACAAAATTATTCAGAAAGAACACATTTAAACAGGCTCTTGTTCCTCCTAGCAATCACTTTCCATCTTTCTCTCTATATTTAGAAAAGTCAGCAGAAAATTAACCTCCTCTACAGACAGTAGCATATTCTATATATTTATACACAAATGCAAACATTGCTCCTTAGATGTATTTGCTATCCCCAGGCATCATTCTCCTAAAGGAAAAAAATTTAAGAGAGTGTCTTTGAAGATATCATTTTTTAAAAGGGTGATCAAAAACTGTCACCTTCCCTTGAATATTTTATTATAACTTTTCAGTAATTTATTCATTCACAGGTACCCCAAATTTTTATCAAAGTATTATCTCCTTTTTTGATTAATTAAAGCTCTGATACCCTCTCTAACCCCTTAGCAACATGTGACACAGTTGAGCACTGGCCTTGACTTTAACACCAGAGACATCTACTAGTTCTCATACCTTCCATCCACTCTTTCTTAATCTCTTGCTGGTTCCTTCTTCTCTATTTAATTTGAATGATGAAGTCCTCAAACCTTAGGTCTGGACCCAAGTCTCTACCTGCATTTTTCCCCTTGATGTTTTCATATTATCTCATAGCTTTAGATACCATCCATTTGATGGTAACTGTCAAATTAATGTCTGAATTGCTTCTCTGAGCTTCAGATATATATATGTGTGTCTAAGCTTCCCTGGTAGCTTAGACAATAAAGAATCTTCCTGCAGTGCAGGAGACCTGAGTTTGATCCCTGGGTTAGGAAGATCCCCTGGAAAAGGGAATGGCTACCCACTCAAGTACTCTTGCATGGAGAATTCCTGGGCAGAGGAGCCTGGTGAGCTACAGTCCATGGGATTGCAAAGAGTCAGATATGACTGAGCAACTAACACTTTCACATTTTCACTTTTTCATACATATGTATATTTTTTTATTGCAGTATAGTAAATTTATAATAGTATATTAGTTTTAGTTGTGCAATGTAGTGATTCAATATTTTTACAAATTATAGCCCATTTAAAGTTATTATAAAATATTGACTATATTCCCAGTGCTGTACGTTACATCCTTGTTTCTTATTTATTTTATACCTAGTAGTTTGTACCTCTTAATCCCCTTCTCCTGTAATTCCCCTCTTCCAGGAAAACTCTTCCTGTAAATCTTCCTATGAATGAGTCATTTTCATATCTCAGGTCTTAACCCAGATATTACTTCCTTAGAGAATGTTCAATGATTGCCTTGTTCTTTCTATTAGCACTTATCACAATGTTATTATACAAGAAGAAAAACCACATGATGATGTCATTAGATAGAGAAATAGCATTTGACAAAAATCCACCATCCATTCATAACAAAAACTTTCAACAAACTAGGAATAGAAGGGAATTTCCTCAACTTGATAAAAAATATCTACAAAAACTTACAGCTAACATACTTAATGGTAAGAAATTAGAAATTTTCCTATTAAGATCAGGAACAAAGCAAGAATTCCCCTTCTTACCACTCTTTCAACATTGTAATCAAAGTCCTATCTAATGTAATAAGATAAGGAAAGGAAATAAAAAATATACATATTAAGAAGGAGAAAAGAAAACTGTCCTTGTTCATATGATAATCTATGTAGAAAATCTGAAAGAGTTAAAAACAGACCTCCTGAAATTACCAAGCCACTATAGCAAAGTTGGATGATACAAGGTTGAGATATAAAAGTCAATTGCTTTCTAATATATCACTAATGAAAGAGTGGAATTTGGAATTAAAACACAGTGTCATTTATATTAGCACCCACAATGCAAAATATTTATGTATAAATATAACATATATATATATATATATATATATATATAAGATCTATTTGACAAAAACTAGAACTCTGATGAAAGAAATTAAGAAAGACCTAAACAAATGGAGAGATATTCTTTGTTCTTGGG
>NW_011495058.1:7649473-7672975 GCF_000754665.1 Bison bison bison
TAACAAATGGAGAGATACTCTATGTTCATGAGTAGGAATACTGAACATTTTCAAAATGTCACATCTTTGGTTTTTCCAGTAGTCATATATGGATATGAGACCTGGACTATAAAGAAAGCTGATCACTAAAGAATTGATGCTTTTGAATTGTCGTGTTGAAGAAGACTCTTGAGAGTCCCTTGGACTGCAAAGAGATCAAACCAGTCAATCCTAAAGAAAATCAGTCCTGAATATTCTTTGGAAGGACTGATGCTGAAGCTGAAGCTCCAATACTTTAGCCACCTGATGTGAAGAACTGACACTTTGGAAAAGACCCTGATGCTGGGAAAGATTGAAAGCAGGAAGAGAAGGGGATGACAGAGGATGAGATGGTTGGACGGCTTCACCGACTCGATGGACATGAGTTTGAGCAAGCTCCAGGAGTTGGTGATGGACAGGGAAGCCTGGCATGCTGTAGTCCATGGGGACACGACTGAGCAACCACACTGAACTGAACTTCCAAATTAATCTATAGAATCACAGCAATCCCCAAATCCCAGCAAGGTATTTTGTAAACATTGACAAATTGATTTTAACTTTTATATGGGGAAGTGAAAGACCAAGAATAGCCAATATAGAAGGAGAAGAGCAAAACTGGAGAACTGGCATTATTGACTTTAAGACTTGCTATGTGTGTGTGCATTCTCAGTAGCTCAGTCTTGTCTGACTCTTTGCAACCCCATGGACTGTAGCTCACCAGTCTCCTCTGTACATGGGATTTCCCAGGCAAGAATAATGAAGCGGGTTGCCATTTCCTCTTCCAAGGAATCTTCCTGACCCAGAGATCAAAACTGTGTCTCCTATGTCTCCTACTCAATGGATATGAGTTTGAGTAAACTCCGAGAGTTGGTGATGGACAGGGAGGCCTGGCATGCTGCAGTCCGTGGGGTCACAAAGAGTCAGACACAACTGAGAGACTGAACTGAACTGAATTGATGTCTCCTACCCTGCAGGCAGATTCTTTACTGCTGAGCTACCAGGGAAGCCCAAGACTTAATATAAAGCTAAAATAATCGAGACAGTGTGGTATTCACAAAAGAATAGGTAAATAGATCAATGGAACAGAATACAGTCCACAAATAGACCCAATTAAATATAGTCAACTGATCATGGACAATGATCAAAGGCAACCCACACACAAGAAAAGAAAAAATTTATCCGAACACATAGCCCTCACAAAAATTTACTCAAAATGGATCCCAGACCTAAACATGAAATGCAAAACTATAAAACTCCTAGAAGATATCACAGAAGAAAATCCAGATGACAATGAGGATGGTGAGGACTTTTTAAATATGCACTAAAGGCATAATCCATAAAAGAAATAGTTGATAAGATAGACTTTATCAAAATAAAACCTCACACTGTAAAATACATAGTAAAGAGAATATGAAGACAAATCACAGACTGGGAGAAAATATTTGTAAGAGACACATCTTGCAAAGGACTTTATCCAAAACACACAAAAAAATTCTTATAACTCAACAATAAGAATATGAACAACCCGATTAAAATGGGCAAAATATCTGAACAGACACCTCATCATAGAAAATACACAGATGGAAAATAAAAACACGGTAAGATTCTCAACATCATATCTCAGGGGATTTAAAATCAAAATAAGATCCTGCTATACACCTATTAAAATGGCCAAAATCCAAAACACTGAAAACGCCAAATGCTGACAAGAATGTGGAGCAACAAGAACTCTCAGTCACTGTTAGTGGGAATTCAAAATGCACTGCCACTTTTGAAGACATTTTGGCAGTTTATTACAAAGCTAAACATACTCTTACCATACGATTTACCAGCCATGCTCCTTTGGTATTTATGCAAATGATTTGAAAAGTTATATCCACACAAAAGCCTGCACATGAATATTTATAGCAGCTTTATTTATAATTGCCAATACTTGGAAGCAACCAAAATGTCCTTCAGCAGGTGAATGGGTTAAGTGTAGTACATCCAGATAATGGAATACTATTCAGCACTACATGGAAATGAGCTATCAAACCATTAGAAGACCTGGAGGATCCTTAAATATATATTTCCAAGTGAAAGATTTCAATCTGAAAAGTCTATATATTGTACAATTCCAACTATACAATATTCTGTAAAAGGCAAAATTATAGACATAGTAAAAGAATCAGTGGTTTCCAGGAGCTGGGGAGGAGGGAGAAATGAATAGGCAGAACACAGAGGATGTTTAGTGCAATGACACTATTCTGTAGGCCATTATCATGGTGTATACATGTCATTTCACATTTGGTGAAACCCATAGAATGTAGGCCACCAAGAGTGACTCTTAATGTAAACTATAAACTTTACATAATAATGATGTAGCAATATAGGTTCATTGATTATACAAACGTGGCATTCCAGTGTGGGATGCTGTTGGTGGTTAAAGCTGTTTATATGTGGAGGTAGGAAGCATATGGGAAATTTGTATCTTCTGTTCAACTCTGCTGTAAACCTGAAACTGCTCTAAAAAATAAAAGACTATTTCAGAAAAGTTGTATGTTACTTCCATGGGTCAGAAGAAATCGGATTCATTCTCATCCCCCTTTGAATTCTGGGACGTGTCTACTTGCCCTACTGTCAAATTTGAAGTCAAGGTTACGGGAGAACGATGCCATAGAGAAGGCAATAACCAACAGCAGTTAACAAGCTGTGACTGAACCATGAACAACTGTAAATGACAATAGAAATCAAACTGCATGATTTATTGGAATCAATAATCTGACTCACAAACCCTTAAAAAAATATAAGTTATAGTTAAACATATTAGAATACAATTTGGAAAGTGTTTTCCAGTTTGGAAGTAGTAGTATCCAAACAATAGTTCACAACAGTAATAATAATAAAGGCCCTAGCATGTCTCTAAGAAATGACTATTTGGATCTCGATGGCTTGGTCATTCATTTTTTTTTTTTCTTTCATATACAGTATAGCATTATGGATGTTTTTAATGTACAATTTATTTTAGGATTTTCAAAGTCTGTAAATCATTTAATGAAAAAATGAATTAAAACAAATGCAAAAGTCAAACAACATTTTTAAACAAATGTTCTTTGAGGAAAAAAAATGTTGAATAAATTTATAGAGCAATTTAAGCAACTCTGTAGTAACTAATACCAGTCATTTAACTGAAACTATTAATCGAGTCAAGGAGAGGAAAAGGATCATGAAGAGACATTTATGTCATCTCAATTCTTCCAGATTGTAAGTTTAAAATATTAATTCAACAATCAATTTTTTTTTCACAAGGAAATTGAAATGCTTGACGATTCACTTACTTTAGGCCTGGTTTGAAGTCTTGTGTGGTCTGAATTTGTGTGGCCATTCATCAATATGATGATTCATCAGTGGTTTTAGCTTCCAACACACCAGATTTTAACTTGGGCATTGCTAGGAGTTACTCATAAAACTGGCTTCCCTACTCTGTAACGGAAAGGAAACTGAGAATAAAGCCATTATTTTATTATGTAGCTATAAATTTTTACATAGACTGGCGGCTTTAAAATTTTCATTTAGAAGAATAATCAGTTGTATCTGTGGGTCTCGGTCAGGGTTCAGTTTATATAGGGAGTGAAAGAAAGAGATGGATCTTTCAGAAATCTGAAAAGTAGGTTGAAGGCAGTAGTGAGGACCTTTGACAAGAATTGATGAAACTTCTCATCCTAAACTTCCCTGATGCTGTTTTCTCCATATATTTTAATAATGCAAATCCATCATGGGCTATTTCTTAAAAATTTTCTTCCTTCTGAATAAGTTGTTGCCTTACAAGTTTGATACTCACTGGTCCAAATCTGTAAATAATTGCTTTAATTGATTTTGTATTTTTATCTGTTATTGGCACTCAGAATGTATATGCTTGCTTGATTTTTAATAAAATCAAAGAAAATAATCTTCTCATAGTTAACTTTAAATTTACAGAGCGTGGACACAGTATAGAAAATCAGTGTCTTCTATTAGGGCTTCAAATTTATACGTAATTGAATGCCTTTGTTAAATGGTCAATATGTAATGCACTTATAGTTCACTCTAGTCTATTTGATAAAGGAGAAGTACATAATAGAGGACCTCAGTTTCCTTTCAACTTCTAAATCCTCTTAAAACATAAGCAGCCTACTGACAGAGAGACAACAAAGGAATGCACAAACCCTCTTTGTGGAAACTACCATGGCAATTTCCAGCAGAGATGCATTTTCTCTGTTGTATCTGGAAGGCACTAGAATACATGTCAGTCTGACCTCTTTCTTTAGTATCCTGCATAGTTCGCCTTGGAACAAACCCCCATACGTGTTATGGCTGTGGTACTTCTAATAGTTTGACTTACGAGGAACGTTTTCAAAGTGGGCTACAGGCTTCTCTCCAGATGGACGATTAGAGGGTTAGAAGAATCTCAGAGCATCCCACACTTCATGATCCCTTACTAAGTTTCGCATCCTTCAAAAGATGTATACAGTGCAAGACTCTCAGGCATGTCCACTAGAGGTTCCTCGGAGGCTGAGGAGGACAAGGACCTCAGGGAATGGTCACATGATGGCACCGTGGATCAACCATGCCTTAGTCAGAGGGCAATTACTTCACACAAGGCAGGGAATGAGGAAAAGCCCAGAAAATAACAATTTGCATGGATAACATAGAGAGTTTTAAAGTAATTGAAGCACCAGATTACCCAATCTGCTTTTGAGGACTGAATGGGAATATGTGTTCATTAATATTCTGATATGTGTGTGTGTGTGTGGTGTGTGTGTGTGTGTGTGCCCACACATGGATGTATATGAATTTAAGTGTTACTGATATATTATTAGAAATTTATTGTCCTCCAGGATAAACTGGTCACCCATGAGGAGATATCCATTGAGTAGTTGATAGACATATCAGAATCAAAGTTAGATCTAGGATTGTAGATTGGAGTTCTATATATCATATCAAAGGTATTCATATCAAAGGTAGTGAATAAAGTTACAAGGTTGGATCAGATCACCAAATGAGAAAATATGGAGACCATCTGAAGAAGAGAACCTGTGAAGATTGCAAGAACTTCATGTAGGAAGCGACATCTAAACTGAGGTGTGAAATACTGATAATTTATCAGTAGGCAGAGAGGTCAGAAAGGAAATTTATAGCAGTGGCAGAAAATTCACATGTATGAATATGTACTCAAAGTTCAAGGATGAGAAAACTACAATATGGAATGTATACAGGCTATACAGAGGCTATATTCAAACATACTGGTGTCAAGTCAGATTGAGGGGAAATGACATATTTGTCCTATTAAGATAGAGCCATTTTAAATATTTGTTCATGCTAAGATCTGTTAATACAAAAAGTAAAGAAATTGGGGAAGAGAAGAGGACACAAAAAATACTGAGAAAGATAAAAAGATGAAAAATTGGATAGTTGTAGGGAGGGAGACAGGCTTCTCAGGTGTGTTAGTGGTAAAGAACCCGCCTGCCAATGCAAGAGAGATAAGAAAAGTGGGTTCAATCCCTGGGTCAGGAAGATCCCCTGCAGGAGGGCATGGCAACCCACTCCAGTATTCTTGCCTGGAGAATCCCTGGTGGGCTACAGTCCAGAAGGTCGTGACAGAGTCAGACATAACTGAAGCGACTTAGCACGCATGCACACATTGAGTGAGAGACTCTATTAGAATAGAGAAAACTAAATAATGAGAAAGATGAAGCTGAGATAGAGGAGCCACTCTGGGAATTTAAGATTAGTTTTAGAAGCCCCACCCTGGTGCTGTGCTGGACATGACACCCTTGGCCACGTGAAACATCTACTAATGAGTGGTTAGGCACAGTGTCAGACTGCTCTCCTCCTTAACTAGAGTCTCTGCTCTGCCTGCCTCAACCACATAAACACCACAGCCCCCAGGAGAGTCATTTTTGTTTGCACTGAAGCAGAGGTGACCATGGGAGGGAAAACAAGTCTAAAGGTCAAGTCTGGCTCTTCACCCACAGTTTCCTCATCAAATACTAAACAGACTCAAAAGTTAGCAGTTTTATCCAAATGACAGTGTGTCCTTCCCTCATAAGAAAGAAATCTCAACCTCCAAAAAAGAAAAGAAAATTCCTTTTGCAGTATGCATACCTTGGCTAGTCAAGGATGATAAATATTGTCTGTGCTTAAATTAATCTATGGTACACAAAGAGAAAATTCATCAGCAAACTGCATAAGAATATTTTTACCTTGTCACCAGTAGTTTCTTCATTTCTGGTCTTCAAGTTAAAGTGTTGCTGCATCACTTTTTGTTGTTGTTGCTCTTCCCCATGCACTGGGCCAAGCCATGGGAAGCACTGTTTGCTGACTGACCCCAGACTGCCTGGGCTGCGGTCTGTACAGTGTAGGGCCCGCTAGACCCGATAATGTCATCCCGCTGTGGTTGATGCAACCGGAGATGGTGCTATTTGTAAACTTGTATAATCCCAAGACAGAATCTACCTGATTGACTCCTGTGCTTATGTTTCCCAAACTTAACTTCTCTTTTATTTTCTCTTAAATTGAGGAGGCTTGACCTCCCCGATTTTATTCATTTATTTTATTGGGGGCATAGTTGCTTTCCAAAGTTGTGTTAGTTTCTGCTGAACAATGAAGTCAATCAGCTGTATGTATACATACATATATCCCCTCCCTCCAACCCACATTCATCTCACCCCTATAGGGTCACAAAAGGGCACCTAGCTGAGCTCCATGCACTATTTACCAGCTTCCCACTAGCTAACTATTTTACACATGGCAGTGAACATATGTCAATCCCATTCTCCTAGTTCATCCCACCCGACTCCATCCCATCCACAAGTTTGTTCTGTGTGCCTGCGTCTCTATTACTGCCTTGCAAATAGGTTCATCAGTACCATTTTTCTAGATTCTACACACTTCTCTTTGCAGGCTATTAGGACCCAGAAAAGCAGATTTTTGCTTAACTGATTACACTGAATAGTAACTCTGGTCTGGTTTGCTTTCACATAGTTAACCTTATGACATTTCACTCCAATTCCACATGGCTGTGCACAGTTGCAGCTTTCTACCCATCCCTAAGCTATGGGCCTCCCAGGTGGCACTAGTGATAAAGAATCCACCTGCCAAAGCAGAGACTTGAGATACGAGTTCAGTCCTTGGGTCAGGAAGATCCCCTGGAGGCAGGCATAGGAACCCACTCCAGCATTCTTGCCTGGAGAATCACACAGACAGAGGAGCCTGGTGGGCTACAGTCCATTGGGTCGCAAAGAGTCAAACATGACTGAAGAGACTTAGCACACACCCATCCCTAAGCTATAGGACAGTTTCACATTTCTCCTGATAAGGTATTTCTCTAGCAGGCCAAAATACAAAGTTCTGAGGTCCTGAAGATTATCCATTGCCCTGTCTTTTTGAACTAGGTGGGGGTAAGTGGTGGTAGAGCAAATTTTCTGAGTGTTTTCTAAGTAACAGGCAATGAATGAGGCTCAGTGCATGTTTTATCTCATTGAATCCTCACAATTGTGCAAAGAATCTATCATTATATCTATTTTATGATAAAATGATTCCTTTATAGGTTATTTCACTTGCCAAAGATTTTACAGCTAGAGAGAACATGCTTATCAGTAAATGTTAAATATTTATGATGTTATCTCAGGATTCTGAATCTAGAAGCAAGGCTAGGGTTGAACAAACCCACAAAGCAAGAACATCCAAACCCAAGAAGTGTGGTGTGTGTTCTTGTTCTTTGGGATTCTAGGCTGCAAACCCACAGTTCTCTAAATATATACTAGTCTATCTAGTTACTGGGGGAAGAAATTTCTTTTACATGTAATCTAGTATTTCAGAAAGCTTATTTGAATTTATTTGCCATGAGCCAATTTGTGTTTTTCAGGATTCATGACCTTGTGAGTAATTATTATTGAATTTGACTGTATTAAACATCTTACTGTGTATTCCCATTTTTAACTGTCTGTGTGGTGAATATATATTCCCTGAAGGTCAAATTTCTGTGTGGTCCATGTATTCCCCAATGGTCAGACTTTGGACTTTAACATGGCAGCTATCCCACATAGACCTTTCCAAAAATCAAACAAACATAGAAACAAACAAATAAATCTTACATTTTATTGCACTAACTTCTCAGCAGGCTTTTCCGTCTGTTTTTTCATGGGCGCCTTACAAATTCTTGAGAGAGAAATAGGAGCTCCCAACCAAAAGACAAAAACCTGCCCTGTCCATTTTAAGCTGCAGTTGAATTACAGTTAGGTTGCCGTTTATGCAAAACAAACTTGGCACAGAGTTCTAAACACGTATTTTAAGGGGGAAAAAGCCCTGGGTTTCTAATTTCTAAAAGTTCCCAAACTCTCAATTACTGAATTCATCAGAAATCCCAGATCACCCAGTCATGAAATCATGGCATTGGCATGAGAGAAGCTGGACTGTTGTTTAACTGAATGTGTCTTTTCTACATGCTTTTCTCAAATCAAAACTTGACATGGCTTGATTTTCAAAATCATAATTGGCCTTCCTCAAAGGTCCATCTAGTCAAGGCTACGGTTTTTCCAGTGGTCATGTATAGATGTGAGAGTTGGATTATAAAGAAAGCTGAGCAGAGGAATTGATGCTTTTGAACTCTGGTGTTGGAGAAGACTCTACAGAGTCCCTTGGACTGCAAGGAGATCCAACCAGTTCATCCTAAAGGAAATCAGTCCTGGGTGTTCATTAGAAGGACTGATGTTGAGGTTGAAACTCCAATATTTTGGCCACCTGATGCAAAGAGCTGACTCATTTGAAAAGACCCTGATGCTGGGAAAGATTGAGGGCAGGAGGAGAAGGGGACAACAGGATGAGATGGTTGAATGGCATCACGGACTCCATGGACATGAGTTTGGGTAAAGTCTGGGAGTTGGTGATGGACAGGGAGGCCTGGTGTGCTGCGGTTCATGGGGTTGCAAAGAGTCAGACATGACTGAGTGACTGAACTGAAGTGAACTGAAACCCAGAGCACTCATCTTCTGATGTGTAGCTTTTTAGCAGTGGAAATAATAGTGCTGGTAATACTTCATTCACTCCAATCATCTCAGTGATTTTTCCATACTTCCACAAGTTACTCAATTGCCTGCTTGATAATCATACTAGTAGTTCTCCAAGTGTGACCCAGGGTTACCTGTGGGTCACTGAGATTCTATTAAAACTATTTTCATAACACTAGTAGTATTAAGGCATTATCTGTCTTTAAATTCTTATTTTCTAAAGAGTGTACAGTGGAGTTTTCTACAGACTCCTATAACACCAATAACAACACAGACTGAATATGGAAGCAGATGCAAGAATCTAGCAGTTTTCTATTAAGGAAGACATTAAAGAGATCAGAAAAATGTAAAATAATTCTGTTTTTATTTTGGAATGTCAATTTTTTAAAATAGGATGTTATTTACATTAACATGATAGAAGTTTATTATTATCATTTTAACAAATTAGAAAAACTTTTTAATTTCTTTAGCTTTAATTTCTAATATGTTAACTACAAATAAACATAATAAACAAAACAAAAACTCTTCTAAAGAGTGCAAACTGAGACCAAAGAGTTTGAGAACCACTGATTTAGACCAAGGTAAATAGGTTCTTTTTAAGGAAGAAGACAAAAACCTGATATGAGTCTGATTAACCTTTTTTTTTTCTTTTTTAAAGAAATCGTATTCATGAAGCAGCCAGAACAATGATATCTGGAAAACCTACTCCTGTCCCCACCCCCACCTTCCAAATACTTCCTCTTGAGATTCTGCAAACTGTTTCACACTGTCCTAAACTCCACCCTTGTAAATATACACATCCCTCACCGCTGGAAGTGATTCCTCACTGTTGAAAGAAAGAAATTTCTTTGCACATATACCCACACCCTTATAAACATAATTCTGTGTTTTCCTCCTATTAGTGTTCTGACCACTCAGCTCTGTGAGTCAAGCGTTCGTTGTTAGGACTTGATGGGCACCCTTTCCATATACCACTGGAGAAAAGAAGACACGATTTGAAGGGGTGAAAATAACAGCGCACGGAGGAAGAGATCTGGAACACTACAAAGTCCTTTCATTTTTGCCATTTTCTCCCGTTTATCTGTTCACACCAACTGGGGATTTGCAGGAGGGCTGGTTTTCTTTGTGGCCCAACAATAATGGCCTGGTCGCTTCTCTTGCCCTCTCCCAGAACCAGGGAGAGAACAATATAGCATTCTGGAGGTGTCAGGTGGCAGCTAGGAGCTTGCCAGCATGCTTGACACCTGAGTCCTCTAGTGATGGATACAGTGACTCCTCCTTTGGAGGTGGCCAACTAGCTGGTGCCCGGAGACATATGGTGACTTCTCCGCTGCCAAAGAAACCAAGCCCCTGTGCCAGGAACTTAGCCGACCAGTGCTGGCTCCTCGGGCCTGCTTTCCCGGGGGAGGATAAGTGAGCACCCGCCGGCACCGTCGTTTGTTCGGCGTCCAGCAGCCCTCTCTAGGTTCCCGGGTATCACTGTGTCAGGCACACAAAAAAGGAGAGAATTCGATCAATCGATAGGAGAGACATGATAGAGAGGGCAGCATCCTTCTCTGATCTCTCTGCTGATAGGAAGTGCAACACAGCGGCGCCCACGTTCTGCTCCAGCAAGTCAGTCCAGGCTCAGGAATGGGGGTGTAAAGCAAAGGACCCGCTGCTCGTGGGGTCAGTAACTTCAAGTTTCATTGCTCTGTGCCATAGCGAGAGATTTAAGCCAGCTGGGCTTGATTTTCCCTTGAGTTCCTGAGGACGCTTGGGATCCCTCCTTTTTTTTTTCTTTTCTTTTTCTCTTAAGTTTTCTTTTCAGCAAGAAAAATTAAAATCTGCTTGCGGTTTTAAAGAAATCAAACAAGTACAGAAAGTTATAAAGTGACTGAAAATATTCTATATTCCAATACCCAGATTTTATTGTTCTACCCCCTGGTAGCTAAAACTAATCATTCTTTGTATCTAGAAAATAACTGTGTGTGTATGTGCACAAGCACGCATGTGTGTACGTGTGTGTGTCTACAACACTGTGATTAACAGCCAACAGTGCAGTTAGGGCTTGTACAGCCTAGTTTTGAATACCTTCTCCATCACTTGCTAAGACCATGGATAATTGACTTTGCTTTCTGACTCACAGATGGCATATCCTTTAGAGTTGTTTAAGCATGTAAAGTGCTTAAAATAGCACCTGGCACATAGTCATAATTAAATAAGTGCTGGGCATTATTATTTTTTATTATTGATGTAATGAATATAATTATTATTTATGTAGAACTTCTTTTAAAAATTTACACAAACATACTAAACACAGTAATTTTTAACTTTGCTTTATTTTTTCCTCAAGTGAAATAGCTACAAGATCTTTCCGTGTAAACAAAGATCTGCTTTATTCTTTTTAAATAGCTACATGGCATTTTATTGTATGAATGCACATTTTAAAAATTTAATTAGAGTTCTATTGACTGACATGCTGTTTCCAGGTTGTGTGTGTTTTGTTGTTTTTTTTTTTTACAGACAATGTTTGGAAAATTATTAACGTATCTTGGTAAATTTCTATGAGGGGGATCATATGGTCAGAGAATAAATGCACTTTTTAAATGACTTACTCATTTTTGGCATTTGAAACTTTAATCTATTTGGAATTTATTTTTGATAAACTGTGAGGTAGGGATTCAGTCTTATTAACTTCCAGATTGATGACCAATTATGCAAATTGTATTACAGTAAGCATCCCTTTCTCACTGAATTGAAAGCGTCTTTGTTATGTATTAAATTCTGTATTATGTTTAAAAGCAATATGTTTCACCATTATATAGCATTATAATTTGACATCTGTATACACTACAAATCTCATCACAAATCTACTTACCATCTATCACCATACAATTAACCCCTTCACCTGTTTCACCCACACCCCCAACATTTTCCCTCCCTAATCTGATTTTTTGTAAAGTTTATTTTTATTTTATTTTGTTTGTTTTGAGCTTCAAATTCCATATATGAGTGGAATCATACAGTATTTATTTGTCTTTTCCCTTCTAACTTATTTCACTTAGCATGATACCTTCAAGGTCTATCCATGTAGTTGCAAAAGGCATCATCTCAATATTTTTTATGGTTGAGTTGTATTCCATTATTGTATATATACCTCATCTTCTTTACCCATTCATCCATCCGTGGACACTTAGGATGATTCCATAGTTTAACTATTGTATGTAATGCTGCAATGAGTATATGGATGCAGGTATCTTTTTCAAATCAGTGTTGTGTTCTTCAGATAAATTTGCAGAAGTGAAATATTAATAGCAGTGTCATACAAAGAACTTTCTGGGGAATTTCCATACTGTTTTTCATAGTGGTTTTACCAATTTGCACTCCCACCAACAGTGAATGAGTGTTCCCTTTTCTGTACAACCTCTTCAACATTTTTGTGTCTTTTCAATAATAGCCATCCCAACAAGTATTCAATTCAGTTCAGTTCAGTGAAAAAAAGTTCGACTCTTTGTGACCCCATGAATTGCAGCACGCCAGGCCTCCCTGTCCATCACCAACTCCGAGTTCACTTAGACTCACATCCATCGAGTCAGTGATGCCATCCAGCCATCTCATCCTCTGTTGTCCCCTTCTCCTCCTGATGATGCAAATCATTGTGGTTCTGGTTTACATTTCCTTAAAAATTAGTGATGATGAATATATAGGTCTATTTTTAATCTTTATTCCTGAACAATATAAATCTATATTGTTCTCAATGATCTGTATTGTTATTCTTATACACGATTCTCATCAGATGGTAGCTATATTTAAAATGTTTATAAGTTATGCTGATATATCTTATGGAAATGCTGGATCAATGCACAACTTTCATTTTGACATACATGACCAGGTCTGGACATTATCAATCAAATTTTAATTATTTTTGTGAATATAGTAGTAGGAAAATATTATCTTGTTTCTTTATTTGAATAACTCAAAAGTAGCCTGAACAAATTTTTACATATTTTATATTTGTGTCTTTGTTTCTATCAGGTTGCTATTTTTCAGATTTACTTTAAGGTGTTTTTTATATTTCAGTAAGTTAGCCTTTATTCAGTAATATGTGTTTTAATATTGTTTTTTTTAAATTATCTTTTCTATGTTTTTATTTTTATTTGAATTTTCATATCTGTATTATACTAGTATTTTATATATTGTTTACTATTTTCCTTGATAAGGTCAGTATTTGGATTTCTGCTTCTAAAGATTAATGGCACTCCAATACACACACACACACATTATAGACACATATTATTGTTGCTGTTCAGTCTCTAAGTTGTGTCTGACCCTTTCTGTCCCCATGGACTATAGTACACCAGGCTCCCTTGTCCTTCACTATCTCCTGGAAACTTGCTAAGATTCATGTCCATTGAGTTGGTGATGCTATCTAAGCATCTCATACTCTGCTGCCCCCTTCTCCTATTGGCTTCAATCTTTCCCAGAATTTGGGTCTTTTCCAGTGGCTGTTTGATGATGACTAATAGTCCAATGACTATTGAAAAAATCACAGCTTTGACTACATGGACCTTTGTTGGCAAAATGACATATGTTTGGACATATATATCTCCCCAAACTACCTTTTCAACTTTTTGTGAATTTATTGTTGTATGCACATATTTTTAAATAACTGAAATTTATTCTGGTATTCTTTTTATCATAGACAGTTTTAATGTAAAAAGATACCTGGCATAACAGTCAAGTTTGGTTTTGGAGAACAAAATGAAGCAGGGAAAAGGCTAACAGAGTTTTGTCAAGAGAACGCTCTGGTCGTAGGAAGCAACCTCTTCCAACTACACAAGAGATGACTTTACACATGGACATCACCAGATGGTCAATACTGAAATCAGATTGATTATATTCTTTGCAGCTGAAGATGGAGAAGCTCTGTACAGTCAGCAAAAACAAGACCTGGAGCTGACTCTGGCTCAGATCATGAGCTCCTTATTGCAAAATCCAGGATTAAATTGAATAAAGGAGGGAAAACCACCAGACCATTCAGGTATGACCTAAACCAAATCCCTTATGATTATACAGTTGAGGTGATGAATAGATTCAAGGGCTTAGATCTGGTAGACAGAGTGCCTGAAGAACTATGGACAGGGGTTCATAATATTGTAGAGGAGGAGGTGACCAAAACCTCCCCAAGAAAAAGAAATCCAAGAAGATAAAGTGGTTGTCTGAGGATATTTTACAATTGAGGAAAGAGGAGAAGCAAAAGCCTTCTCCCAAGAAAAGAAATCAAAAAGAAATCCCCAAGAAAAAGAAATCCAAGAAGATTAAGTGGTTGTCTGAGGAGAATTTACAATTGAGAAAAGAGAAGCAAAAGGCAGGGGAGAAAAGGAAAGATAAACTCAACTGAATGCAGAGTTCTGGAGAACAGCAAGGAGAGATAAGAAAGCCTTCTTAAGTGAACAATGCAAAGAAATAGAGGAAATCAATAGAATAGGAAAGAAGATGGTTCAAGAAAACTGAAGATATCAAGGGAAAATTTCATGCAAGATGGGCATGATAAAGGACAGAAATGGCAAAGACATAACAGAAGCAGAAGAGATTAAGAAGGCATGGCAAAAATATACAGAAGAACAATACAAATAAATAAATATATAAAAGATCTTAATGACCTAGATAACCAGAATGGTGTGGTCACTCACCTAGAGCCAGACATCCAGGAGTGTGAAGTCAAATTGGCCTTAGGATGTATTACTACAAACAAAGCTAGTGGAGGTGATGGAATTCCAGCTGAGATATTTCAAATCCTAAAAGAAGATTCTGTTAAAGTGCTGCACTCAATATGCCAGCAAATTTGGAAAACTCAGCAGTGGCCACAGGACTAGAAAAGGTCAGTTTTCATTCCAATCCCAAAGAAAGGCAATCCCAAACTACCACACAATTGTGCTTATTTCCCATACTAGCAAGGTAATGCTCAATATCCTTCAAGTTAGGCTTCAGCAGTATGTGAACCAAAAACTTCCAGATGTTCAAGCTGGATTTAGGAAAGGCAGAGGAACCAGAGATCAAGTTGGCAACATGTATTGCATCATAAAGAAAGCAAGGGAATTAAAAAAAAAAAAAAATCTACTTCTCCTTCATTGACTATGCCAAAGCCTTTGGCTCTGTGGATCACAACAAACTGTGGAAAATTCTTAAAGAAATGGGAATACCAGACCACCTTTCCTGTCTCCTGAGAAACTTGTATATAAGTTAAGAAGCAACAGTTAGAACCAGACATGGAATAACTGACTGGTTCAAAATTGGGAAAGGAGTATGTCAAAACTGTATATTGTCACCCTGCTTATTTAACTTCTATCCAGAGTACATCATGTGAAATGCCAGGCTGGATGACTCACAGCTGGAATCAAGATTTCCAGGAGAACTATCAACAACCTCAGATATGCAAATGATACCACTCCAATGGCAGAAAGCAAAGAGGAATGAAAGAATCTCTTGATGAGGGTGAAAGAGAAGAGTGAAAAAGAGGGCTTAAAACTCAATATTCAGAAAACGAAGATCATGGCATCTGGTCCCATTACTTCATGGCAAATAGAAGAGGGGAAAATGGAAAGAGTGACAGATTTTCTTTTCTTGGGCTCCAAGATCACTGCAGACATTGACAGCAGCCATGAAATTAAGATGCTTGCTCCTTGGAATGAAAGCTATGACAAACCTGCTGCTGCTGCTAAGTTGCTTCAGTCGTGTCCGACTCTGTGCGACCCCAGACACAGCAGCCCACCATGCTCTCCCTGTCCCTGGGATTCTCCAGGCAAGAACACTGGAGTGGGTTGCCATTTCCTTCTCCAATGCATGAAAGTGAAAAGTGAAAGTGAAGTCACTCAGTCGTGTCCAACTCCTAGCAACCCCGTGGACTGCAGCCTACCAAGCTCCTCCATCCATGGGATTTTCCAGGCAAGAGTACTGGAGTGGGGTGCCATTGCCTTCTCCGATGACAAACCTAGACAATGTATTAAAAAGCAGAGACATCACTTTTCCAACAAGAGTCCATATAGTCAAAGCTAAGGTTCTTCCTGTAGTCATGTGTGGATGTGGGAGTTGGCCCATAAAGAAGGCTGAGCCCTGAAGAAGTGATGCTTTAAAATTGTGGTCTGGGGAAGACTCTTGAGAGTCCCTTGAATTGCAAGGAGATCAAACCAGTCAGTCCTAAAGGAAATCAACTCTGAAAATTCATTGGAAGGATTGATGCTGAAAATGAAGCTCCAATACTTTGGCCACCTATTGTGAAGAGCTAAGTCATTGGAAAAGACCCTGATGCTCAGAAAGATTGAAGGTCAAAGGAGAGGTGAGCAACAGAGGACGAGATGGTTAAATAGAATTTGAGTAAACTCCGGGAGCTGGTGAAGGACAAGAAGACAGGTGCACAGCAGTCCATGGGGTCACAGAGTTGGACTCAACTCAGTGACTAAACAACAACTACATAAAACCTCACAAACCTTCTTCACAAGTATTTTGTTTGTTTGATATGTCCCGCCTGTTCTTCACATTATTCATTGACTACTTTTTTAATACTGGTTTAGGATTTCAGAATTATCAAATACTGAAATCCACATGTTTATAAGATCTTCAGTATCAAAATATATTAATTATGACAGCTTCATGATATAATTCATACCTGGTTTGATGCATATTACCTTCTTTCTCTTTTCCGTCATAATTTTAGTAACTGTTCTTACACACTGGATTTTTCCAGATGAAGCTTAATATCATTTTCTTAATTTTCCTAGCAGAAAAAGAAACACACATCAAACTGTGAGTCATTTAAACAAGTCAGATTGTATCGGTTTGGAATTAAGATTACTGACACGTCTGATAGTTATAAAATATAGCCTAAGCATGTCTCTGATCAGAAACTTTCTAGGACCCCCATCTCACTCAGTGCAAGCCAGAGTTGTACCAAGGGACCAAGGGACCTGATGTGGCTCAGTCCTGGCTTTCTCTCTCAACTCATCTCTGGTTACTTTCTCTCCTACTCCACACCAATCACATGGGCCTGCTTGCTGTATTTAAACACCTGAATCCTCTCTCACTTTAAGGACTTTGCACATGACTTGCATCCTTGCTTCCTTTGGTCGCAGCTTTAAATATGCCATCGGTTAGTGAGGCCCTCCCTAATCTTCCAGCCATGCTGTTTGAAAGAACACACTTTTAGGCAAATCTTAGCACTCTGTCTCTTTGCCCCGCTTTACATTTCTTTTACAGCACTCTAAGATATCACTTATGTTATATTGCCTGTCTCCCCTCACTATATCCCCCTCCATGAGGTCAGGGACTTTCGTCTATTTTGTTTGTTACTCCCCTAGCCCTAGAACAGTGCTTGCTATGCACCAGGTTCTCAACAAATATTTTTTAAGTGAGTGAATGAATAAAGAATGAATCTTTTCAAAATTCAACATCCCTATCCAAGCCATGATACGGTTTAACACTTGAGTTTTCTTTCAAGTCCCTCATATACACATAATTTACATAAAATATATAATTTCTACTTTTCTATTGTAAAGGAAATGCTTTTTCCAATCTATTTTTAATTGGATAGTTTTTGCACATAGAAAGACTACTGGCCTTTTAAGTTTTAATTTTGTAACTAGCTCCTTATTAAATGATATCATTCTTTCTAATTATTTTCAATTCATTCTCTTGTTTTCTAGCTATCAATAGTATATTACGTAAATAATGATAAGTTTTGCATCTGCATTGCAATTATTATATCTGATTTATACATGTTCCTTAATTGCTCTATTATTTACATAAAATGTTTAATACAGTAGTTATAGAGGGCATTCCTGTCTTCATTGTTAATGAGAATGCTTCTCGTGTTTCATTCTTAACTTGGTGATGGCTTTTCATTGCATGTATTTACACATATACATATAAAAATACACATATACATGTACACACACAGAATGTCACATGAATATCCATTGAGTTCTACATCAAGACTCCTTTTTTTGCTAGCAATTAATGTTGAATTTTATTTAATTATATTTTGACATATTTGAAATAAATATGCTTTTACCTTTTAACTTATTTATATAGAAAAGCATATGATTTATTCTTAAGAAAAACATATTTGATTATGCAGTATTTTTCTTTCAAGTTGCTGTTTCTTTTTGCCAGTTTTTTAAGATTCTTAAATTTACATTTATAAATGAAATTGATCCAGAGAATATATTTTCTCTACCATTTGCTGAGTGTTTGATTTCAAACATATCACTTATCTTTATATTAGATAGTATTGATTTCTAAAGTTGTTTTAATTTCATTTTTTTCTGCATTCTTTCATTGATATAAAAAGACTTTTTCCTTGTTTACTAGTTTTCAGTGGTGTCAACTGGGGTCTTGATATTTCTGATTTTTTTAGTTGCTCTGTAATTATTTGATTCTGATCCTGAATTTGTTTCCTTAGCTTTGAAATTGTATTCTATTGTTTTAATGCTTTGTTCTTTTATTTATTTATTTTTGATGTGGACCATTTGTAAAGTATTTATTAAATTTGTTAAAATATTGCTTCTGTTTTATGTTTTGGTTTTTTGGTAGCCAGGCATGTGGGATGTTAGGTCCCCAACCAGGGATCAAACCCACAGCCCCTTCTTTGGAAGGCAAAGCTTTACCCACTGGACCACCAGGGAATTCCCTAATGTTTTGTTCTTGATGTCTTTCTTTTAAAAATTTTTTTTTTCTGTTTAAGTTCTTGAAAGAAATATACTCACTGAAGGGAATTTCCATCTATTTCCTGGCTGGTATCTCTTTACAGAAAGCACAGCAGTATCTGTTTTATGCTTGCTTTTCCTTTCCTCCACACTTACTGCAATGGAATTTTACATCAGTGGTATGTGAAGCTGATTCATGAGTGCCAAATCTTTACATCTCTTCTCAACTCCACATTCAGTGATATCACTTTGGCAGGTTGAATTGACTGTAGTTGGAATATTTACATCATGGCAGTTGGCAAAAGTTATAAATTGCTTATTTTTTTCCCCCAGAAAGCCTATTGTTGAAACATTTACCAACATTATCTTAGTTATCATAAGATAGACATTAATTCCATGTAACCAGTTAGCATCATATTTCTTTTCACCTCATTTACTATGAGTAAGTCTATAACATCTATTAGATCTTTGTTCTGATAACAGGCAGATTAATTCTTCTGGACATTCTGCCACCTTTTCTTGGCTTTATCTTTCGAGCTTAAGTTTGGAGATGGGATAGTGTATGTTTTCTTGAACCTTACTTCTTTTCTCCAAGAGCTTGGACAGAATAAGGGAAAGCAGTGCTTTTCTGTCTCAAAGAGGCATTGTGCCTGGTGGCCCGATGGTTCTGCCTCCAACAACTTGGTTAAGGGGTTCACGTCACCTGGCCCAGGGCATTTCTTCATCCTGTTTGGCTACCTTGCAGTACAGAAATCTCTTCTTCCACACCCATTCAGGACAGATCCTTAGGAAGTTATGTAATCTACTCCCTGTGTTCCCTTCCCCAGCTTTATCCACAACTCTAAAGCAGCTGTCCCCTTCCCACTCTGAGCAAATTGAGGAGTCTTGCCCAGCCTTTTGCTTTTGGATCTCATGTGAGTTTTTGGACTGCTAACAAGGGTTTTCTAATATTTCAGAGCTTTCCCTATTTCTTATCATCTCCTGCCCAAGATCCTTCACAATCTCTTTTGTTTAAGTCTCCCTCAACTGGGAGATATTCATGAAGTTTTATTCTGGATTTTTCCAATCCTTTTTCCCAGACTGACTCTGAGCATCATGATTAAGAGTTACATCAATTTCCAAAATTGATTGTCTGTTTTTCTCTTTCCTCATCCATAACTTTGCAAGGGTTATGATCTAAAGTTGTGCCTTTTTTTCTGTAAGGTTTTGTGTATGTTTGATGTATACCCACTTAGAGTTCATTGTATTACATTTCAGAAAATATATATCATATGATCTTTTTTCTCTTTTCCATATTTTCTGAAATCTCCTCCTTCTGGCCCCATTTTTTATTACACTTGTCAAGAAAAATAAGATATGATATTAAAAATGTTATTGGGTATATAATATAGAAGTGGATGAGTATTTTCTTACTATTCTCTATTGACTCAAATAGGACTGATCTGAGTGAAAGAAGAAATGTGGCTTCTGACTAAATGCATACTGACTGGCTTTAGTTCAAAAAAGCCTTTCAAGTGACTATGAAATTCAAGTTGGATTGGGATTTTTCTGTGGAGGAAACAAAGAGTTCATTAACAGTGTATGATAGGATATTAGGAATTGCATTCAGTTATTTTATATAACATGAAAAACTACCAATCTAGTATCTACTACCTTTGAAATGCACATATATACATCAAGTGATTTTTTTGTCAAAAGTTGTTTTTATTGTTGTTCATTCCCTAAATCCTGTCTGACTCTTTGTGACCACATGGACTGCAGCACGGCAGGCTGCCCTTCACTATCTCCAGGAGTTTACTCAAACTCATCCGTTGAGTTGGTGCCGCTATCCAACCACCTCACCCCTGTCACCACTTTCTCCTCTTGCCTTCAATCATTCCTACCATCAGGGTCTTTTCCAATGAGTCAGATCTTCACAACATGTGGCCGAAGTATTGGAGCTTCAGCGTCAGTCCTTTCAATGAGTACTCAGGGTTGATTTCCTTTAAAACTGACTAATTTTATCTCCTTGCTATCCAGTGTACTCTTCAGTCTTCCCCAGCACTAGAATGCAAAAGCATCGGTTCTTCAGTGCTCAGCCTTCTTAATGGTCCAACTCTCACATTCATACATGACTACTGGAAAAACAATAGCTTTGTCTATGCAGATTTGTCAGCAAAGTGATGTCTCTGCTTTTTAATATGCTGTCTAGGTTTGTCACAGCTTTCTTTCCAAGGAGCAAGTATCTTAATTTCATGACTGCAGTGATGAAATCATTAACATCATTAACTGTGAATTAAATCATTCACAGTGATTTTGGAGTGCTATAAAAGAAAATCTGTCACTCTTTCCACTTTTCCCCCTTCTATTTGCCATGAAGTGATGAGACCGGATGTCACGATCTTAGTTTTTGAATATTGAGTTTTAAGTCAGCTTTTACACTCTTCTCTTTCACCCTCAGGAAGAGGCTTTTTAGTTCCTCTTAGCTTTTTGCCATTAGAGTGGCAAAAAAAAAAAAAAAATTACCTGCCTATCTGAGGTTATTGATATGACAAAAGCACAATTATGTGTTTACACGATGTAAGTAAACACTTGCGACAGTTTCCCCATTCTGTTTCTCTTGAGCAATTTGCAAATTCTTTGAGGAACAGAAAACCTAAAGATGCTAGTTTCTGTTACTATCAAGGCAAGCAAGACCTGCAAGCATTGCCCTGAATAATCCTTGGTACCTAGTGAAATTGGGCAGATCAAACAAATTCTACAACAACAGAAATTTTGTACTGAACTCTTACACTGGAAGAGAATAAAACAATAAGCAAACGGATTTGAAATTAGTCCTCCAATGCTGAGAAGTGTGGTCAAGATGTGTTGTGACCTTCTACATACCTTATCTGATTTAATTATCATGAAAACTTTGAGATGTAGATTTTATGATCTCCATTTGACAAGTATGGAATTGGAGGCTCAGAGAAGTGGTGCAACTTACTATAGATCACAGAGGCTAACAAGGGATGGAGGCTAAATTCAGATGGTCTAAATCTGAATACTTTCAGTTGTTGCTTAATGCTTCCCCAAGCAGTCAAGAATACTCCATCCTTGGAAACTGCAATTACTGTCAAGAATGAATTACTTGAGGGCTTCCCTGTTGGCTCAGTATTAAAGAATCTGCCTGCCAAAGTAGGAGTCACTGGTTTGATCCTTGATCTGGGAAGATCTTACATGCCACAGGACAACTAAGCCTGTGCACCGCAACTACTGAGCCTGTGCTCTAGAGCCCAAGAGCCACAACTCCTGAGCCCACGTGCCGCAACTCCTGAAGCCTGAATGCTCTAGAGCCTGCACTCCACAGAGAAGCCACCGCAATGAGAAGCCTGTGCACTGCAACTACAGAGTAGCCCCTGTTTGTGGCATCTAAAAAAAAGCCCACTCAGCTACAAAGACCCAGCGCAGTCAAATTAAGGGGAAAAAAAAGAATGAATTACTTGGGGCTTCCCTGATGATCTAGTGGTTAATACTCTGAGCTTCTACTGCAGAGGGCATGGATTCAGTCCCTGGTTGTGGGACTAAGATTCTGCATGCTGCGTGGCCAAAAATAAATAAGTAAATAAAGAGTGAAGATTATTTTAAAAAGGAGAGTGAATTACTTAGTTCTTGTCCATGTGGCCATAGAGAGCCAGACCTAAGGCCACTATAGTTGGAACATGTTCTTTAGATGCTATCTGGAAGCTATCAGGAGGATTAAAAGCAGTTAGCAGTTGTCCATTTTAATGACAAAGGACAAGGATGATTGACCTCATAATCTTGTTTTCCTAGACTCACAGAATCTTTACAAAGGCCTCAGAAGACAATGGCACCCCACTTCAGTACTCTTGCCTGGAAAATCCTATGGACAGAGGAGCCTGGTAGGTTGCTAGGAATCAGATACGACTGAGTGACTTCCCTTTCACTTTTCACTTTCATGCATTGGAGAAGGAAATGGCAACCCACTCCAGTGTTCTTGCCTGGAGAATCCCCAGGGATGGGGGAGCCTGGCGGGCTGCCGTCTATGGGGTCGCGACTTAGCAGCAGCAGCAGAACTAACCAAAAGAGAAACTTTGTATCATTTGTCAATGCCAAAACATGCCTACTTCTCTGCCATGCACTTAATGTTATGGAAGTTCCCAGAAGAATCCTATGTGACTATTTAGGTCAAGTGCCAGTCTGAAGAAGTGAGTGTAAAAAGAAAAGAAACAAAATTTAAAAATCCTTTCTTGCGTTATTTTATTGCCAACATGGTTGGAACATAGAAAAAGCAAGAGAGTTCCTAAAAAACATCTACTTCTGTTTATTGACTATACCAAAACCTTTCACTGTGTAGATCACAACAAACTATGGAAAATTCTTCAAGAGATGGGAATACCAGACCACCTGACCTGACTCCTGAGAAATCTGTATGCAGGTCAAGAAGCAACAGTTAGAAATGGACATGGAACAACAGACTGGTTCCAATTTGGGAAAGGAGTACATCAAGGCTGTATATTGTCATCCTGCTTATTTAACTTCTATGCAGAGTACATTATGCAAAATGCCAGGCTAGATGAAGCACAAGCTAGAATCAAGATTGCTGGGAGAAATATCAATAACCTCAGATATGCAAATGACATCACCCTTATGGCAGAAAGTGAAGAACTAAAGAGCCTTTGATGAAAGTAAAACAAGAGAGTGAAAAAGCTGGTTTAAAACTCAATATTCAGAAAACTAAGATCATGGCATCTGGTCCCATCATTTCATGGCAAATAGATGGGGAAACAATGGAC
>NW_011495058.1:7673075-7687646 GCF_000754665.1 Bison bison bison
CAGTTAGAACCAGACATGGAGCAAAGAACTGGTTCAAAATTGGGAAAGGAGTACATCAAGGCTGTATATTGTCACCCTGCTTATTTGACTTATATGCCAAGTACATCATGAGAAATGCCGGGCTGGATGAAGCACAAGCTGGAATCAAGATTGCCAGGAGAAATATCAGTAACTTCAGATATGCAGACTTCTGCCACCCTTATGGCAGAAAGTGAAGAGGAACTAAAGAGCCTCTTGATGAAAGTGAAACGGAGAGTGAAAAAGCTGGTTTAAAACTCAGCATTCAGAAAACTAAGATCATGGCATCTGGTCCCATCATTTCATGGCAAATAGATGGGGAAACAATGGAAACAGTGACAGACTTTATTCCTTGGGCTCCAAAATCACTGCTGATGGTGACTGCAGCCATGAAATTAAAAGACACTTGCTCCTTGGAAGAAAAGCTATGACCAACCTAGACAGCATATTAAAAAGCAGAGACATTACTTTGCCCACAAAGGTCTGTCTAATCAAAGCAATGGTTTTTCCACTAGTCTTGTATGGATGTGAGAGTTGGACCATAAAGAAAGCTGAGTGCCAAAGAATTGATGCTTTTGAACTGTGGTATTGGAGAAGACTCTTGAGAGTCCCTGGGACTCAAGAACATCAGACCACTCAATCCTAAAGGAAATCAATCCTGAATATGCATTGGAAGGACTGATGCTGAAGCTGAAACTCCCATACTTTGGCCACCTGATGCCAAGAACTGACTCATTGGAAAAGACTCTGATTCAGGGAAAGATTGAAGGCAGGAGGAGAAGGGGAAAACAGAGGATGAGATGGTTGGATGGCATCACCAACTCAATGGACATGAGTCTGAGCAAACTCCAGGAGTTGGTGATTGACAGGGAAGCCTGGTGTGCTGGAGTCCATGGGGTTGCAAAGAATCGGACATGACGGAGCAACTGAACTGAACTGAACTCTCTTCATTAGATACAATTGATCTTATTCATAATATTATTACTTTAAAAAACTGAATTATTCAAATGTTAATCAAGTTAAGGTAATTTTGGTCTATTGGTGCAAAAATAAAAGAAAAGTTG
The DNA here is from genome assembly GCF_000754665.1 of Bison bison bison. Lineage (NCBI taxonomy): Eukaryota > Metazoa > Chordata > Mammalia > Artiodactyla > Bovidae > Bison > Bison bison. The sequence goes on from NW_011495058.1 coordinate 7,674,158, forward strand.
TGTCCATAACAAATATACGTACACCTACCACTGTGCTTGAAACAAAGGGCACAAGGTAAAAATGAAGTTTCACTGTTCTTCAGGATCACCTCTACATGTAAAAAGTCCTTTAATTTGTTGGAAGTGAATTGACTTTTATCTTGCCTCCTCTCTCTAAAAGGAGAATGCTCAGTCTGTGACAAGGAGAAACAGAAATATCAGTACTCTCTTTGAGAGTGGGTTGCCATGAAAAGTTGGTTTCCAATAACTTGGTTAGAGAAACATGGAAGAAAAGCCAGATGTGGAGTCTTGAATACTTAATGGAGAATTCCACTGCTCCCTCTAGTCAGAGAGCAAGTTTGAGCCAGATTTAAAGCCTGTGGGAGAGAACCAGGGGGTCAAGGCACAGGGAGATCTGGCCCAAGGAGCCTGGAGGATGATGACAGGATGGAGGAAGTATCTGCACAGAACAGATACACCCTAAAGCAGTCATCACACATTTAGCATCTCTATTTGAGATGATCTCTCATTAAAATACTCAGGCTGTCAGGGGAAGCTCATAGACTCAGGAGTGGTATTACTTTGTTCTAGACCAAGCCTGAACTCTTACTTGAGGGTCATTGCCCATACATTACAAGGGTGTCATCTGTTGCAATGTTTTCATAATTTCCCCCCTATGGAAGACTGACCAGGATAAAATCTAGATGGAAAGTAATGACCCTGTAGTTAAGGGAACAAGTTAGCTATTCCCTTGCTCATTTGTTGGATATAAACAACTGTATCAGTTATTTCTCTCCACAAACATGCCTTCTGATTGAAATTTTCTAAATTTGTTTTCCCCACAATGTCAGTTTATGAAAAATTCACCTCCAAGTTCATCTACGTAGATTTATAAGACCTTTGAATTTTGAAAAAGAGTAGAACAATGACAACTTTATAGTTCTTGACAACAGGAACTTATTCAGCACAAGTTTATTTTGATGAGGATATTTACTTGTAATGAGTGCTAACTATAAAAGAATAAAAAATTCAGACTCACTTGGGTTTTAAAATGTCGTTAAATACAGGCATTTTCTCTCATTTCCTTTAGGTGAGAGGGAGAGAACTATTTTCCTTTAGGTAAAATAATCGCCGCTTGCTTTGACCCAGTTGCAATCTCATAGACCAATCACTGATCAGAAAAACATTTCTGGCTCCCTAAATGCCTAATTCTACTTGATTCCAAAGACTATTACAACCCAAGGCTCTAATAAAATGTGCACAATGGTCAGGTTTTAAGAATATTGAATTCTGACAATTCACTAGCCTCGGTGAAGGAGGCATTAACCTGAAGAAAGTCATTCTCTTCCCAGTGAAAATATAATCAATCTCTTTGATCATTGACAGAGCAAATAACCAGATATTGATTTCCAGATTTCAACTTATTTGTGGACAGGTCTGAACTTCATTAGAATATTCTTTTAAGGCTGAAGACCAGAGGGAAATCTTCTGAAAACAAACAGCAAATAAACAAACTAATACAGTCTTTGTAATGATAAGAAAATATACAACAAACTTTTTTTTTTTTCCAAGCCTAAGCAAACAGATATGCAGAAGTGTGGTGAGTTTAGAAGTAACCTTATTCAGACTCATGTTGGTTTGAGATCCTTGGATGATCCTCAGTATGTACAAAGGAAAAACAGAGAGGAAATAAAACTTCAGGAGCTGTTTGAAGCAACTTTATTTGAAGTTATTACTATTACAATTCAAGATGTCAAATGCCAAAAGACATAAGTTCAACATAAAGTTCATCGATTATAGAATTGTCCCAAATATTAAGAGAAATTGGCTTCTCTCTAAACAAAGAAACGTGAGGACTGTATAGCTTTTCTTGTTTTGTTTTGTTTTATTTTTCTTTTAAAACATTACTGAGCTATATGCACCATAACTTTGGCTTGTGGAACGGAGAGCCAATGTGATCCTTGTTCTGCCTCGAAATGCTTTTTGGATGACTTCCTAACTCCCTCTTTACTCCTATACATTTGGCATTAATTGTGCTTACGGATTTGGATCAGGCAGGAACCCAGAAGGGACATTAAGCTGTGTCACTCAATAAAGTGTTCTCTGTTCAGCCTGATGCATGGCCCTCTGGATCTTGGTGGGGTCACTGTTAGAATATCAAGGTCCCTGTGCCCTGGGATAGCAGTAGCATGGGAGAGCCAAAATGGAGGCCTTCAAGTACTGGGCCACATGGGCAAAACTGCAACTCTCTTGATTGGGGAAAAATAACTCCAACTTTAAAATTGGCCTGAGGAACAGCAGATCCCCAGTGCATTCTTCGAAGTGCTTTCCACCTTTAATTTAGATATTTCAAGGGAAATTTAATCCATATGTTTTGGATTCATTTGGACTTAACTCATAAATATGCTTCATCAAGTACTGCCAAGCTCCATGTTCACCAGAATCAAGTAGTTTCATGGGACAACAGTGCAGACGGAGGAAATTTGATATCCAAGGGTCCATCACCCAAACAAGGGAAAGAAACCCTCTGGTTCAGACCACTATCTATAAATAATCTTGGAGGACTAATTTACCCTCTAACACTGTCATGGTAAAAGAAACTACTTAAGACTGTATGGGACACGTACAAGAATACATACAATAAATATATGCCCTTTCCCAGAGAAATATCACAACATCTGGTCTTGTCTTTCTGATCATAAGTTCCAGATAAGTTAACAACTCTAAGAAGGAAATAGAGGGTTCCACCTATTTTAGCAGCTTTTTCAGTCCTTGCAGACTCTTCTGTCTTCTCCTTTCTGTCTCTTTCTCTGCCATTGCATAATACTGGGACTCCACCTGGCCACAGGCTGAGAATCCTTTTACCTTCTGTGTAATTCTATTTGGTCACATAATTTTGATCAGTTTTTCTTTGTATTATGAAACATTTTCCCCATTATAAAGTGAAATTATATTAATTTTTAATAGTTTTTTTGAGAGAGAGTCATGTCACATGCAGAACTTCCCTGACTACAGATTGAAACTGTGGCCCCAGCATTGGCAGCATGGAGTCAACCAGTGGACTACTGGGGAAGCCCGATATTATATTCTTGAATATGATTTTTTCCAAACCTCTCCCTTTCTCTGAGATGATTTATGCCTTCCTAGGGGGCTGTGCCCTACAGGTTAAGAATCCTCCTGTGTTCACTGCTTGGAATATTGCAGAGGAGAGATGCTCAATGAGAAGAATATTATATGAGAATAATATGATAGTCCCTCCCCTTTCATTTTTCTTAAATATTAAGATGTTATAGATTCAAGATGACCAGCTTCTATGTACTTTTAAACAAAAACCATATTTCAGGGCAATATGTGATTTTAATATTCTCTGTGTTTTAACATCTGGAGTTTTTAAAAATAAAGAAAGGGAATTCATGGCCTATTTACAAATACATTCAAGTGTCTTGTACCAATAGCACCTAATACCTTGAAGGATCCGAGGGCATCTAATAACCAAATACATTTCAGGTATTAGAGAAGCCTCAGCAAGGTTGTTATCTTCATATTTTCATATTATAGAAACTGAAAGGGAAAAGAATAGCGCAGGGTGATATGTCAGACGGGATTCCCAGATTCACAGATGAATTCTGAATTCTCAGTTTTCAGTGAGGATGGACAGTTGTGCCATGAAGGACAAAGCCCAGCAGTGCCCAGACAAGTGGGCCCAGATTAATGTTATCATAGGCCACATACCCTAGCATTTCGAGAGTGCACCAACAATTATGATGTCTGTTGATTAGAAAATCTGATGATATAGATGAATAATAATCCTATTGGGCAGTCAGATATTAATGTAAATATTATGTAACTGTCTTTTTAAATGCATAGCATCTTAGGCCAAATGTCCGAAGATTCTTGACTTATAAAGAACAGTGTGTTATTCCCCTTTCACAGGAAAGGACTCTATACATCTTTTTATATTCAAGATGGAGCAAGACTCACAGGTTTCTAAACAACATAGGATCATTTTCTGCAGGCAGGGCTTTGATTAGATGCTGCTCATTTTCCCACACTGTGTATCCCAGCTGTGAATCTAGTAGTGAACCTTGAATGAGCCTTCATGGAAATTACGCTTTGCCTACAATCCTCAATTCATCCTGGTAGGTGTGGGAATTTGCTGAAGTATAACAAGCTAGTGGTAAAGAACCTACCTGCCAATGAAGGAGACACCAGAGACACGGGTTCAATCCCTGGGTGAGGAAGATTCCCTGGAGGAGGACATTGCAACCCATTCCAGTGTTCTTGCCTGGAGAACCTCATGGACAGAGGAGCCTGCTGGGCTATGGTCCATAGGGTCACAAAGAGTGGGACATGACTGAAATGACTCAGCAGGCACACGTGCAGAAAGCTTTTAGGAAAATTAAAGCAGAGACAAAAGATGAAAAGGAGAAGGGAAACCAAGTAAATAAAGAATGTTAACTGGTTTCTTAGCTGGTGAGAGCCACCAAATCCCTCTCGTGGTTTCAATGCAACACAAACAGATTCACAAGGAAGGAATTGTACTGAGCAGTGGACTAAGGCAGTCTTAGCCTGTGCCGTCAAACCCTGTTCAGAATCTTGGCAAACTTACCTGGGTTACTTCACCAGCCCTATCCAGCGCCTTCTCCACCCACAGCCTCGAGGTACTCAACTGCCTCTGAGCAGCTAACCTCAGCCCTACCTGAAGCCGCACAAAGCAGCCTTCTCCACATCACCATGTCCCTGGTAAGCCCTTGATACTGCGTCAGTATTATCACAGTTAGCAATCACACACCTGTGTCTTTCAAAGGGCAGTTTCAGCTTCCAAAATTTAATTTTCTCATTTTTGCAACATTTCTGTGAGGTGGGGAGATTGAAAGTATTTCCCTCTAGTTGAATTTTTCACATGTTAAAGGTGATTAGAAGTGGTTTCCCCTCAACCTTGCGTGGGTTTCCCTTTTTAATCCTCTGAAATGCCCCAGTAGTAATGAGAGGGATGGAATATCTCTTGCTCCACTGAGACTGAATGTCCCTGGAGAGAGGCTCCTGCTAAGGCCAATTACCATTCTAAACTGGGAGGCACCACATTTGATGTCAGCTCTACTTCTTTTTTGAGGCTTACCAAAGAAGAGGGACCTTTGTGGAGAATGGTGGGGGTGGGGAAGGAGTGGCAGAAGGAGAAAGGTCTGAGGAGTTCTTAGCTCAGAAAACACAGGGAAGCTGCACCCTCCTCTCTCAACAAGGAAATAGCACTGTCAATCAGAAAGCACAGTGGGAAAGATTTTATAAAACCTGGGAACCAGTGCAACTTCTTCGGTTTTCAGTCCCTTGTGTTTGTATTAGGATCATCGGTTGAGTCTTTGTCCTGCAGAAGACCCCCGTCACCAAGTTGGGAAGATGGGGAGACCATACCCCAGCCCACAGCCCTTTGGTGAGCAATAGCACACCAAGGTTCTCCTCAAACTGGACAACTTCTAAGGGGAATGCTAAGTCAGCTCTGAGCCAGAGAAGCAACTCAGGCTAAAAGCAGACTGAGCTATGGGGTTCTAGAACCCTTAGTTTTACAGCGTGGCTGGTGCAGAGTTGCTATCACACCAAAAGGAGGTAAAAGCCCAGTGGGATGGGGAACATGGAGAAACACCATGGTCAGAAAAAACAAATCATTTCAGTTCGACAGTCCTGGGAGGGTTCAAGCCATTAAAGGTTTATGGCAGACACTTGATGGGTATGTCCATCTGGAATCCATCCTTGTTCTTATGGTAATAGCACCTTTATTTTCCCTGTAGAACCTATCCCCTATTCTCAGCCCACCCTACTCACAGTCTCAATGGAGACAGATACCCTAAGCTTCAGTCAGTTAATGCTACTTGGCCACCGTGATTGGTACATGCTTGAGCATGTGAGCAGTTTGTGATCAAAGAGAGAATTGCTTTAGACTGTGTCAGCTGTTGGCAAAGAAAAACTCTGTTCCCCTTGGACTTCTACCTTGTGAGGCTGAAAGTCTGAAGTTTCAGAGACTAGAGCAAGGCAAAACAGAAGCCTCCTGACATCCTTAGGGTTCCTGAATTGACTCTACTCCCGGACTTTCCAGTTAGGTAATCAGAAATAGTTCCTTTTCTGTTTCAGCTGCGTGCACTTTGGTTTTCCATTACTTGTACCTAGAGATGCTAACTAATACAGAATAGCATCAAGTTTAAAAAAGGAGGGGAGGGGGACTAGTACAAAAGCATAAAATTAAAAAATGAGCAAGCAGATTAATTTAACTAGAGTGAGAGTCCATATTGGAGAATAATGAGAAAACCATATGATCATCTCAATAGATGTTGAAAATGACTTGGACAGACTCCAACACCATATGTGATTTTTTTAAAACAAAAGACAAGTAGAAATGGATGGCTACTTCCTTATCATAATCAGGAACATCTATTTTAAACATCATACTTAGTGATGAAACAGCAAAGTCATCTAATTAAAATTTGCCACAAAATGAGGTAGATAGATAGACCAACAATTTATAGATTTGATATCTTCACAAATTCCTGAAATAATTATTTTTCTTCTTTTGTCCTTGGAACTTGACCAAATGGTTTTAAAGTTCATGGAAGAAAAAGCAGATGAGAATAGCTAAGACTTGCTCTAAAAGATATTAAAATATATTTTAGTGCAACAACAATACAAATGGTATATTACTCATATAAAAATTGACCAATGAATCAATGGAATTGTTCAATAAATGTGGTTTATGAAATTGATGATTTGGCAGGAAATTGATTTTTATTTATTAAATATTTAATATTTAACTGAGCTTGGAATGAGTACAAGCTTTCTGTAGTTAAAAGAAATAGAAAAATAGAAAAGATGAGAAGGTATAGAAAGATATTGCAAAGGAAGTGATTATTAAGTTACCTGGTATATATTTAACATATGGAAAACATAGGAGAAGGCAATGGCACCCCACTCCAGTTCTCTTGCCTGGAAAATCCCATTGACGGAGGAGCTTGGTGGGCTTCAGTCCATGGGGTCGCGAAGAGTCGGACACGACTGAGCAACTTCACTTTTACTTTTCACTTCCACGCATTGGAGAAGGAAATGGCAACCCACTCCAGTGTTCTTGCCTGGAGAATCCCAGGGATGGGGAAGCCTGATGGGCTGCCATCTATGGGGTTGCACAGTCGGACACGAATGAAGCGACTTAGCAGCAGCAGCAGCAGCAGGAAAACATAAACATCAAACTCAGGAAAAGAAATTGGCAAATATCTGAAGCTTCATATTTTTCACATATAAACATTTTCCCCTAATTCAGTAAAGAAAATACTTATTTATTAACAGAACCTTAACTAAAGGAGATAAGTTGATCATTCTCAGGGCAAGAGATAAATTGCAAATGATCAACACTGGAAACAGGGACTCCTGCAATCTGCTAATGGGAAAGAAAACTGTTTAAACCTTTCTGAAAAACAGTTAGGTCCTGAATGTTAAGAACTATAAAGAGTTCAGCCTTTTTAACCCAACGATTCTGCTCGAGGATACATACTGAGGATGCAATCAAAAGTCTATACACACCAGTAAGAACAAAATAGTTCAGGGTGCCTTCATGTAAAACAGCCAAAGTAGACCCAACTGAATCAATTTTTAATACATATATCTAAGTTTTTTTTAAAAAAATCACAAGGATGTTTTCTAACAATTATTGAAAGTTATATAATTTTGAATATTATAAAGATTATTATTTATTCAATATGAATGGCATAATTTTTATTACTTATGAAAGTTTTCTTCAGATTCCACACATAAGTGGGATCATATGGTATTTGTTTTTCTCTGTCTTATTTACTTAGCATAGTGCCCTTAAGGTCCATAAGTATTGCTGCAAATAGCACTGTTTCATTCTTTTTATGGCTGAGTAATATTCCATCGTGGGTTTCCCTGGTAGCTCAGCTGGTAAAGAATTCGCCTACAAAGTGGGAGACCCCTGTTCAACTCCTGGGTCAGGAAGATCCCCTGGAGAAGGGATAGGCTACCCACTTCAATATTCATGGACTTCCCTGGTGGCTCAGAAAGCAAAGAATCCACCTGCAAAGCGAGAGACCTGGGTTCTATCCCTGGGTTGGGAAGTTCCTTTGGAGGAGGGCGTGGCAGCCATTCCAGTATTCTTGCCTGGAGAATCCCCATGGATAGAGGAGCTAGGTGGGCTACAGTCCATAGGGTCACAAAGAGTCATACATGACTGATGGATTAAGCACGGCACAGAATATTCAATTATATATACATATCACATCTTCTTTATCCATTCATTTGTTGATGGGCACTTAGGTTGTTTCCTTATCTTGGCTATTGAAAATAATGCTGCAGCAAACATAAGGGTGCCTATCTCTTTTCTAATTAGTGTTTTCCTTTTCTTTGGGTAAAAACCCAGGAGTGGAATTGCTAGATCTTGTTAGTTCTATTTTTAATTTTTCAAAGAATCTCCATACTGTTTTCCACAGTGGCTGCAACAATTTACATTCCTACCAACAGTACATGAGGCTTTCCTTTTCTCTACATCTTCACCAACACTTGATCCTCTGACTTTATTCATTTTATAGCTGAAAATTTGTACCTTTTTACCAACCTTTCTGTATTTCTACAACCTCCCATCCCTGGTAACTATTTTTCTACTCTCTATTTCTAAGTTTGAATTCTTTGCTATTTGTTTTTAGAATTCACATATAAGTCATGGCGTGCAGTATTTGTCTTTTTCTGTTTGGCTTATTTCACTTAGCATAACGCCCTCAAGTTCTATCTGTATGGCAAATGGCAGGATTTCCTCCCTTCTCATGGCTGAATCCACTCCAGTACTTTTGCCTGGAAAATCCCATGGACGGAGGACCCTGGTAGGCTGCCGTCCATGGGGTCGCGAAGAGTCAGACACGATGAGTGACTTCACTTTCACTTTTCACTTTCATGCATTGGAGAAGGAAATGGCAACCCACTCCAATGTTCTTGCCTGGAGAATCCCAGGGACGGGGGAGCCTGGTGGGCTGCTGTCTACGGGGTCACATAGAGTTGGACACGACTGAAGCAACTTAGCAGCAGCAGCAGCAGCATGGCTGAATAATATTCCACTTAATGTATATTCTCTCTCACACAAACATTTCTTTATCCATTCATTAGGTTGTTTTATACTGTGAATATTACTGCAATAACATGGGGATGTAGATATCTATTCAATATCCTTTTTTCACTTCCTTTGGATATATACTCAGATGTGAGATTGAGGGATTATATAGTAATTCTACTTTTAATCTTTTGAGGAATCTCCATACTGTTTTCCCTAATGAATGCCCCAATTTACATTTCCACCAATAGAGCACAGGGTTTCCTTTTCTCAATATCCTTTCCAACACTTTTTCTCTCCTGTCTTTTTTATAATATCCATCCTAACATGTGTGAAGTGATATCTCATTGTGGCTTTGATTTGCATTTCACTGATTATTGATGATGCTGGATGCCTTTTCAAGTAACAGTTGGCCATTTATATGTCTTCATTGAAAAAAAAATGTCTACTCATCTTCTCTGCCCATTTTTAAAATGTGTTTTTAGGAGCTTTTTTTTGCAATGTAATTGAGTTGTATGAGTTCCTTATATATTTTGGATATCAATCTCTTATCAGATATTTGCAAATATCCTCTTCTATTCAATAGGATGTCTTTTCATTTTGTTGGTGGTTTTCTTTGCTGTGCAAATGAACAAACAAGACAGAAAGAGACACATGGATACAGGGAACAAAGATGTTTGTTAGAGGAGAGGGGTGGTGGGAGGATGGATAAAATAGGTGAAGAGGATTAAGAGGTACAAACTCCCAGTTATAAAACAAATAAGTCACAGGGATGTAATGTACACACAGGAAATATAGTTGATAAAAACTTTGTATGATGATGGATAGTGTTGCCCAAAACTCGACCTCTGTGCATCAGTACCAAATGGAAACTTGGAGACAGAGTTTTAGGTGAAGCAGAAAATAATAGCTTTATTGCTTTGCCAGGCAAAGGAGGACACAGCTCTTGCCTCTCAAAAACTGTGTGTCCCACCCAGGAGGATTTGGTGAGGAATTTTATAGCAATGGTTCAAGGATGAGGGTGCTGAAAAGGATTGGGTTGTGCAAGGAGCCTGAATTCCTTTAATCTAGTATCAGGTGGTCTTTTGAAGAGTTTCTCTGGTTCCTTTCAGTTCAGTCAGTCAGTTCAGTCACTCAGTCATGTCCAACTGTTTGTGAACCCATGGACTGTAGCATGCCAGGCATCCCTGTCCATCACCAACTCTCAGAGCTTGCTCAAACTCACATCCATCAAGTTGGTGATGCCATCCAACCATCTCATCCTCTGTCATCCCTTCTCCTCCTGCTTTCAATCTTTCCTAGCATCAGGGTCTTTTCCAGGGAGTTGGTTCTTCACATCAGATAGCCAAAGTATTGGAGTTTCAGCTTCAGCATTAGTCCTTCCAATGAATATTCAGGACAGATTTCCTTTAGAATGGACTGGTTAGATCTCTTTGCAGTCCAAGGGACTCTCAAGAGTCTTCTCCAACACCACAGTTCAAAAGCATCAATTCATCAGTGCTCAGCTGTCTTTATAGTCCAACTCTCACATCCATACATGGCTAGTGGAAAAACCATAGCTTGGACTAGATGGATCTTTGTCAGCAAAGTAATCTCTGCTTTTTAATTTGCTGTCTAGGTTGGTCATATCTTTTCTTCCAAAGAGCAAGCGTCTTTTAATTTCATGGCTGCAGTCACCATCTACAGTAAGTTTCTCACTGTTGTAATTGTTTCCCCATCTATTTGCCATGAAATGATAGGACCGGATGCCATGATCTTAGTTTTCTGAATGTTGAGTTTTAAACCAGCTTTTTCACTCTCTTGTTTTACTTTCATCAAAGGCTCTTTAGTTCTTCACTTTCTGCCATAAGGATGATTTCATTTGCATATTTAAGGTTATTGATATTTCTCCCAGCAATCTTGATTCCAGGTTGTGCTTCAACCAGCCCAACATTTCACATGATGTACTCTGCATAGAAGTTAAATAAGCAGGATGACGATATACAGCCTTGATGTATTCCTTTCCCAATTTGGAACCAGTCTGTTGTTCCATGTTCAGTTCTAACTGTTGCTTCTTGACCTGCTTCCAGACTTCTCAGGAGGCAGGTCAGGTGGTCTGATATTCCAATCTCTAGAGAATTTTCCCCAGTTTATTGTGATCCACACAGTCAAAGGCTTTGTGATAATCAATAAAGCAGAAGTAGATGTTTTTCTGGTATTCCCTTGCTTTTTATATGACCCAGCAGATGTTAGTAATTTGATCTCTGGTTCCTCTGCCTTTTCTAAACCCAGCTTGAACAGCTACAAGTTCTCAGTTCAGGTAGTATTTAAGCCTGGCTTGGAGAATTTTGAGCATTACTTTGCTACTGTATGAGATGAGTGCAGTTGTGCAGTACTTTGAACATTTTTGGCATTGCCCTTCTTTGGGATTGGAATGAAAACTGACCTTTTCCAGTCCTGTGGCCACTGTTGAGTTTTACAAATTTACTGGCATACTGAGTACAGCATTTTAACAGCATCATCTTTTAGATTTGAAATAGCTCAACTGGAATTCCATCACCTCCACTAGTTTTGTTCGTAGTAAAGCTTCCTAGGGCCCACTTGACTTCACATTCCAGGATGTCTGGCTCCAGATGAGTGATCACACCACTATCATGGTTATCTGCATCATGAAGATCTTTTTTGTATAGTTCTTCTGTGTGTTCTTGCCTCCTCTTCTTAATATCTTCTGCTTCCGTTAGGTCCATACAATTTCTGTCCTTTATTGTGCCCATCTTTGCATGAAATGTTCCCTTGGTATTTCTAATTTTCTTGAAGAGATCTCTAGTCTTTCCCATTCTATTGTTTTCCTCTATTTCTTTGCACTGATTGCTGAGGAAGGCTTTCTTATCTCTCCTTGCTATTCTTTGGAACTCTGCATTCAAATGAGTATATCTTTCCTTTTCTCCTTTGCCTTTAGCTTCTCTTCTTTCCTCAGCTATTTGTAAGGCCTCAGACAACCATTTTGCCTTTTTCATTTCTTTTTCTTGGGGATAGTCTTGAACACTGTCTCCTGTACAATGTCACGAACCTCCATCCATAGTTCTTTGGGCACTTTGGTTCCTCTAATCTGGAATAAAGGATACTGATATCTTCCATTTGGGGGGGATTTTAGTTCTGTAAAAAGCTCACAGATATTGTTCTATGTATTACTCGAGACAGAACCCAAAACTGCACCACTGTTTCCTGATTGCTTCTCCATTATTTCTGAATCCCCTCCATTCCCTTCTGTGCCCAGGAACCTCACAGGGTCCTACTCAGTTTCAATCATAACTGTTTTTATTAGAGTGATCATTTCATAATGTATAAAAGTATCAAATCACTATTTCATACACCTGAAATTAATGTAATATTGTATGTTGATCATAGCTCAGTTAAAAATAGTTTAGTTTGATTTTTTTTTGTTAAAAGAAGGTCAGGAAGGAAAATAAAATGTAAAATTATAGTTGGTCATTTTAGATTGTCTCCTATTAATAGAACAACCTAAAAGTGTCAGAATTTTTCATTTCCTTAATCAAGTCATACTTTGAATATACATAAAATGTATGAATTTTTATGGAATACCTTTTTGCTTTTAATAAATGGGATTTATTAAACATATAGACAGTTGTATTTTTATATATTTTACTTAATGTTAACCTCAAATCAAAAGCATCTTTTTTAGAGACATAATTTGAGGTAGGATCACCAAGGTCAGTTATTCATGAATTGTCTGTGTGGATTATTCCTGCCACCTGAACTATGAAGGAGGGAGGGAAGGAATCACTCTTCTGCCATATGTCTCCTGATAACCATGCATAGACAATATCTTACAGGGGAGGGAAATGAAAGATTCAAAACGTTGAAATTAAATGTCACTCAATTTTTAATTCTCTCAGAATAAGCAGTACCCTATTGGGTGTTCATTCAGTCAATCTGTGGGTGTATGCTATGCTAATGTTTTAACTCTTCTAAGCCTCAGTTTCACCATCTGTATTATGGGGATTATGTGATACTATCTAAGAGAGTGCCTGCTCACAGCAAGCACTGTGGATGTAAGCTCTGTTGACTCTCACTGGCATCCCTGGCCAGCAGCAATGCCACACTACAGGTCAAAGGAATAGAGGAGCATGGTGCCAACTCTGTGGCTGGGCCCTTGTCCCAGATCTTCTCCTTCTGCCCAGGCTGCATTTCATTTCAGGAGAACATGACCTGGACACGCCCAGGGCAGAGGCATCTGTCCAAGTGGCTCTTATGGTTAGAAATGTATTCTTTTGTAGGCCTTGTGAACCATTCACTGATAGCAGGAGTAGGAAAGGAATTCCCACACTTGATGCTCAGGTATTGTCTGTCACTCATACACAAGGCTAGTGCATGTGAGGACAACTCACACCCTGCTTGCCTTTGTCAGTCTTTCTT
>NW_011495058.1:7687746-7708559 GCF_000754665.1 Bison bison bison
CTTTCTTAATATCCCTGAAGTTTAGAAAAATCTAAACTAAGTTTAGATTTATTTTCCTTTTTCTTTTGTTGTTGTTATCTTAGATCTCTTTTCTCTTTTTTATTAATATTAAATTATCATTAAAGTGATAAAAATACTACTTTTTATTGGAGTATAGTTGCCTTACCATGTTGGGTTAATTTCTGCTATACAGCAAAGTGAATCAACTATATATTTACAAATATCCTCTCTTTTTTGGATTTCCTTCCCATTTAGGTGACCACAGAGCACTGAGTAAAGTTCTTGTGCTATACAGTAGGTTTTCATTAGTTATCTATTTTATACATAATAATCTATATCCGGGACTTCCCAGGTGACTCAGTGGTAAAGAATTTGCCTGCCAAGCAGGAGACATCAGTTCAATCCCTGGGTTGGGAAGACCCCTGGAGATGGAAATGGCAACCCACTCCAGTGTTCTTGCCTGGGAAATCCCAATAGACAGAGTAGCCTGGTGGGCTACAGTCCATAGAGTTGTTGGACACGACCTAGTGACTAAACAGAACAGAACAGAGTGTATATATCAATCACAATTTCCCAACTGATCCCTCCCTCCTTTCCCCCTTGGTATCCTTACTTTTGTTCTCTGCATCTATGTCTCTATTTCTGCTTTTCAAATATCACCTATATATTTTTTCTAGATTCCACATAACTGATTAGATTTTAAAGAAAGTTTTTGCCAACAATGTTACCTTATATTCCAGGAATGAAGTGCCAGTATTAAGCTAACTTTTAGGCAGGTGTCATTGCCCATGTTGTGTTAATTTTCCTTCAGGTTCCTTTTTAAGATCTCCAAAAGAGTCACTGTTTTCAAGAAGTCAGAAATAAAACCATTTCTGCTGTTAAAATGCAAATACACAAGGGGGGATCAAAAGACATACTATACCTTGTCTATTGTTCGTGTCTTCCAAAAGATGATTTCTGAGGGCAGGCTTACTAGGGTGAGGAGTGCTGGTCTCTGGACAAGAGGAATATAGCCCACCACTGGTGAGGGACATGGGGAGAAGACTGCAGACCTTGCCTTTCATTCCCTGTGGCTGCCACAGGCTGCATCTTGCAACACAGGTGTAGCCCCCTCTGCCTGCACCCTCTCTCTGGGGCTCCACCCTTTTCATCTCTGTCTCTTCATGACCCACAGCAAGCCCTAGGGATGTTTGTATGTTCCTCCTCATGACTGAAGACATTTTTTTATTTCCTTCGTAAAAGCTAACACTTTTGGTACCTGCCCAAGATAGAGTTAAGGAAACAAAATAGAAGCTCCCCTGACCCTTTCATCACATCTGGGTTAGAGGCAAAGTAGAGAAGAGTTTAATGAGTTCCAAATATTGGCAAGTCCCATTATTATAGTCATCTCACTTTCTATTTTCTCTAAAATTTATTTAATCTTTTCCAAACTTACCTGCCTAGGCAATCACCTCATGGCTTGACCTTCTGCCACCATATGGGAGGCTGGGAAAGGGCAGTGACTTCCCAGAGAGGAGGCTGCCCTTCAGCCAAGGTCAGATAATGCTGCTAAGCTGTCCAGGAAAAGGCCATTGCAATCGGTGCTTTTTTGCAAGATACCTGATTTGAACTTTCTCATGTGCCATGAGTGTCTTGATACCAGCACCGTTGGGGGCTGTCAAGTATACCTGTTGGATGGGTAACTTATTCCCTTTTTCAAACTGGGAAACTCTTGGCTACCTGCTGTAAACTAAATACTTCTCTCCTTGGAAACCTCAGAATAGATCTGTGTGATATCAAACACCTATGCTGGGAAAAACAGGAGCAAACAAAGCCATAAGGGACTGCCTTTGAAACAGAGCCTGGGAACCCATCAACCACACTGAGTGTTTGTTTGCTTTGCTTGTTTCCCCAGACTGCGCTCACCTGGAGGCAACAGCCTGCACTTTGTCGTTTTGGGGGATGAGGCGGGGCAAGGGAAAGGAGGCACCTTGGCCAGCTTGTCAAAGCATCCCCAGCGGGAGACTTTAAAAAGTCCCTATCTTAAGTAACCCTCAACTTGCTGTTCCTTTCTCTTGGGGCCCTGCCAAGGGCTGAGGCTGACTCAGCTCAGGCCCAATTCTGCTGTCACTACTTAAACCCAAAGTTCCTGGTTCCCTGGCTTTGGTGGGGAGTTTGCCCACATAGAGACATAGAGGATCGGGACAGAACCTTGGCAGGGACTGGCTTTGTGGTAGGTGTGTCTGAGGCTCTTTTTCCTCTATGAGTACTGATTTCTGGCATCAAAGGGATTAAGGAAGCAACCTCTCTTTTCCAGGAGTGGCCTAGTTGAGGACACATAAATCCTATGTTGCTCAAGCATCAGGGTGGGGAAGAGGATACTGATCAGCATTGATAATAGAATAAGAGGCAGGCCTTTTGAATCTTTCAGATGAGGACAGAGGTACTCCAGTTCTTTTGGTTGGAAGCTACTTCTTATAAGGATGCAGAGGGAAGGGACCATTCTTTTCTTTTTTAATTTTTTTAAAGAATTTATATTTATATTAGATCATAGTTGACTTACAACGTTGTGTTAGTCTCAAGTGTACAGCAAAGTGATTCAGTTATATATTTGTACCTACATGCTAAGTTGCTTCAGTTGTTTCTGACTCTTTGCGACCCTATGGACTGTAGCCCATCAAGCTCCTCTGTCTACAGGATTCTCCAGACAAGAATACTGGAGTGGATTGCCATGCCCTCCTCAAGGGGATCTTCCCAAACCAGAAATCGAACCTACATCTCTTATGTCTCCTGCATTGGCAGGCAGGTTCTTTACCGCTAGTGCCACCTGGGAAGACCTCGGTTCTTTTCCTTTATAGGTTATCACAGAGTATTGAGCAGAGTTTCTTATACTAAACAGTAGGTCCTTGCTGGTTGTCTAATTTATATATAGAAGTATGTATCTGCTAATCCCAAACTCCCAATTTATCCCTCCCCACCCCCTTCCTGTTTGGTAACCATAAGTTTGCTTTCTATGTCTGTGAATCTGTTTCTGCTTTGTAAACAAATTCACTTGTATCTATTTTTTAGCTTCTACATGTAAGGGATAACAGGATATTTATCTTTCTCTGACTGACTTCACTTAGTATGATAATCTCTAGGTCCATCGTGTTGCTGCAAATGGCATTACTTCATTCTTTTTCATGACTGAGTAATGTCCCACTGTATAAATGTCTATCAACAGATAAATGAGTAAAGAAGATGTGGAAAGGGACCTTTCTTTATCAGGATTGAAATGCCGTATAGGACAAAACACAGACCTTGTTGCCTGTGATTTTCTCTACCCCAGGGCTCAGCCACTGGGGTGCTCTGTTGCCTCATTGTCTCTGTGGTCAAGTCCTCAAGTTACTGTGTAGCTTGGGTTCAAACTCCCCAAAGAATGATCTGGTTAGTCATCTTCTAACATAGAGTGCCTTGTTGACCAGGGCTTCTTCTCAATCTGCCAGTTTGCTGACCTCTTTCTAGATGGCTGCCTTTGGCTGCAGTGCCCATCCCTGGCCCACAGCTGTGACCAGCTAATGGGACCACATGGTATGCTTCATTTGTACATGAAGGATTGTCATGGCTCATGGCCTTGGATGGGAGCCATGGGTGTGGCCATTCATATCATATTTTGCCCAGTTCTGCAGGGGCAGCTTTTGAGGTGGGAAGTTAGCATAAGAGTTATGAGTGAAGGTGGTTGATTCTAAACACTGAATAATTTGTGGCACCAAAAGTTTGATTTTGGTTCTCTTATGTTCACTCAAAAGTAAGATGAGGAGCATTTTTTCCAATTCCAGGGAGAGACTCTTAGCATTTTTGGCATATGGGGTATTTACCTGAGAGCTGTGCTTTACAACTTCAGGAATGTCAGCACCTCAAGAAGAATGTGGCCCATATGAGGGATCAGATGGAGTGAAAATTGGAACCCTACAGGAGCCAAAGCAGGAGATGACTAGGATACTGAATGGTTGAAACTCAAAGAGAATGGACTGTGAAAGTGAAAGTCACTCAGTCGTGTCCAACTCTTTGCAACCCCAGAGACTGCACAGTCGGTGGAATTCTCCAGGCCAGAATACTGGAGTGGGTAGCCTTTCCCTTCTCCAGGGCATCTTCCCAACCCAGGGATCAGACCCAGGTCTCCCGCATTGCAGCTGGATTCTTTACCAGCTGAGCCACAGGGGAAGCCCAAATGGACTGAGAATACATGGACATGGTTTAGTGGTTCATGCCACACCTGCCAGTTTAGGGCTGCAGCCTTTTCCAAAAGGCCCCAGTCAAGTCTTAGGGTCATCACAGGGATTCCATGTGAATGGACTGTGAGAACACAATGGAATCCCTGTAATGATCCTAAGACTTGACTGGGGCCTTTTGGAAAAGGCTGCAGCCCTAAACTGGCAGGTGTGACAGGAACCACTAAACCATGTGCTATGATAAAGAAAAGGACCAGGAAAAGTCCTGAGGAAAGGAGTAAAGAGAGAAAAATTAATCGAATTAAGGGTCAGAACCTCAGCTTTGTACTGTGTAGGAATCAGCAGGCAATTCTGAGATTTCATTCACTCAGGAGTTTAGGAAGAGATCCAAAATAAAGCCCCCCACCAAGAGGAATTACTGTCACTCTTAGAACAGTGAAGAGGCCCAAGTGGTCATATATATATCATGCCAAGTGGGGAGACAATGTACATGAAGTTATAAGAAGGTGCTATCAAGTGAAGGCTTGGGGTTAAAAATGGTGAGAGTTTTAGAGTTGAAATTGGCAGAGAACTCAGATTAAAATTTTGTGTCTTGTCAAGCAAACCAAGTTGCCAGCCCAGCTGAAATCATATTCTATTTCACAAGCAGCTGGCCTGCAATGGTACACTGTAGACATTAACATCTTGATTATAATCACCAAGCCAACCTATCTACCAGGCCATGTGTTTACTTGTAAATATACCTGCAAGAGTCCTTAACTTTAGGTCTTCTGACTATAAAAGAAGAGATTCATTGAAAGTGGAAAAACATATTTTAATATACAAGCCAATGCAATTAATATATATTACAAATAAGTTTTTTTAATGGCACTATTATAAATTTGCCATTTTTCTTCATTTAGGAGCTGTTGGGAGCTCAGGCTGGGGATGGTCTGCTGTCAAGCTCTGCTGACTTTCTTCCACCTGTGTGGTGCTTCTCTGAACAAGCAGATCTTTTCTCAAGACCCCGTTTTATTGTGTCATGGCTTTTTCTCACAGTTCCTGCTGATGAAGTTGCCCTAAGTTAATGTTAGAAGAGTCTTCATCACGCATGGCTAATAATTTTTTGCTTCCTGCCAATCCCATCTGGAAATATTGACAATCTATTCTGCCTGGGGCCCAAGGATTAGCATTCACTCCATTTCCCCTCTAGCTCTTCCTCATTCTGCGTGGTTCCAAATTAGCCCTGGGTTTCCTGCTTTGTATTCTCTGCCCTGGTGGCCATGGAAGAAGTTAAATTCTCCACCTTAGGTTAGGTTAGATCATCCCTTGATACTACACAGAAACAGGAACTTGATGTACCTTTCTGTGTAATGCTGGCAGGAATCCACTCTATAACTGCCACTCAGGAATTGTTTCTGTTGAGCGGCTTCATGTCACCTTTGGTGAACGTGTTAGTTATTTGAGCCATAAAGAGGTCCAAGCTCTTCTACCCACCCATCCCCCCAATACTATATGTAGTTAGTGAAACGTTCCATACTTCCCATGATTAGGGCTACGGCCACGGACCTCACTCCAACCATCATCCTAACACCTTACACTTGTATACTACTTCACAGTTTTCAAGGACTTTCACGATCTTTACCCTGTTTAATCTGCATGACCTCCTATGACCTATTCATAGTACCTGTTATTACTCTTTCTTCAAAGGAAGATTTTGAAGGTTACATGTCATCCCAAGGTCACGACTTGGCCCAAGGGCACAGGGCTAGTAAGAGGCAGAGCCGAGGAAAAGCAGATCCTCAAGGTGTTCATAACGCTCAAGGGCCCTCCTCTTCCCCAGCATGTGTCCAGCTCCAGAGGGAGCTGCTCTCTGAAAGCTGGGAATGATGCAGCTTGGAGAGCATCTGAAAAACTAATTTACATATGCTAATATTCAATGCTGATCAGTTTCAACATGTCACCCCTCTCAAGGACAGCATTTTAATGAGCTTCATTCAGTTATATAACAAGAAGGAATATTTTCCCAAATATAAAATTGGAGACATCAGTGAGAATTTGGCCAGGGAGGAGGTATTGGTAGAAAATGGGAGCATTCTGACACCCGTCAAATCACATCATGTCCAGGAATTTGATGAACTCCCTATTCCTCAGGATGTCACCTCACCTGAAAGGTGTTGGTTTACACAGCTGCTAGGAGCTGGAATACAGGCTGTAGGCTACATTTCCAGCCATGCATGGGAGGATCACATAAAACTGAACTCTGCCAATAACTGTATGAACAAGGAAATGAGCCCGCCCCTAGAATTTCTGGAAAGAAACTCAGCATTACCAACACCTTGATTTTAACTCAGTAAGTCTGCAGATATGACTTATAGAACTATAAGATAACACATTTGTGTGTGTATTTGGCTGCGAGGCATGCGGGATCTTAGTTCCTCAACCAGGGACCAAAACCCATGTCCCTCACAGGGAAAGTGTCTTGAACGCACACTTAACTCTTCAGATGTGCATCGGCTCTTCTCATGCATTTCCCCCAGGGCAGTTTTGCTTGAGGACTCATCACCATTGGTGCTATAAGATCTCTGATGGTGAGAAACAGCCTGACAACCCAGACCTTGGACCCATGGCAAGCATCAAGGGTTAACTGGCTTTGCACGAAGCAAGCCTGGCTCAACCCTGAGAATCTCTTTTTCACATTTGCTGCTTATTCATAACCCAAGCCCATCTGCTGCGCAAGGAACGATCAGCCACTCCTGTTTCAGATGTCAACCGCCCCAGCTGTTTCTCTCTCCCTGTAAACACGAAGGGGAAAGCAATTACCACAATATTAATATTCTGGCCTGATTATATCCATGCAGTGAGCTGAGGACTGATGAAATCCCCTCGGGGCCCACCATCACTTCAGCTCCCCATGGTGCTCACCTCTGCAGTGCAGCCCAGTGCATAACCTCCCAGGAAGGCCCAGGGGAACCTCAGAGCTTCGGCTGTGACCCTGGCCACCTGGAAATGCCAAGGTGAACATGGTATGTAAGGGAAAATTGAGAAGTCACTTGGGTCCTGCAGGGCTTTGAGAGCGAAGTCTACATTAAAGTTAGGTCATGAGGCTTAAAGATGCCCCATGTAGCTCCAGATGACTCGTAGGTCTGCCTCGATAGAGACTCTAAGAGGCATCATTTCTTCCATCAGCATTCTTTGGTTTAAAGTGAATGTCAGACAAAAGCTATCATTGAGAATATGTTCCCCTCTCTGGATTTTCATTACCATCCTGAGACAGCAGGAGCTGGAATGATCTGACTCATCAAGAAAGCTTTCTTCATTTTTCCCCTAAATTTGTATTAGGCATCAGCACATGCTCCCTCAGTTGTAAAAAGGCACCAAAGCACCTCATCTGAGGTACTCTGAGACACAAAATTTAATGTGGACCATTTCCTGCCCTCCTCAGACTGCATGCTGCCTGATCCTGGGGGAAGCACTTTAAAACAGAGATTGAATCAGAATCGGTCTGCCTGGCTTCAGCTCCTGGCTCTGTCACTTTCAGTGCACGTGATCTCAAGGTCCATGACTTGTTTGTGCCTCAGTTTCCTCATTTATGAAAGGAGGATAGCACTTATGAGAGAATTAAAGGAGCTGATGGGCGTGACGTGCTTAAAACAGGCCCTGGCCATGCTAAGTGAAATATTGATGTTACTATTTTTCTACTCCTCTATCTGAAAGGGATTCCATGTGATGAGGTCCGGGTAGAATACCAGGGAAGGAAAGCCCCTAAGATTTACAGGTACGCTATGCCTCGGACACAGGAATTCAAGAGTTGGAGAGAGGCTGGAGGCCACAGAAAGCTCAAGGAAAAAGTAATGAAGGAATAAGAGTTCTCAATGTGTTCCAAGTTAATAAAGTCACCCAGGGAACAGAAGGTGGTGTGCATGATGGCAGGAAAGGGGTTAGAGTGAGCAGGGGAGTTACATTTGAAACAGATTAGAAAAGGCCCTGAATGATAAACTGAGGCATAGAGAGTAAGACAAAATATCAACAACCTTAGAAATGCAGATGACATCACCCTTATGGCAGAAAGCGAAGAAGAGCTAAAGAGCCTCTTGGTGAAAGTAAAACAGGAGAGTGAAAGAGCTGGCTTAAAATTCAACATTAAGAAAACTATGATCATGGCATCCAGCCCCATCACTTCATGGCAAATAGATGGGGAAACAATAGAAACAATGTCAGACTTTATTGTTTTGGGCTCCAAAATCACTGCAGATGGTGACTACAGCCATGAAAAGATACTTGCTCCTTAGAAGAAAAGCTATGACCAACCTAGGCAGCATATTAAAAAGCAGAGACATTACTTTGCCAACAAAGATCCTTCTAGTCAAAGCAATGGTTTAAAAAAAAAAACAAAACAAAAAAAGGGCAATGGTTTTTTCAGTAGTTATGTATGGATGTGAGAGTTGTTCTATAAAGACAGCTGAGCACTGAAGAATTGATGCTTTTGAACTGTGGGGTTGGAGAAGACTCTTGAGAATCCCTTGGACAGCAAGGAGATCAAACCAGGCAATCCTAAAGGAAATCAGTCCTGAATATTCATTACAAGGACTGATGTTGAAGTTGAAGCTCTAATACTTTGGCTACCTGATAAACTGACTCCTTGGAAAAGACCATGATGCTGGGAAAGATTGAAGGCAGGAGGAGAAGGGGAAGACAAAGGATGAGATGGTTGGATGGTATCACCAACTCAATGGACATGAGCTTGAGTAAGCTCCAGGAACTGGTGATGGACAGGGAAGCCTGGCATGCTGCAGTCCATGGGATCACGAAGAGTCAACACAATGAGTGACTCAGTGAACTAAACTGATAAACTGAGGATTGAGGATGTGTTTCTATAAGGAGTGGGAAGCCTTGGTAAGTTTCTAAAAAAAATAACCTAAATACATTCATATTTTTAAAAACCTTAGGAGCAGGCAGTTTGGAAGATTGAAATGGCAAAAAGCATAGGGAGACTCCTGTCAGTAAGTCGAGGCAAAGTTTTGACCCATGGCAACAGAGTGCAGATGAGTGAACTGGGCCATTATCAGAGGGCTGCAGGGGTCAGCGAGAAGTTCAAGGGGAAGTGGAAGTGAGGCTCAGGGTCCAGGCACGTGGGAGGAGGGAGACCCCTCTGCTTGCTTAGGGGACACAGGAGGATGAGGAGCAGTGGAACTTCCCTGGGAGCTGACCCCTGTAAGGGACTCCTGAGGAGCTCAAAGACAGGGAGCAGGGCCTTTCCTTTATCTGTACTTGAACAAGCCATGTCTCCCACCAGCAACAGGGATGAGTCCTGAGATTCCATTCACCTACCATGATGGGAATACCAGACCACCTGATCTGCCTCCTGAGAAACATGTATGCAGGTCAAGAAGAAACAGTTAGAACCAGACATCAAACAACGGACTGGTTCCAAATCAGGAAAGGAGTACATCAAGGCTGTATATTGTCACCCTGCTTATTTAACTTATATGCAGAGTACATCATGGCAAATGTCAGGTTGGATGAAGCACAAGTTGGAATCAAGATTGCTGAAAGAAATATCAATAACCTCAGATATGCAGATGACACCACCGTTATGGCAGAAAGTGAAGAGGAACAAAAGAGCCTCTTGATGAAGGTGAAAGAGGAGAGTGAAAAAGTTGGCTTAAAGCTCAACATTCAGAAAATGAAGATCATGGCATCTGGTCCTATCACTTCATGACAAATAGATGGGGAAACAATGGAAACAGTGATAGACTTTATTCTTTGGGCTCCAAAATCACTGCAGATGATGACTGAAGCCATGAAATTAAAAGATGCTTGCTCCTTGGAAGACCTAGACAGCATATAAAAAAAGCAGAGATATTACTTTGCCAACAAAGGTCCGTCTAGTCAAAGCTTTGGTTTTTCGAGTAGTCATGTATGGATGTGCGAGTTGGACTACAGAGACAGCTGAGCACCAAAGAATTGATGCTTTTGAACTGTGGTGTTGGAGAAGACTCTTGAGAGTCCCTTGGACTGCAAGGAGATCCAACCAGTCCATCCTAAAGGAAATCTGTCCTGATTATTCATTGGAAGGACTGATGCTGAAGCTGAAGCTCCAATACTTTGGCCACTTAATGTGAAGAACTGACTCACTGGAAAAGACCCTGATGCTGGGAAAGACTGAAGGCAGGAGGAGAAATGGATGACCAAGGATAAGATGGTTGGATGGCATCACCAACTCGATGGACATGAGTTTGAACAAGCTCCTGGAGATGGTGAAGGACAGGGAAGCCTGGCGTGCTGCAGTCCTTGGGTTTACAAATTTTCGGACATAACTGAGCAACTGAACAACAACCATGGAGCCAATCAAGCCCTGCCTCCTGGAGGGAGGGGATCTCTAGAGGGAGGGGATCCCAGGAGGCACTTTGTGGGTGAGAAGTTTGCTCAGCTTATTCTATCTCACTGTAAAAGTTCTGCATTTTATAATGGAAAGTCTTATTTCATGAAGCAGATAATTATGGCGTATGTGCACATGTGTATACATCTGTGTGTGTGTGCCTGGGCCCACACATGACATGCACGAGCTAGAATATGTGTGTACGTATGGGCATCAGCTCATATGCATGTATGTGTGCCTTTAAGTTTGGGGAGGCAGTGTACCAGTAAGAAGAGTCAAATTTGCAAGATAAGGTGTCTCAGAAATCTAACTCTGTTTGCAAACACCCCTCACCCATCTCGCTACTCTAAAATCTCTTTCATGGTGACCTGACTCTTCCTAGAAAGAAAACTGAACCATACACACCACAGTGGGAAAAGTCAGTGGATGGACTTGCCCCTCAATTAGACGGTTCTGTGACCTTGTGTGGGTTATATACCGGGCTTCCTCACTTGTTAGTAAGGATAATTGCAAGGATTGTAGAAGTATTGTAAGGATTAAATAATACAAGACAGCAAAGCCTCCCATCTACTGAGTGCAAAGTCACCTGTCACTGTGGCATAATGCTGACAAACTGATACTGCTCACAGTCAGGGGTGGAGTCAGACCTGGCACCTTCCTAGCCTAGTCCATGCTGTATGCTGGTGTAGCCTTGGAGTCCCAGTTCCCCCAGTGTGTGACCTGTACCCCTCTGTGCCTGAGCTTCCCTTCGTGCAAAACGAAGACCGATGCTGATCATGCACCTTCTGAACCGAGTTACTGTGCAGATGAAATGAGCTCGTACGTGTAAAGTGGTGATAATCGTGCTTGGCATCTAATAGGTACCATGACAGTTTAGCTGCTGATACTTCTACAGTAGAAGAAAGGCAGAGACTAGGGAGGGAATGCATCTCTGGTCCTGTCACTGAAGACCAGCTTTTCTGCTGACCAGGCCTGAGAACACAGCAGGACCACAGCTATCCCTGGAACTGGCAAGCTATGACTATAGGTTTGGTAGGCTGTCCTTCTAGTGGCATTTCAAAACCTGAACTAAGAACAACTTCCATAGTACTGTGCCAGAAATTCTAGGCTATCTCAATGTGATGACTTTAAGGAGGTGGCACTTGTTTGTATATGTGTGTTTTAGTCACTTAGTCATGCCTGACTCTTTGCGACCTCATGGACTATAGCCTGCCAGGCTCCTCTGTCCATGGGATTTCCCAGGCAAGAATACTGGAGTGGGTTGCCATGTCCGTCTCCAAAGGATCTTCCAGACTCAGGGCTCGAATGTGGGTCTCCTGCCTTGGAGGTAGGTTCTTTATCGTCTGAGCTACCAGGGAAGCCCTCTTATATCTTTATTAAATACTACATTCCTACCCAGCCACCACTTTTTGAAGGGTTAAGAACAAGCTGAGAAAATGAGGAGAGACCCATGAAGCTAGCCCCAGACCTAAGAGTCACTGCCCACCTACGAACAAGGGGTGTCCCATTCTGAGAAATCCCAGTGCAAATCAATCAAAACCTACTAAGCCTGTAAAAAACAGAGCTTAGATTTCTGGGAAAGGAGTGAAGAGAATCAATCATTGGCATTATCAAAGGATCCTTTGCTTCAGGGGGAAAAGAAACCACAAAGAAAAAGAAAAAAAAAAACATGTTAAAAAAATTTAAAAGGATTCTCCACATGGTCTGTTTAAATGGCATCCTTTCTTGGTGAATTTCAACCCTGCTTCAATTTGCAAATATTGAATTTATATAACTCTGAGTAAACCATATGTTCCTGAGGAGAATTAAAAATGTGTAAAGTGAGGTAACCCTGTAGGAATGATATTTGGGAGAAATTAAAACAAACCAGAGCAAAGGAGTGCTTTCCTTTATAAAGAAATCCAGTTATTTCACTCAGAGTGTGTGAGCTTAGACATCAGCTGAAAAACAGCTGCTTCTCAGAGGAGGATGAGCCAAAAGAATGAGGTTGGGAGGAAGTTGAGATGAGAGCTGTTTAGTTCTTTAATGCTCCTGTGTGTGGATAAAAGGGTGAGAAGGAGGGGACTGTCTTTGGCCTGAGCAGTGGCTCCAGCAGTTCTAGAAGCTTCTGCCTCCCTGAATACGATCTGCCCACATGGTGGCTGGAGTGGAGGACCAGGGTCACACACATGGTGCAGTGATACAGAGGGGCCAGTGGGTCAGGCACCTGTGAAGCTGCAGCCATAATACATTCTTCAGAAGCTGCTTTTTGACTTAATACAGCACAATTTTCCATCCCATATGTGCAAAGCATTTCATCCATGAGTATCTTCTTGGCTTCTTTGAGCTTCCTTTCCTTCCAGTAAAAAAAAAAAAAATAAGAAAATAAAAATTCTCAAACTCCAACTCATCACACGCAAATATTTTGCTTCTGACATCCATTCCATTTTCTTCTCAACAACTGGCATATGTTAACCTGTAGAGGTTCAACTGCCCTCCTCTGCTTTTGATTAATGCAAGTTCCCTCTTTCCTGGGTTTGAACCCAATCACATTATACAGGGTACTTTGCTAAGTGTTTTGAGGCGTAACAGGGGATCATGAACAGCTGTCTTAAAGGAGCTTACATTTTAATTTAATGTAATTAACTTTAATTTAATTTCCATGTAACTGCCTGTCTGATTTTCTCAATTTCTACTGTAGATTACCCACTCAAAAAAAAAAAAAAAACCCAAATGCTTCTAGAAACTTGCAAACTGACACTTTAGCTCTTGTGAAGTTGATGTGGGGAATACATGTGTCTATGTGCACACACAAACACACACACAAAGATACTAAGACATCCAAAATAGCCTCAGATTTTATGTTGTAATCATAAAATTTTTCGCTACGAAATGCTGAGCAGCACTTTCCTTGAAATAGTACTTTTCAGTTAACTGAGTGAATGAATAGGTTGTATCTTTTTTTTTCTAATACTCCCTTCTCCTATTTCTCTGAACACACACCAAGCAAACCCCTAACCACTGTTTTCTGTACCTATGAGCTTGAGTTTTGTGTGTGTGCATTTTTTGTGTCTATGTTTTTTAAGGTTTGCTTGTTGTTTTTTTTTTTAAGATTCCAGAAATAACAGAGGTCAAATGATATTTGTCTTTCTCTGTCTGACTTATTTCACTTAGCATAATGTACACCAAGTCCATCCACATTATCACAAATGGCAAGATTTTTTTCTTTTTTATGGCTGAATAATATTCTATCGCATATGTGTGTGTGTGTGTGTGTGTATATATATATATATATATTACTATGGACAGTGACTGCAGCCCTGAAATTATAAGATGTTTGCTCCTTTGAAGGAAAGCTATGACAAACCTAGACTGAGTATCAAAAAGCAGAGACATCACTTTGCCAACAAAAGTCCATATAATCAAATCCCAGTAGTAGTCATATACGGATGTGTGATTTGGACCATAAAAAAGGCTGAGTGATAAGAATTGGTGCTTTCAAACTGTGGTGCTAGAGAAGACTCCTGGGGTTTCCCAAGTGGCACTACTGGTAAAGAACCCACCTGCCAAAGCAGGAGACATAAGAGACATGGGTTCTATCCCTGGATTGGGAAGATCCCCTGGAAGAAGGCAGGGCAACCCACTCCAGTATTCTTGCCTGGAAAATCCCAATGGATGGAGGAACCTAGCAGGCTACATTCCATGGGGTTGAAAAGAATCAGAAAGCCCAACTGAAGCAACTTAGCATGCACGCACGGAAAAGGGTGCAGCAGAGAATCGAGATGGTTAGATAGCATCACTGATTCAATGGACATGAATTTGAGCAAAGTCTGGAAGATAGGCTTCTCTGGTGGTTCAGATGGTAAAGCATCTGCCTACAATGTGGGAGACCCGGGTCTGATCCCTGGATTGGAAAGATTCCCTGGAGAAGGAAATGGCAACTCACTCCAGTACTCTTGCCTGGAAAATTCCATGGACAGAGGAGCCTGGTAGGCTACAGTCCAAGGGATCGCAAAAAGTCGAACACAGCTGAGCGACTTCTCTCGGTGGAAGAAAGTAGAAGACAGAGGTACCTGGCATGCTGTAGTCCAGGGACTCGTAGAGAGTCAGAGACAACTTAATGATTGAAAAACATCAATATATGTATATGTGTATACATACACACACACCATATTTTGTTCATCAGTGGATACTTAGGTTGTTTCTATATCTTAGCTATTGTAAATAACGCTGCAATAAACATGGGAGTGTATATTACCGTTTCAACTTAGTGTTTTCATTTTCTTTGGATAAATACCCAAGAGTGGAATTGCTAGACCATATAATAGACCTATTTTCAATTTTTGGAGGCACCTTCATACTGTTTTTGATAATGACTGTCCTGTTTTACATTCTCACCAACAGTACATAATGGTTTCCTTTTCTCTACATCCTAACCAACATTAGTTAATTCTTGTCTTTTTTATAATACCCATTCTAGACAGTATAAGGTAGCATCTCATTGTGATTTTTGTCGAGCATCTTTTCATGTACCTGTTAGCCTTGTGTATGTCTTCTTTGGAGAAAATATATATTCATATCTTCTGTTTTTTATCGGATTTTTTTTTCATCTTTTTGCTACTGAGTTGTACGAATTCTTTGTATATTGGATATTAGCCCCTTAACATATAAATGATTTGAAAACATTTTCTCCCACTCATTATGCTGCATTTTCATTTTGTTGATGGTTACCTTTGCTGTGCAGAAACTTTTTAGTATGATGTGGCCCACTTATTTATTTTTGCTTTTGTTGCTTTCGCTTCTGGTGTCATAGCCAAGATCTACGTCAGAGTGCTTATTGTCTTTTTTTTCTAGGAATTCTATTATTTTAAGTCTTATATTCAAGTCTTTAGTACATTTTGAGTTAATTTTGGAGTATGGTGTAAGATAGTGGTCCCATTTTATTTTTTTGCATGTGACTGTACAGTTTCGCAAAGACCATTCATTGAAAAGAATTTCTTTTTCCCATTATGTACTTGGCTCTTTTGCTGTAAATTCATTGGCCATATATTCATGGGTTTATTTCTGGGCTCTTGTTCTGTTGCGTTAATCTATGTGTCTACTGGTGTGGCATCTATGCTAATACCAGTCTATGTTGTAATCATGCTTACTTTCAACAATAACATTTTGTGGAATCTAAAATGAAAGAGGCTTTGACCTAAAGACCATATGTAGCCCAGATGTAACTGACCATGGCACAGATAGTTTCCAAAGGGAGAGATACTGGAGGCAGGAAGAGCAGCAAAGGACACTTGCAGTTGTGCAAGGGTGAAATGACAATGAGCTAAACAAGAAAATGACAGTGGGAAGGAAATGGAGTCAAGATATACTCAAAGGTAAATTTGTGGGACTTGGTAGTTCCCTGGACTGGGGAGAATAAGGATAATTTTGAGTCTCCATTCACTCTCTTTTAATTGACAGAATTGTTAGGAAGATGGTATTGATGTTCATGGAAATACAGAACTCATGGAATGGAACAGGTATAGTATGGAAATAGAATGAAAGAAATGTGGGACAAATTACATTTGAGATTACTTTGAGAATTCCAAGTATACAGATCCAGCTAGTCCTGGTATATGTAGAGGAGTCTGAAACTGAAAGAAGGAATCACTGCTGGAAAGCAAAAGAATGACCAGTTAGAGAAGTGGCTAAAATCATGCCAGTCAAATTCAGAGTGCTGAAGGGGGGAGTGAGTGGACAACTATGCAGACCAGTGTGGGTGCCTGTAAAGACAGGGATTGGTACACAGCCACTAGATTTGGCAAAATGGTGGTTCTCACCAGGTAGGCGCTGCAACCCTTTGGGGAAGCGGGCAGCAGAGGAGGGCTTGAGGGTTGGTAGAAG
This sequence comes from Bison bison bison, assembly GCF_000754665.1. Taxonomy (NCBI): domain Eukaryota; kingdom Metazoa; phylum Chordata; class Mammalia; order Artiodactyla; family Bovidae; genus Bison; species Bison bison. The sequence continues at coordinate 7,704,160 of NW_011495058.1, forward strand.
GCTATTAAGCAAACGGCAGTGACTGTAGCCACACAGATTGTCACAGTAATCCTGGTATTTGTTCTGCAACTGCATGGCCTTTAGTTACAAGGGGATTAGAAAAGCTTGGGAGGTTGTGTAGGGACAAATCCATATGAATTCCTCGGAGGTGCACAGAGTACAGAGCATCATTCTAGCCTCCGGTCTCATGGCCAGATACGTGCGCTGCCCCAAGAACACGAAAGAACTCAGATTCTTTTCAACATAAAAAGGTGAGAACTTTAAAGATCAATATACATTAATGATCCTACAAACATCAATGCATTTACAAACCTTTCTTACCACCATTCCTGCCTATTGGGTAGCAGGTGGGTAGATAACTAATGCCAGCATTTTCAGCTGACAGATGATGTAACTGGTCAGATATCTGTTATTCACAGTTAAGAGGCATCACAAGTGATGTTCATAGATGGCAAAACTCCAGAGCCTCATGTGTGTGCAAGGGACTTTTCAGGGATTCAACTCAGTTTCTCTACCAAACTCATTTCCTCTGGATCCTTGAATCCTTTAAAATGTAGACTAACAGTTCTGACATATGACAGAATCATAGAGCAACTCTGTATTTAAATGCATCTCTCTGAATAGGCTGACCTTTATATTCAGAGAGTGTATGGTTAGTTCTTCCTGTAGCAGTGGTGATGTCTCTGTGTTGATATACCCACGTGCCCTGGCCGGTTCCCTGGACACGTGGCAGACACTGAGAAAATGTGTCTAGTGGTTCATGGAAGGTGTGCATTTGTGAATCCCTGGCTACGGTGAGGGATAGATCTACACAGCTGTAGATCGATACTTCAGACTTTCTCTGTAACCCCAGATTCTCTCTCTATACCCTGGTCAGGATGACAGCTTCTGATTAGTTCTCCTCCCACCTGAAACCACGCCTGTGTAAGTCTCCTCCACCGATGACTAGAAGAAAGAAGAAAGTGAAGTCGCTCAGTTGTGTCTGACTGTTTGTGACCCCATGGACCGTAGCCTGCCAGGCTCCTCCGTCCATGGAATTTCCCAGGCAAGAATACTGGAGTGGGTTGCCATTTCCTTCTCCAGGAGATCTTCCCAACCCAGGGATCAAACCCGGGTCTCCTGCACTGCAGGCAGACTCTTTGCCATCTGAGCCACCAGGGAAGCCCACCGATGACTAGCAGTAGTCACCAATTTCTGCCCCTCACAGGAAATATTTAAAAGCTGATAAAGCTACAGGTGACTTAATTGTGTATTTCAGTTACTAATGTTGTCTCTTGACCTTGATTTGTTGAGCTTCGGAAACTTTGCCTACCTTTGCAAGATGACCTCTGAACCCTTCTAGGCAGAGGCCGCTCATCCTAGTGGACAAGAATGTAGCCTCTGGCACCGCACTGCATGGGTTAGCTTCTGAGCTCTGCCACTTTCTGTCTTAGTGCTTCTGGCAATTTGTATAACCTCTCTGTGCCTTGATTTCCCCAGATATAAAGTGGGGCTAAAAATAGAACCTTTCATCTAATTATTATGAAGATGAAATTAGTTAATACTTGTCATGAGGCTGGAAGAGTGTCAAGTGTGTGGCAGACAGTAACGAGATGCACTAGTTACAGAGTTATGATTGCTATTACCTACTGGCTTAAGCGTCTTCCGTTCCCTGTTTCTGACCCCATGGAGTGGCCAGTGGAGGAGCTCTGAGGAGCCTGGGACTGAGCATTAGCTGGCCTCTCTGACATCCCTGACAGGACAACACACCCTTTTAGCCACAGGTTCTCGGGCAACTTCCAGTAAAGACAAATGTTTGCTTGGGGCTCAGAATGGCTCTCCTGACTGAAAGGAGGTACAATGAAGAGAAAACTCAAATCATTCTTTCCCTCAAATTACCTTTTACTGTACAGTGTTTGCTGACCTGTGAGTTTTTAAATTACCATCTCCTGACCCACTCAACTTCCAGAGGAAAAAAATTCAGAGATGTTCTAGAACTGAGCAAGAGTAAGACACATAGCAAGAAGACAATGTCCTTCATTTATGAAACTTTCTTCATTTATGAAACTTTCTTCATTTATGAAACCAGTTTCCTAACCCCTCCAATGACTGGCATTACCCATACTTCAATGAAACTCTTGATTTATTAAACACCTACTATGTGCCAGGCATTACATTTAGTGCTTTATATGCATCATTCCACTTTATCCTCCTAAACTCCTCCTGGTAGATGTTATCCAGCGAGTTAGAGTGATGGCTAAGAAGACAGGTTCTAGGGCGGGATTTCTCAACCTCAACACTGTTGACATTTAGAGCTGGGTAATTCTTGGTTGAGGGGGTTGGGGGTGGGGATCCTGCACATTGTAGGATGTTAAGCAATATCCCTTACTCAACTCTGTAAATACCAGTAACAACCCTCCCCTGTCCCAGTCGTGACAAACAAAAATGTCTCTACACATTGTCCAAGGTCCCCTGGGGAGTAAATTTACCACTGGTGGAGAATCACTGCTCTAGAGTTTCGGGAAAAGCACAGAGAATTCTAGATCCAACTCTTACAATTGCTATGGCTGTGTGCTAGTTTCCTCATGGGCAAATGTACCCACCACATCATGTGTTTTAAAATTTACTGCAGTAATTTCTGTGTCATGCTTAGAACGGTGCCTGCCCCATAGGAAGTTTCAATACACCTTAACTACTTTAATAACCAGAAGTTTTACCTTAATTGTATCTATTTTTTAAATAGATTAAGAAACTGAGACCCAGAGAAGTTAAATAACTTGTCACATTCTCAGCTGAGGTGTGGCTGAGCCAGGTTCAAATTCAGACCATCTGCCATCAGAGTCACATGCCCTCAACTCGGCTCTCCTGAGAGGAGAGCTCGGAGTCTGCCAGTTTGTGAACTGTCTAGCCAATGACGTGGGGGCTGAGGTCCTAGTGGGACACAAGCCCTGGAGCCTGGTGAGTCTGCCAGCAGCTGGGGTGGCCACAGCGATTCCCTGGCATTTGACATTGTTCGTCGGCATCACAAGTGGTCACTATCAAGGATTACTATTTGCGTATCGATGAGTCACAATATGCCAGATTCATCAGAGCCAGATGTCACAGCTGACCCAGAGGAGGCCCTCAGACAGATCCCACGAGTTTCATGTGCCAGGCCTATATCCATTCATAAAACAGCTCCCTCCATTCCCCAAATTCAAGTCTTGAGAAAAAAAAATTCAAAGTTGGATGTGTATTTCTAAGACTAGTTGCAATTGATTTCCAAACCTCACCCCCGCCTTACCCCTGACCCTGCAAGTATCTTATACTTTTAATTCTGGGTTAATTGTTCCACAGTTCATAGAAGACAGAGACACATGGTATCCATCATTCAAGCACCGAAAAGGAAAGAGGAATTCAAAGACGTATGTAGGTGAGCATAGGATAATATTATTTTTGCTGCTGTAAATGTTTAAGTGACAGAAATAGTTTGTGACCAGAATCAGGCAGTTGTGTCACTAACCCCCACCCGACTTTTTCTTTTCTTTTTTTTTAAAGTTTGGTTGGAACTACTTTCTCAGCAGCACAGCTGAAAAACCCTTAAAAACTCATGCACGCATGCACACCAGTCTCAGGGGTTCGAGGTGTCTGGAGTAAGGATTAGAGAGGTTCAAGTCGGCTCCCCCAGTTAAAATCACAGCTGCACCAAAGATGGTACAGAATATCAGCCCAGGGCTCAGCGAGCTCGTCCGGTTCTCAGGAATGAGAAAATGCAGCTGCGCTGGATCAGACAGAAGGTGCAGGGTCAGGCTTCCTTCTCCCTTCACCACAAAGAGAAGTCAGGGAGATGCCCACCACACCAGGCAGCATCTTGGCAGCATTGGTCAAAATAGCATGCCTGTCATTCACGAGCAATCAGAAGATGGGGATGTATTTAAGAAGACAATATATGCACGAAAAATCAACCCGGCATTTAGTATTTCTCACTTTTCATTTTCACTTTTTGTTTTCCTCCAGGGGCTGAAATTTAATCTCTCTTTTAGCAAACTGGAGCTGACTCCCTCACTTCCTCTGACTTTTTCTCCCCAGGGCGCTCTCAGCGTCTATTGATACGCTCAGCTGATTAGGAAGCCTGTGCCTTGTCACCAAGGCCTGTTGTCACCAAGGAAATGTGTTGGGGCAGGTGCTTTCTACCCATCACCGCCCCCCCCCCCCCTTCAACTCCAGCCCTGCTGACCTGCTAATCTTCAGGTTCAGCACTTGTCAGGTGCTGACAGCGAAGGAATCCCTTCACAGAATGCACCCACCCCACGGTGTCCGAGTGTGTGAGTGTGTGTGCTTGTGCCTGTGTGTCCCACTCTCCTGCAAGATTCCACTGTTTCCCGTGGGTCCTGCTAGGGCAGGAGTTGAAGTGACGTGGCCTTGTGCAGTAGCTGTTCTAT
>NW_011495058.1:7708697-7719222 GCF_000754665.1 Bison bison bison
CAAAGATATTTTTTAAGGCTACTTGGTGGGGGGTAAGAATGCATCAGGGGGTCACTCCAAATCCATTCCAAATCAGTCTTGCAGGCCAACCCCACAGAGGGCCAGAAGGAGGAAATGACTCACTCTCTGAGCCCATGGCTCTCTGTAAGCCCTTAGACTCCCTCCCAGCACAGAAAGCCAGGGGCCATTGCTGAGGTTTGGCTGCTACTTGAAATCAAATCCTGCCTCTAGCTGCATCCGTGCCCACCACCTGGCACAGGAAGGCCCTACTCTGGGCCATTCTTGGACTGTATGACCAGTGGACAGAAATAGCTTCCCCAGCCACTCATGGTTCCTGATAACCCTTAGAATGTCTGTTGTTGAAATAAGATAGATTTAGTATTAGTAAATCTATAGCAAATGAAAAGCATGTATTTTCCCCAACACATAATGCTTCAGCTCTATTGTTTTCAAGTAAGTGGGCAGATTAAGTTGAAATTGTATAGATGGAAAATACTCTGATGCTGGGAGGGATTGGGGGCAGGAGGAAAAGGGGACAACAGAGGATGAGATGGCTGGATGGCATCACTGACTCAATGGACTTGAGTCTGAGTGAACTCTGAGAGATGGTGATGGACAGGGAGTCCTGGCATGCTGTGATTCATGGGGTCGCAAACAGTCGGACATGACTGAGCGACTGAACTGAACTGAATATTAGCCTTTATTGGCCAGAACTAAGATGTCTTTACTCCTCTCTCCAACAATCTGTCCATTCATTTGAAGATACGTTAAGCGCAGGATCTGGGGGACATGGTGAGACCCAGGGCACAGACATGAAGAAGACAGTCCCAGTCGCTGATGGGTGGTAGAGAGAGATGGGCAAGCAAACATGCACAGATATGTTGGCACCACGATCTGGGTCTTCTGAAACACAGGGCAGAGACATAGTGCAGATGGTCAGTGCCACCTGCAGGCATCAGGGAGGTTCCCAAGACTGGATGAGCAGGTGTTTCTGGGCACCTGTGTGAGCAAAGGCAAAGCAGGCAGCAGGAGCCCTTGGAGCTGTCTTGCTCCCCTGCCTTTACTCCTGGGTTTTTTTCTGCCTAGAATCCCCGAATCCAGCATTAAGGAAACTTCTGGCACAGAGTAGGCAGCTACTATAGGCCCACTGAGGAAGTTATGAATAAATTAATGAAAACGAGTAGTTAAAGGAAAGAAGCTGGTAAAGATGCAGTAAATCAAAGAAAGTGGAGGCAACTAAAGATAAGCTCAGTGAACACATGGTGTTCACTGCCCCTGAGTCCTTGTCTATGATGGACATCATCAAGGAGTACAGAAGTTTTCTAGTTGTGTTTAGATGGCAAAAGACTCAGTTCTGCACAGCAGAGTGCTTGATGGGCACTCAAACTGAACCTATTTGCCGTTTATCTTTGTGGACTATTTATACGGGAAACTTGACAGTGGGGACTTCCCTGGTGATCCAGTGGTTAAGAATCTGCCTTCCAATGCAGGGGACATGGGTTCCATCCCTCATCCAGGAAGATCCCACATGCCATGGGGCATCTAAACCCATGAACCAAAACTACTGATCCCATGCACCCTAGAGTGTGTGCTTTGAAACAAGAGAAACCACCCCAATGAGAAGCCCACATACTGCTCCACTCTCTTAACCACAAGAGAAAGCCTGAACACAGCAACAAAGACCCAGTGGAGTCAAAAATGAATAAATAAATTAACTAGCTTAAAAAGCTATTAAAAAATCAGAGACTTGATAGTGAAGAGTAAAATGAATAAACAAATAGATATTAGAGATGAGAATATTTTCTCCATACAGCATCTTTGAATGTACCTGGAGAAAGAATATGAGATAGAATGTCTCCATGTCAGTCACATCTCGTATATGATGACAGAAATAAGAGACGTATAGTTCTAGAATGACTGTACTTTTTTCAGTGTGTGTTCGTTTCCCCATTGAACAAATGATTTGGATTGTCTATAAGGTGTTGGGCTCTCTGAGGGTGAGGGGAGATTGACGGAGTTGTGAGGATGAAGGACAATAGGAATGCAGAGAGAAGGATGTGAGGCTTCTGACATGAGCATGGAAGACAGCTCCAGAGGGTGTAAAATTGAGCTGCGCTTGAAAACATGGGATATGCTTACACAGGAAGGAATTGGTAGAGAAATGACAGAGGAAAAAGCAACCTGATAAAAAAGGGCTAGAAATAAAAATTTGAAGGGAGGGGTATTACAAGGAAGATTTTAGAGTGTCCAGAATATGCTCTATGCTGAGTGCATTCTGGGCATTTATTCACTGAATGGTCTCTTAATCACATGTGGTGTCAATCAGTAGAAGACTCAGCAGACAGTATGCTCCTATCTTCATACTTTAAGACCTTAAGGAAAAATAAATGACATTTTTAGGAAACAGAGGTTATGAGAGTCATGGCCCAAAAGAGTTTCCTCATTACACATCTATTTGGTCCTAGGTGAAAAGCCTGAACCACTGGTTCATCATAAGGCTGTCCTTCCATCCCTGGACAGGAAGAGTATAGACCAGACCTCCCAACCTCAAAGGACTGCTGTGATTAATAGAGTAAAATATATGATAAAATTAAGTGCAAAACCTAGGAGCCCAGTCTGTACTCAGAGCACAGGAATTGTGGATTGTGGATAGTAAGTGTTAGTCACCCTGTCATATCCGACTCTTTGTGACCCCATAAACTGTAGCCTGACAAGCTTTTCTGTCCATGGATTTCTCCAGGCAAGAATACTGGAGTGGATTGCCACTTCTTTCTCCAGTGGACAATAAAGAGTGTTTTGAACTTTGTTGGTGCATCTGGTTCACCTGGAGGCTTCTTAAAACAGGTTGCAGACCAACATCCAGAGTTTCTGATTCCATAGGTCTGGAGAGGGCCAGGGCATTGGCATCCTTGGGTGATGCTGCTGGTTCAAGGACCCTCAGTGGACCAATCTGCCTTTCTGTGTTATGTCACATGACACACACACTCTGAGCCTTCTTTTCCTCCTTCCAGGGACCTCTCAGCAACTTCAGACTCAGAGTAACAGACTTGATAAACTCATCCAGGGAAAAGTTTTAGACAAGCCATTAGTTTACTACCCGTTCCTTAATATATGAGCTTCCCTGGTGGCTCAGATGGTAGAGAATCTGCCTGCAGTGCAAGAGACCCAAGTTCCATTCCTGGGTTGGGAATATCCCCTGGAGAAGGAAATGGCAACTCACTCCAGTATTCTCGCCTGGAAAATCCCATGGACAGAGGAGCTTAGCAGGCTACAGACCTTGGAATCACAACAGTAGGACATGACTTAGTGACTAAGCAACCACCACCAGAGTTGGACACTTTCACACTTTCTTTCCTTACTATAAATGAGAAAAATCAAATGGAATTTAGAAATTATTTCAGACACTTTAGATCATGAGAGGGAAAAGGTTTGGAGGAAGAAAGGGTTGATAATGCTTTGGAAATTATACCCCTCCTATAGGTGGTGACTTTGGACGTCTGAGGATTTCTTGACTAAGAAGATGAAGTTAGACTCCTACATAGCAAAAAGGTCACTGCCGTCAATTGGGCCATGAACAGTACAGAATTCAAGTTCTTTTTTCATCTGTCCTCCTTTCTCCCTCCCCACCCTATTACCTAAGAGAGTGCTTCCCTGAGCACCCAGAAACAGCTTCGACTGACATTTTTGCAATAGACAAAGTATCAGTTATTATGACATTCAACCCAGGATGGACAAGCTGTCACTCATGGTAGGTCAACCACATTCCTCAAACTCTGAGGTTTCCCTTGAATGTCTACATATTAAGGTTCAAGAACAGAAAACCCTAACCCCAGTCTGCCACTCGAGGATCGTGAGATTGTCAAGTGGAGGTTTAAAAAAGAAGCAGAGATTTTTCTGGGAAACCACTAGTATTCCAGCAAAAGCCACAGCATAGTGAGCATTTCTGAGTAAAACTGGGAAATACCAGTTATGGAAAGAAAAATGACAGTATGTTGACCATGAAAAGTGAAACTGAAAGCTGCTCAGTCGTGTCCAACTCTTTGTGACCCCATGGACTATACAGTCCATGGAATTCTCCAGGCCAGAATAGCAGAGTGGGTAGCGGTTCCCTTCTCCAGGAGATCTTCCCATCCCAGGGATTGAACCCAGGTCTCCAACACTGCAGGCGGATTCTTTACCAGTGGAGCCACCAGGGAAGCCCATGCATGCTGACCACATACGTAAGTAATTTCCTGCCCCCACCCAACCTTCATTAGTCTTGTAGCTTAGTTGGTAAAGAAGCTGGCTGCAATGCAGCAGACCCCAGTTCTATTCCTGGATGGGGAAAATCTCCTGGAGAAGGGACAGGCTACCCACTCAGTATTCTTGGGCTTCCCTGGTGGCTCAGTTGGTAAAGAATCTGCCTGCAATGCGGGATACCTGGGTTCAATCCCTAGATTTGGAAAATCCCCTGGAGGAGGGTATGGCAACCCATTCCAGTATCCTTGCCTGGAGAATCTCCATGGACAGAGGAGCATGAGGGGACTATAGTCCATAGGATTGCAAAGAGTCGGACACGACTGAGCGACTTCACTTCACTTCTTCACCCAACCTTCATCTCCAGTGGAAAATATGTATATCTGTGTGCAGCAGTGTCTCCTTGTGAACACTGGTCAGGAGCCAAGGCAGTTAGGAGAGCCCCACAGAAACACTAGAAACACAGCTTCAACACATCACTGGTTTTAGCATCTGGAGTGACATAGGCACCAATCCTTTATCTCAAGTAGAACAGTTGTGAGGAACTGTCTGCAAGGTACATGTATGTCATTGCTTGCTAGCAAGAGACTGTCCATATTTCCTCCATCATCCTCATTTCCAATGGATCCTGACCTGTGCTCATAGATCTCATTTCCAATGGGTCCTCACTGATGTGTGTTTATGAATATTAGGTAAAGGAACCAGTATTTATTGAGCACATTCTATGTACTAAACTTTGTGTTAGGTACCTTACACATAGTGATTTCTTATTTAATTCTCACTCCAGCCTTGTGAGGAAATGTGTGTCCAATGTTCATAGATGAAGAAACAGAGGCTTAACCAAGGTCCAGCCACCTGCTTAACATTAATGATGTGATAGATAGGATTCAGTCCCGGACCTGCTATAGAAGAATGGCATCCAACCATTGCTTTCAGCCAAAGCCCCGATTTTCCATTTGTTTTTTTAAAATTGTGATTAAAATACACATAACATAAAATTTACCATCTCTACCAAGTTTAAGTGTCCAGTGGTATTAAATACATTCACGTGGTTGGCAATCAACCTCCAGAACTCTTCCATCTTGCAAAACTGAAACTTTCCTCTCATAACAACTCCCCATTCTCTCTCCCTGACCCCCTGGCATCCACCATTCTACTCTTTGTCTCTGTGACTTTTGACTGCTCTAGGAACTTTTTATAAGTGAAATCACATAATCATTGTCTTTTGTGACAGGCTTATTCCACTTAGTATAATGTCCACAAATTTCATCCACATGTTAACATGTATCAGGATTTCTTTCCTTCTTAATGCTGAATGATGTTCTAGCATATGTACATATTACATTGCATTTATCAATTCATCTATCAATGGGCATTCATGTTTCTTCCTTCTTTTGACTATCATGAATAAAGCTGCTGTAGACATTTAAAAGCAAAACGCTCTTCCAGAGATCCAGATCTAAATGTTTTGGGGATATATATCCAAAAGTGGAATTTCTGGATCATTTGATGATTCTATCTTTAAATTTTTTAAGGAACTAAAGTACTGTTTCTCATAGAGGCTACAACATTTCACATTCTCATAGACAGTGCCGAAGTCTCCAATGTATCCATGTCTTTGACAATGCTTGCTATTTCTAATGGTATGAGGTGTTGTCTTCTAGTGGTTTTGATTTGCATTTCCCTAATAAGTAGTGATGCTAAACATCTTTTCCTATTCTTTGGATAAATGTCTATTCAAATCCATTATCCATTTTATAAATCAAGTTATGTGTTTTTTGTTGTTGTTGTTTCATTGTAGAAGTTATTTATATTAATATATTCTGGATATCAATCCCTGATCAAACATATGATTTGGAAATCTTTTCTCTCATTCCATAGGCTATTTTCACTCTGGTGATTGTGTCCTTTGGTGCACAGAAATGTTTAATTTTGATGTTTTTACCTATGTAGTCCATTTTACCTATTTTTTTGTTCCTATTGTGCTTTTTTTGCTTTCTATTTACATTTTTTAATTTTATTTTATTTTTAAACTTTACGACATTGTATTAGTTTTGCCAAATATTGAAATGAATCTGCCACAGGTTTGTATCCAAGAAATCATTGTCAAATCCAATGTCATACAGCTCTTCCCCTATATTTTATTGCTTTAAGTCTTATGTTTAAGTCTTTAATCCATCTTTCAGTTAGTTTTTACATATGGTATAAAGGGTCCAGCTTCATTCTTTTTCGTGTACCCATCCAATTTTCCCAGCACAAGTTGTTGAAATGCCTGTCCTTTCCTTATTGGATGATCTTGGCATTAATATAGAAAATTATTTGACATATATGCAAGGGTTTATTTTTGGGTCTCTATTCTATTCCACTGGTCAACATATCTGTCTTTATTCCAGTACCACACTATTTTTATCACTGTAACTTTGTAATGAGTTTTGAAGTCAGGAAGTGTGACACTTCCAATTTTGTCTGAAGTGAAGATTGCTTTGTCTATCGAAAGACCTGTTTTGAAGTGATAATAATGCTGCTGCTGCTAAGTCGTTTCAGTCGTGTCCGACTCTGTGCGACCCCATAGACAGCAGCCCACCAGGCTCCCCCATCCCTGGGATTCTCCAGGCAAGAACACTGGAGTGGGTTGCCATTTCCTTCTCCAATGCATGAAAGTGAAAAGTGAAAGTGAAGTCGCTCAGTCGTGTCCGACTCTTAGCGACCCCATGGACTGCAGCCTACCAGGCTCCTCCGTCCATGGGATTTTCCAGGCAAGAGTACTGGAGTGGGGTGCCACTGCCTTCTCCGAGAGATAATAATAATGACTGTTAAAAGGACAGAAAAGAAATGGAGTTCTTAAACATATAAACTTTTGGGGTTGCTTAGGAGCAATGAATATAGATGCTGGAACAGTTTTCCAAGCTTTATAAGAATTAAAAATTTGGAGAATTCCTCAGAGTTAGGACTCCAAGCTTCCCCTGCAGGGGGCATGGGTTTGAGTCCTCCTTCATAAGTCAGATCAACTGATTGTGGAATTTGCCCTGTATTGTGCCCTATCTTATCCCCACCCTCCTAGCCATTAAGGGTCCTGACTGAATCTCCTGTTAGTTGAGCTTCTCTAGATAAAAAGTTGTACTATATTCCCAGCCTCAAAATCAAGAGTCCAAGAGCAGTAGTAGCAAAGGAGAACAGTAGTAAACAGAATGAGATTTATGGAAGCTCTGAAGATGATTGAAGTCATGCAAAAAAGTGAGTTCCCTCTCAAGTTTTCAGTTTAGTGGCAAAGAGTTAAAGTCTGGCAGAACAAAAACACCAAATTCTGTAGGAAATAGCTCTTTCTGTCCAAGGCATTGTGGCTGGATATGTGGAGAGGAGATGGAAACCTTTTTCCCTTCCTTGAAAAGAAAAATACAGTCAACAAGAAATATGAGAAAAGACAATATTGTTAGTGTATTGGAAGAGAGTGATGAGAGGTCCATGGGAGTCTGGAGACCAGTCGTAATGCCAGAGCTGAGGAAACGTGAGCAAAAAGACAAGAACACCAGTGATGAGAATAAAAGAAACCCAGGTGGTGACTACAGAGATGTTTTCAGGGTCCCAAAGCTAGCCCTAAGGATTGTCGTGAGGCACCAGCAGGCTTCTGAAGGCAGTCTGAGGAGAATTGTGGGGGAAGGAACACAGTCCTTCTCCCCTCACTCTTCTCTGTAGCTCACATACCCTGTGAAGCTCTCTTCTTCTCTAGTATTTCCTGGTCATCATCACTGTGGTCTCTCCTTCCAAAATATTCTTGTTTTCTAAATGAGCCTTCTCTGTCCAACCCCAACTCCCCATATCTCATTTGTATATGATAAGTCGTTTCGGTCATGTCCGACTCTTTGACTCTTGCAACCTCGTGGACTGTAGCCCACCAAGTTCCTCTGTCCATGGGATTCTGCTGGCAAAAACCCTGGAGCAGGTCACCATTTCCTCCTCCAGGGGAATCTTCTCCTGACCCAGGGATCGAACCGGAGTCTCATGTCTCTTATGTCTCCTGTGTTGGCAAACTGGTTCTTTACCACTAGCACCAGCTGGGAAGCCCTATACCTCAACCCTTAACAAACCCTAGAGTGTGTGCAAAACAACATATAAAAACACACACCACACACACACAGGACCCTCCTCTTTTCCTGCCTTGAGATTGGGTCTCACAAGCACCTGCTCCCCAGCTGTCCCTCACTCAGAGGATGCTGAGAGACTGGCTGTCAATGGCAAACACTTGGTAGAGAGGTGGCCTCATGATGCCTTCACTTGGACAAGCCTGAGAGGTGCAGGAGGCTTTGAATTAGAATAGGAGTCTTTGGCAGAGAAAGAGTTGCCAACAGAGAAGTGAGCAAAACAATAGAGGTAAAACAAACAAACAAAAAAAACATATGCAAAAGAAAGCATGCTTTGTATTCCCTGGCTCTTCCTCACATGGGCCCCATGTGCTATGTTGGTTAATTCTGATATCTGCACTGCAAGGCAAATGCTACCATCTTCAGTTTGTTGATGATGAAACTGAAGAGAAGAGAGAGGAGAGAGTCCCATACGCTCTCTTTTATGGAAACTCTGAGGTTGGGTCTCAGCAGTGGAGATCTGACCTCCCCTGATTAATCTGTTCTTCTTCTGTGGGAAGAACCAGCTTTGCCAGCGCTCAGTCTGGTTAATGATGTGCAGTCGCATTGCACAGTGCTCTGCCACTGTTGAGAGAGGCGACTCCTCACCCTCCTCTTTCTGAAACCTTCACTGATCACAGAAGGGGTGGGTCCACATCGAGTGAGTAAAATGTGCCAGCCTGGTCTATTCAGAGTGGTGTCATTCATATCCCAGGTTTGAATAGGCGTGAGGGTGTATCCTGAGGGGTCCGAGAAAAAAGCCTCACCCAGGCTTTTGGCCAAGGTGTCATTTTTGAAAGCTAACTTCTCACGGTTTGCTGAGACCCTGAAGCATGGTAGAGAGAAAGGAAGAGAAAGGGAAAAGCAACATTCAGGAGGCATCAAAGGGAAGTCTGCAGAGTCTCCCTCCAACACACACACACACACACACCACATACAGTCCTGCAGCATCCCTCTGCTTGCACCCCAGACCAACAGAAGAGGAGGCAGGGACAGAATAGAGACGCCTCTCTTTCCTCTTGTCCCAGCAACAGGCAGGCATCCTGGTGACCTGGGCTGTGTAATTCCCAAAGTCTTCTTCCAGCCTTTCCCTGGACCCCTAGTTCAGGATTTCTCCGGAAGAAAAATGCAAGGATAAGGAGAACTGTCTACCTCCTTTGCAGAGCGTGTGTGTCTTAGAAGACCATCCTTTTCTTTTCCTGTGTTCTGAGTGACCCGACAACATTCTTTCATAGCAACTGCACTTTTATGTGGATTAAGAATTAAATGTTGAAAACACAACAGAAAAAGGAATCTTACTGCAGTTTCCAATATTTGACCTGCCAAGAACCAGCAGCTTCAGGGAAGCTAAATCAATTACTTAAGAAGTTTCCATATTTTCAGCTTTTCTCAAGAAAAGTTGGAGAGAGATTCCAACCTACCTTTCCAAAAAAAAAAGTGCACGCACAGCAGTGAACTGATAACGAAGGCATTTCCACCAATTACGCATTGGATGGGAGGGCCTGACTAGGGATTTGCCAAGAACACCGAAGTCGACTCCAGAAAGTTTCCTGGGGTTGCAGTAGAAATAGCCATTTTGATTAGTGAACTTTTCCAGGTTGGTTAAGGAGTTTGCAGTCCTCCTGTCAGTAAACTCAATTTTCTGGACTTCAACATTTTGAAGCAAAAAAAGACCTAAAGTTGTAGACTTTATTTTCTTCTTTCTAGAATCTTATTGAAAATGTGTACCGTACTGTGTAATTTTTATTTACTTACTTTTTTTTTTTTTTGGCTGTGCTGGATGTCCACTGCAGCATAGCTTCCTCTAGTTGTGGCACTTGGGCTTAGTCACCCCAAGGCATGTGGTATTTCAGTTCCCCGAGCAGGGTTTGAACCCACTTGCCCTGCGGATTGGAAGGCAGATTCTTTTTTTTTTCTTTTTAATTTGTTTATTTTTTTTTTTTACTTTATAATATTGTATTGGTTCTGCCATACATTGACATGAATCTGCCACGGGTGTACACGTGTTCCCCATCCTAAACCCCCCTCCCACCTCCCTCCCCATCCCATCCCTCTGGGTCGTCCCAGTGCACCAGCCCCAAGCACCCTGTATCATGCATCAAACCTGGACTGGTGATTCGTTTCACATGTGATAATTTACATGTTTCAATGTCATTCTCCCATATCATCCT
>NW_011495058.1:7719693-7719784 GCF_000754665.1 Bison bison bison
GAGAAAGGGGCAAAAAAAAAAAAAAAAAAGCAAGTCATCAAGGTGCAGAGACAGGGCCATTGCCCCTAGGCAGAAGTCAGGAAGTAGGGAC
>NW_011495058.1:7719985-7722102 GCF_000754665.1 Bison bison bison
TTTGTTCAGGGTTGAGAGTAATGACTGCCAAAGAATTGATGCTTTTGAACTGTGGTGTTGGAGAAGACTCTTGGGAGTCCCTTGGACTGCAAGGAGATCAAATCAGTCAATCCTAAAGGAAACCAGTTCTGAATATTCATTGGAACGACTGATGCTGAAGCTGAAACTCCAATACTTTGGCCACCTGATGCAAAAAGCTGACTCATTTGAAAAGACCCTGATGCTGGGAAAGATTGAAGGTAGCAGGATAAGAGGATGACAGAGGATGAGATGGTTGGATGGCATCACTGACTCGATGGACATGAGTTTGAGCAACCTCCGGGAGTTGGCGACGGACAGGGAGGCCTGGCTTGCTGCAGTCCACAGGGTTGCAAAGAGTCAGACACGACTGAGCTTTGGAACTGAACTGAGAGTAATGATTTATGCTCTGAATATGTCAAGCTCTAGGTACATGTGGGAGTAGATTCGCCGGAAATAAGGTCTGGGATTAGAAGAGAGGTAGGGATAAAAGCTGGGGGCCTGGGAAAATTGGTGACAGTTGGGGTATGTGCAAGAGTAGGGAAATTGTCCAGGACAGGCATGTGGTGAGAAAAGCAGCTGTAGAACCCTAGGGTAACAGGAAGAGTCAGAGGATAAACAAAGAAAGTGGGGGAGCAGCTGAAATGGTCAAAAGAAAGGCAAAGCCATGGACACCAAGACAAAGGAGAGTCTTAAGGAATGAGCAGGGCCAGTAAATGCCATAAATGCTGCCGAGAGCTTACACCAGAGAAGAGCAGCCATTCAACCTGGCAATTGCAAGTTTGTCAGCTACTTAATTTTTTAAATAAGTTTTAAAAAATATTTATTTATTACTTATTTATTTGTTTGACTGTGTCAGGTCTTAGTTGTGGCATGTGTGATCTAGTTCTCCGACCAGGGATTGAACCTGCGTCCCCTGCACAGGGAGTGTGGCGTCTTCACTGGACCACCAGGGAAATCCTGAAGACTTTAGAGGCAGGACTTTCAGTAGATTACCAAGGGAGGGAAGATGACAGGTGAGGGCCTGGCAAGAAGGAAAGTGGGGACAAGAAAGCAGCCCTTGTCCAGAAAGTTAACTGTGAAAGCGGGGAGAGAGTTAATGGTCCTTGAACTTTTAAGGGATCCAAGAAAGGAAGGCTCTGCTTTATTTGTGAGTCTGTTTCAAGGGGGAGGATTTTTAAGAAAGTTGGCATGAAGAAGGGAGGATATCAGTAAAGAAAAGATTCTGGATAAGGTAGAGGCAGAAGGTTTAAGACGGAACAGAACCCCAAAGGGAATGCCATAGAAGTCAGTCTTAGATACGAGATGAGGCAAGCAAATGCAAAGGGGCACTCAGGGGCATGGGAGCAGCCCTGCCTTTTGTCCTTCACTTCCTCTGTGAAGTAGATGTTGGGAGTCTGTAAAGAGTCTTATAGGATCCATGAGGCATGAAGCTACAGAAGAAGATGGAAAACCAGCAGAAGGGGACTTACAGGAGTGAAGAAATGTGCTAGGTGGCTGTCAGAGGTAGAAGGGACCTAGGAAGAATAACATCTGGTGTCCTGATAGCAGTGGGGAAGACAGTGAATGCCAACACAGAGAAGTCAGTTCAGTATGGGATGCTCCCAGTGAAAATATCAAGTAATTAAGTATATTTTACATTATACCCAGTGTCCTCTGTGGCTGAAGACAGGACTGTACATGCTAAGAAAAGAAAACATTTAAGTAGATAATTTTTTCAAGCACTTTCTATGTGCCCCATACCATGCTAATAGTTATATATGTATATATGTGTACTCAGTCGTGAGCACAGTCGTGTCTAACTCTGAGACCCTAAGGACTGTAGCCCACCAGGCTTCTCTGTCCATGAGAATTCTCCAGGCAAGAATACTGGAGTCAGTTGCCATGCCCTACTCCAGGGTATCTTCCCAACCTAGGGACTGACCCCTCATCTCCTACATCTCCTGCATTGCAGGCAAATTTTTACCTGCCGAGCCCTCAGGGAAGCCCATCTATGTATATATGGGCTATTTTCATTTTCTCAATATGAATTGCTGTTGGTATTACCTCCAGTTTACAAATGAGGAAACTGAGAATTAGTTAAGAAACTTGTCTAAGAT
>NW_011495058.1:7722202-7736180 GCF_000754665.1 Bison bison bison
CTAAGATCATCAAACTAGTTTGTCAGAACCAGATTTAGAATGCAGGTCTGTCTGTCTTATTACAGCATCCTCTCAAATATGTTTTTCCTGGTGTAGACAGATTTCTGACATAAATTGTCCCGAAAGCTTTGATATTTATAAAAACTTTCTAGAAAGAGGCCTTACTATGATTACCCTTCTGATGAGATGGACAGGAGCTCTTCCTCCATCACTTGTTCATTCATCCACTCACTCATTCATTCACTTATTCCATAGACCTGTATTTTTTTGAGCATTATAATGAGGCTGGCAGCAGACAAGTCAGCGAAGATTCCCGTGTGAAGAAGACCCAACTCCTCCCTAAAGGATCCTTTAGCCCCGGAACAAACAGGCACTGACAAGACCTGTACTACTCTGTGCCAGGCAGTGCAAGGGAACACCATGCAGACACCCAGAGGCAGCAAGGGCAAAGGTTTGCTCTTCCTGATGGTCATAAAAGATTCGAAGAGGAAGTAGCTGGATCTAGGAGGTGAATGGGAATTGTGTGGGCTCCCCATGGGGCTGGGACCAAGAGCAGGGCAGGTGGGGCAGTCCTGGAGGCAAGGCTCAAGGCCATGAGCAGTGCAGCATGTGGAACTACAAAAAGCCCAGGTGGGTAGAGTGAGTTCTGGAGTATCAAGAGGTTGCCTCCTTCCTGATTTTTAATATACCAGGATGCACCTGTGCAATTATTTGAGGGATATATTTATCTATACCAACTATTTAAAAATCATCTAGCTTCCAATTTAAAAATCCACAAAATTGCTGTTTTGATCAGTGGTTATTTTTTCCTGAGACATGAAAATAAAAAATATCCATTGGTGTATCTTACAAATCATCTGTCATATGCATAACAAAGTGTGAAGCTCCTTTGAGAGCATAGAAGTGAGAGTCCAGATTGGGGTGTCTTAAACTTTCAGGGCTCAGACAGCATTTGGAGAATAATGGGAACTAGGGAACTTCTCTAGGTAACATCCTCACTTGTGGTATTTTATGTGTTATCTAAGAAAAAGGCAGGGGTCGGGGGCACTTCCCTGGCCTTTCAGTGGTTAAGACTGCCTTCCAATGCAGGGAGTGCTGGTTCAATCCCTGATGGGGGAACTAAGATCACACGTGTCTTACAGCCAAGAAACCAACACATAAAACAGAAGCAATATTGTAACAAATTCAGTAGAGAATTTAAAAAATGGTCCACATCAAAAAAAAAAAAACTTAAAAAAAAAAAAGAAAGGAGTGGGCAGAGAGGACAGAGGCAGAGTGTCCTGGATGAGAGGACAGGGTACCCTGCTGTGGGTGTAGTCAGGATGCAACGTGAATGATCTTGTTAAATCCTAAAAGAATAAAGGTGAATCCACCTGCTATTCATCTTATTTGGATCCCAGGATGGTTGCACTCAGAGGTATCATTTCAGAAATCTTGTCATCTTAGCTACAGGAAAACAGCAGCCGTAGAGGTCCAGGCCAAATGCAAAATCAGCCTTGGCCTGTGTCTATGGGGACTTCAGCCCTCTGCTGGCTGAAGCAAAGACTGAGCCAACCCAGCAGGCAGCTAGTGGCAAAAAAAAAAAAAAAAAGCAAGTCATCAAGGTGCAGAGACAGGGCCATTGCCCCTAGGCAGAAGTCAGGAAGTAGGGACTTAGCTGGCCGGAGCTAAGAGGTTGGGAGGGGGCTGCTGCCACTACCAACCAGGAGCAGAGCCCTGCTATTCAGACTCTCAGCTCCACTGCTGAGCCTAGAGCCTCATTAAGTGATGCCCTCAGCACCCCCAGAGAGAGAGCCAGACAACAAGAGATGTTTGTCTTCCACTGGCAGAACAAGCCCACTCACGGGCCACTCTGCCCCCCTTAAAAAGCGGGAAGAAGAACAGATGGAAGGAAGAAAGAAAAGCAGCAAAGAAGCATGGACGGACAGGCAGAAGAATGTGGCTGCTGCTTTAAATGTGGCACTCTTGAAGTTCCAAACGTGGTAACCAAGAGCCCCTGCTACGTGTGGGGTGAATGAAAAAGGTCAACGAGTCCAGGGGCCCAATTACCCTCCGCCTGGTGCACAGGAAGGCCCAATTAATCCTCATTAGCTCAAATTCGGCGTGGCTCTAAGCACTCCGGCTGGCCAGCTCCACCTCGGGTTGCAGTCCTGGGTCCAAACGCCCCACTGTGAACCTTGTTTTCTCACAAAGTTCACATTTGGCTTTAAAACTCTTGCTGGTTTGACCGCCACCCCACCACCCCCCCACAAAAAAAAGAGCCCATAGCCCAGAGGTAATGAACTTTTCTTTCTAAATCTGTCTCATTTCTCTCTAAAATAAGAATTCTCTCAACTGCACAGATGTGACATGAATTGAGACACGCCTCACTCCCCTCTCCCTTGCACACGTTTACACACTCAGTCTCCTGAGTACAAATAATCTAATTCTGAGTGAAAAGTTTGACCAAGTCAACATAGCTGAATTTAAATGCTTTAAGCAAAATGAATAGTATCACTAAATTGCCTACGCCTCCTGTGTTCTATTAGTTTAACACCTACAATAAGAAGTTGGCAGTCATTAAGCCAAGCAAACAATTCAGTACTAACATCCTGTCGCTGACAGGTCCAGACCTCTGTGGAGGTGGACTCGTCTTATGACAACTTCATCCTTTCATTTGGTGTCATTCCCTGTCCTCCTGCCAGTTTTCTGTTCCCTTATCCCTTATCGCCAACCTCCACTTTCACCCCTACCCAATCTCAGTTTTATCTTCCTCAAATCTTGTTCTCAGGTGGGGAGCAGCTCACCCACACAGACCCACCTTAGGCCCACCATGGGTCACATTTCCTCAGGTCTGATCCAGGACCATCTGCCACTGAAACATGCTGTGCTTCTTAACAGTTCAAATCCTGGGTTCCACCCACTGAACCGTAATTTCCAGGAGGGGGAGATTGAAATAAGTGTTTTAAATGTTCCCCAGGTTATTTCTATAGCATATACACATAGACACACACACACACTCACAATCACTAAGATACAGTATTTGGCCTCCCCAGGCTATAGGAGAAGTTTGTAAACCATTGAAGACGTGGGGTTCAAGGACAACACTCTGAGAGTTGATCTCAGCTGGGAGACATGTCTGGGTAATATAAACATGCCTGGATAATAGAGATCCTGCTATGTACGTGAGCTTCTCACGTCCGGTTCTCCACAAAAGACCAACAGAGGAGTGAAGAAGTTCAAGTGGCCATACGTCATCACACAAAGGCCAAAAAAGGCAGCTTGTGTGGTAAGAGTGGGAGGCGGAAGGGACACTGGCAAGGGAGATGTCACAGGAAGGGTGGGGTGGGGGGAAGGTTTGTACTTGTTGATCTGATTTCCTATGATTCCTGAACACGTATTAATAAGATGTCCCCACAGTGGTGGGACTAATGGGGCCTGAGGGTTGAGCATTGAATGTCCAAACCTTTGGACTCTCCTACTTTTCTTTGTGCAATAAGCAATAAGCCACGTAAAATAGAAGCTCAAATCTAGGGCTTCCTCCTTCTCCCACCTCCATTCAGACGCATTCACTCCAGGAGCCTGGAGATGAAGGCCCTGAGTCATTTAGAAATTAGGTTCTTCATGAAACAAATCAGTCTGCTGTGGCTTAACCAGATTCTTTTCGTTGTTCAATGATACAGCTGCAGGTAGGCACTGCCACATTTTCAAAGTCCAAGGCTCCTTGTCTTTCCGACCTGCCTTCCTTAGACTGCAGCATCTTCTCTACGGTGATTACACCCTCACCTCCCCTCTGTTTTCCAGGCAGAAAGAGGAAAATGGATGCCTTAAGGAGGAAAGGTGACACTTGCATCAGAAAAACTGCGTTTTCCCTGAATCCCTAGGAATTTCTGCTTCTTACTGATGAGAACTGCCTGCAATGGCTGTCTCGGTTGCAAGGGAATGTGATAAAGGTAGCTTTTATTTTTAAAATCTGGAATGCTGTCTCCTTGAACAACATTGGGATGCTTTCATAAGGAAGAAGAGACCCCGGGATACTGGGTAGGTAAGCAGCAGTGTGTGCCTCGGGCCTAGAGACATGGCTTATCTAGGGAAGATGATTCTCCTGGGATGTGTGCTTACTTGTCCTCATGGCTGTGACCTGAGTGGCAGGGGGATTAAACTCCTTTCCTCTTTACATAGTCTTCCATCTTTTAACATGTGCCTCAGTCTTCTCTAGTCTAATCTTAGGTTCATTCAGTTTGTTCTTTTGTTGAAAACCTACTTGGTGTCAGCTTAAGGCCTCACCCTGTGGGCATGATGGACTGAAGCTGACTTCTGTTCTCATGGAGCTTACATTGCAACGGAGGGAGGGAGACATAAGGTCAGATGAGAACAACATGGAGAGAGCAGTACCATGGCAAGGGCAGTAAATGATGCAGTGAGTACACACTATATCTCGGGGCATCCAGCCCATGGGAGGTGAGGGAGCTGCTCAGAGGGTAGTAAAGAGGGTGATGGAGACAAGAGGGTGGATTATTCTAGGTGGGCTAGCCAGCATCTTCTAAAGAATGTGGGGGATGAATATTGGCCTTCTGGGACTTTTCAAGATCAGAACATTTGAAATAGAGCCTGTAAAAACAAGGGCAGGCAATCAGAGGAGAGGTAGGCAAGGATCAGATCATGATGACCTTGTCAGGGCAGCCCAGGGATCTGATGAAGGGCTTGAAGCAGAAGTCACAGATGGTCACAGAAGGTCACAGTGAAATCACTCTCAATTCTGATAGCCAGTCTGGGGAGGACTGCTATCATTGCCTTTAATCAGTAAGTTCAGATAACTCCATTCTAAATGGTTTTCCTCTTATTTGGTAAAGCAACTGGGTAGAGAACAGGCTACTTTATTTTTCAGTCTTTTATGGTAGGTCCATGTAGACACAGCTTCTAAAATTTGTGAATCAGATAGACCAGATCACACTGCTAGTGTGCCCACTGGCCTGTGACATCTAAGGCCACGTCACTGAGCCATCAAGACTTAGCATAAACTGTTGGCATAGAACCTACTGTTGCACTAAGCATCCTCTCCTGGAAGACATCACTGCAGCACTCTCCCACTCCTCCTTTCTGTCCCCTCACCCCAAACTCCCAAGCCCCTCCCTCAATTCAATAGGCAACTAGCTACTTCAGCCCAGTGAAGACTTACCTTGGAATTAACCCAGCTTCTCTTTTCATCATAAATGCAGGGCCCAAACAGAAACGCTGTGTGATACTAAGAAGTTATAATGTGTAGTTGATCTAGGGTAGAAATTGGGGTGGCATTGAAAACCCTCAGATACTGAATGAAAATTCAAGCAGAAGAGCATCTGGAAATCTACTTTTCTGAATTTCTCAGCAGGAGAAAAAATGAAGGGAGAGAAAAACAAATATTATATATTAACACTTATATGTGGAATCTGTACAAGATGGTACAGGTGAACCTATGTGCAAAAAGGAAATAGACACAGACATAGAGACAAACGTATGGACACTACGGGGGGAAGGGATGGCAGGACGAACTGGGACATTGGGATTGACATATACACGCTACTAACACTCCTTCTCGGGAGCGTCAATAAGTCCCCTGCAGAATCTGGAGGTGAGCTCTCCCCTCTGACTTGGGGCTCTTCTGACTAACATGTGACTGGAAAGTCTCAAGGAGACATGATCCCATTGTCTGTGCAAACACGTAGCACTATCCTCCTAAGTATAACATTTTGAGTGAGGTGACTCATGCTCACGTCAGAGTCTTCAGATGACTGGATTTTCAGGTCATCACACAGCATGGAGGCTGGCTGGCTGGCTGAGGAGTCCTCACGAGGGCTCCCATGTCTCTGGGGACGCTGGGGGAGGAGAGGAGGAGGAAAAGCTGATGGAACCAGGCTGCAAACAGTCAGAAAAGCTAACTCTTTGATCCATCATCTGAGAGACATGCCAAAAAATGTTATTTGTGATGTCACTGCATCCTCTAAACATAGCTCTTCTCTGGGGACATATTAAACAGAATACAGGCTAACCCTAAAGGCATGAGTGATAACCCGATTTTATAGGTGAGGAGACCTGGGCTTATAAGAGGTGAAGCGATATTCCTAAAACACCTACCTGGGCTCAGAAAGGTGAAGAACATGTCCAAGTTTCCAACCTGGGCTCAGAGAAGTGAAGGGACAGATATGAGGTGCCCACCCGGACCCCCAGAAGTGAAGGGACAGTCTCCAGCACCAGCCAGAGCCTGCTGTAGGTGCTTGTCTCCAGAGTTGGAGAACTGAGTGGATTAGATACATTGATTTTCAAATTAGTAACCCAGAGTGGCTAGGGATGACTAATTCTCCAAGGGATCATTTAGTGTTCAATGGAAACAGGAAATCCTAATGCTTTTCTCAGAGGCCTTTCTCATACCTCCTCTGCCTCCTTCATTCCCTGCTAGTTCCCACCACACATCCAGACTCTCAGCCTCAGAAGAACTAAAGCATATCTCCTTTCTCTTGGCTTCTAGATCCACTGCTGTAACATGGGCACCCCCACAATGAATTTAAGGACAGGAGGTGGGTTGGAGCACTGGAGGCCCCACCTGACCACCTCACAGCCTGTGCTTGTAATCATCCACCAAAGGCTTCCCGAGTGTGGGATTCTACACTAAGCATTTTTCATACAGGAGCCTGTCTAATCCCCAAAGCCTTAAGATGAAGAGCCCAACATTACCCCCATTTTGCAGGTCTGCAAAGTGAAGCTTACAGAGGTGAATTGCCTTGCATGGGGCAGGAGTTGTGGCAGCATTGAGATGACAGCTGCTCTGTTCCAGACTCTTGAGCCCCGCTTGATATGATGCTATCTATCTACTCAGCATAAGCAGACCAAGGAGGAATTTCAGTCTTTCATATCACAGACTCTCTGCCATCTTCATGTATGCATGCTAAGTCACTTCAGTCATGTCTGACTCTTTATTACCCTATGGACTGCAGCCCACCAGGCTCCTCTGTCCATGGGGGTGCTCCAGGCCAGAATACTGGAGTGGGTGGCCATGCCCTCCTCCAGGGGATCTTCCCAACCCAGGGACTGAACCCAGGTCTCCCACATTGCAGGTGGATTGTTTATCAAATGAGCTCCCAGGGAAGCCCCTGTGGTCTTCACATGACATTAAAAAAATCAAATATGTCCCTGTTATGTCTATTTCCTTCTACTGTTTTCCCAGTGGGAGCTTGAGTCTTCGCCACTGGAGACAACTGGTTTATATTCCCCAGGAGCCTAGTGACATGTCATGAGTGAGGGTGCTCTTGCCTCCTAACCACAGAGCACAGTATGTATAAAATGCACAGACAAACTTCCTGTATATTTGTCCCCTCCATTCCGGGCATGCTTCTTATTTTTACCACAGAATGTTATGCATATCCAGGAATTAATGAGTCTACAGAAGGGAATTCCCCCTCCCCCAATATAATATAAGCTTCAAACCTAATCAACCACAAGGCACGGTTAACATTTTTCTGCTTACAAACATGACGGAGCCACCAGGAACAGGAGCACCACAGCGCTGGGCCCATCCTCAGCCCTGCCCTGGGAGAGGTCTTCCTTCCAGAACTGGTTCCTCCACTCATGGAGCTCAGAGCTATCCTTTCCTCCTTTCCCTGGGATTCTTGCCTTAAAACTCCCTGAGAAGTCTATGGAACTTAGGTAACAGCTCAGTATGAGGCCTGGAGATTTTAGGATCCAGCCTTTAAGGTCCTAGGTGGAGGGCCTGAACTTCTTTTTCCAGAATTGCCATTCCAAAAGTAGATGTCTCAGTTAATTATCTCTGTCTTAATTTTGGAAATACTATTGATCTTTTATTTTTAAACACATTTTTGAAGTATACAACCTAAGAGTCAGATAATCAGTATCTGTGAAAGCCAGCATTAGGCAGGTGACTGACGTGGATACGGACTATGTAAGACTCTCTGCTGTGTACAATCAGACTGTGTTTACCTACTGCTAACTGCTACTGCTAAGTCACTTCAGTCGTGTCCGACTCTGTGAGACCCCATAGATGGCAACCCACCAGGCTCCCCCTTCCCTGGGATTCTCCAGGCAAGAACACTGGAGTGGGTTGCCATTGCCTTCTCCAATGCATGAAAGTGAAAAGTGAAAGTGAAGTCACTCAGTCGTGTCCGACTCTTAGCGACCCCATGGACTACAGGCTACCAGGCTCCTCCATCCATGGGATTTTCCAGGCAAGAGTACTGGAGTGGGGTGCCATCGCCTTCTCCGTGTTTACCTAAACACAGCCCAAATGATCACTTCTGAAATAACATAACTTCATTTCTTATTCCACTTGTCCTTTACATTCTTGTCATTAGTTTCACTGACAATAAATAGAATTTGCATGTCAAAATCAAGTTGAATGTGACCTTTGGCCTCAGATACCACAGTTTCCCAGAGCTCCTTGGCTGAAGGGCAATCCCACTTTGGACATTCTTTAGTGCTGCAGAGATGGATCCACAAGACCAAAGCTGTAAACCAGAGGCAGCCAGGGCAGAACCCTGCAGAGGCCTGGCAAGTAATATAAATGTGGACGCCATGTGCACATCGGGAGCAGTGCTGACAAGGAGAGATACGAAGGTCTTTCAACAAGGGCTGATGTGTCGGTGCCACAAGCAGGACCAGCTACATGATATGAAGGGCCCAGGGGCTGATGGAAAGGCAGGGCCTTTGTCAAGAAAGCACCAATGGAGCACGGAACCAAGCACGGGGCTCTTCTGAGTGTGCAAAGGTGTATGGCCATGTAGGTCAGGGGCCCATGAAACCAGCCCCGGGCAGGAGAGGATGTCAGGCCAAGTTGACAACAGCAGCACAGAGACCTGAGCGTGCTCACTTCTTGAGGCCTTTAAACGAGAGCAAGGCCCAGCAGGGGTGTTGTGGGAGGTGGCCTGTCCTGATGAGGGGTCAAGGTTCAAGGACCCTACTTTCTGCTTCCTTTCCTGGGGTCCACCCCTCCACCATCTCCACCTGCTTCCAGACTTACAGATTCAAACCTGTTCAGAGCTCCTGAGCTCAGCTGCACTGAGTCCCTGATAACCTGGCCCAGAGCTTTTCCAAAAGCTGCAAGCACACGGGTCGACTCAGGGTAGACACCTAACACATCTTCCTTTCTCACCCTTGCATTCTTTTTTTTTTATAATTTTTTTAATTTTAATTGGAGGCTAATTACTTTACAAGAAACAGAATGGATGTCTTCCTTCCAACTATATTATTAAATTTTGTCACCTTCTTTAATAACTAATTTTAATTTTTTCTTTATGTTATAATTTGTTACTTGTTTTTCATTTTTAACTTTTTGTACCCTGATTCTATTTTAAACATGCAAAGTAATTAATTACATTTCAAGTAGATTGTACAGACATCCAAGTATACCTAAGATTTAATGAATGTTAGCATTTAACATTGGCTTCCCCAGTGGCTCAGCAGTGAAGAATCCACCTGCAATGCAGGAGCCACAGGAGACGTGGTTTTGATCCCCTGGAGCAGGGCATGGCAACCCATTCCAGTATTCTTACCTGGAGAATCCCATGGACAGAGGAGCCTGGTGGGTTACGGTCCTTAGGGTCAAAAAGAGTCAGACATGACTGAAGCAATTTAGCAAGCACACATGCAGTATTTAACATATTTCTTTCAGATCCATTTATTCATTTACAGAAAGAAATGTGGCAGATATGTTTGAAATGCTGCATATACTTCTTTCTCTTTTACACAGAATTCACCGGTCTTAAAGTTTTTATAATCTCCTCATCCATTATTTTATGTTGTGACACTTAAGTAAATACGTAGTATTATTTGTTTTTTCTTTTAAATTTACCAAAATTATATAATACACTTGCAACTTGTTTTTTTATTCCCTCAACATAGATCTATGTTGATATCATTGACCAAGGAATATTCACTTTAACTGCTGTTTAATAAGCTACTATCTTAAGTTTAGTTAGCAGCTTCCCCAGTGGTTCTGCCTGCAATGCAGGAGACGCAGGAGATACAGGTTTGATCTCTGGATCCCTGGATCCCTGGAGGCAAAGGCAACCCACTCCAGTATTCTTTCGAGGAAAATCCCATGGACAGAAGAGCCCGGCCAGCTACAGTTCATGAGGTTACAAGAATCAGACAAGACTGAGCAACTAAGCCGGCAAGCGCACAAGCCCCTATAAGACGGATAATTTGTTCATGCCTCATGTATGAGTCTTTCTGTTTCTTTCTGATCTTTTGTTGTTGTAAACAGGGTGAAGTGAAGGTCTTGCTCTCTGGGTCCTGTGGAAGCAAGTACATTTCTCAAGGATCTGTACCTGGTTGTAGAGTCTGAGCTTGTGCAAGTTGGGATCAGCTTGGTGATATCCAACCCGGGGCTGTTTCAATTTACACCCCACAGTAGATCTGAGAGTCCCCAAACCCCACATCCTCATCTGCGCTTATTATGATGAGACTATTTTTGCCCAACTGGTGTGTGTGAAGAGACTTTTCATTGCTGACTGAATCTCCATTTCCCTGTCACTGCTGGGATCAATGTGTATTTCCATATGTTTATTGGTCACTAGGGTTTTCTCTTCTGTTCACCACTTATTTATATCCTTTGTCATTTTTTTTTTAAAGTACATTGTTTTTTTTTTTATATTACTGTGAGGAAGTTCTTTATATATTCTGAATATGGATTCTTTGTTGGTTGCAAGTATAAGCAAATATCTTTTCCTGGTCTGTGGTTTGCTTTTTCACTTTGAATTGCCTTGTGTTATACAAAAGATTTTAATTTTAATGTCACTAAATTTATCGTTCTTTGTTTTTACCATTTGTGGTTTATGTGTCTTGTTTAAGGAATTCTTTTCTAATTCAAATTTATAAAGATAAAGAATATTTATAAAGAAATTAATGTATTCCCTTTTAAAATTTAACTTTATAATTTTATATGGATTATTAAGTCTTTATCTATAAGCATGTATTTTTTCAAAACTTGTGGTAAAGTTCACACAATAGAAAATTTAACATCTCTCCAATATATTCTTTGAAATATTTAAAAATTTTGCTCTCCATATTTATATCTTTAAAAATCCTTCTGGGATGTAATTTTCTGTATTGCAGAAATAGATAATGTTTCTACTAGGTAAAATGTAATATTTCCGAGGTAGTATTTTTAACATGTATTTTTCAAAATGGAGTTATCTCAGGATTATCTGTTTAACAGCCATTCTGTCTTCACTTACTTGTAAGGCTACTTCTGTCATATATCAAGTGCACACATCTGTATGTTGTCTTTCATTGGTCAACTTGTGTTTCTTCAGTAATACCTTGTTGTTTTAATTGTCATAACTTGATCATAATTATTGATAGCAAATAAGGCAAGCTCATCTTTGTATTGTTAGGATGCTTTGGGCTGCACCGACACTGGCCAAAGAAATGGAGTTTTATAAAATACCATATAATAATGGGGCTTCCCTGATAGCTCAGTTAATAAAGAATCTGCCTGCAATGCAGGAGACCCCAGTTCAATTCCTGAGTCAGGAAGATCCGCTGGAGAAGGGATAGGCTACCCACCAGTACTCTTGGGCTTCCCTTGCAGCTCAGCTGGTAAAGAATCCACCTGCAATGTGGGAAACCTGGATTCCATCCCTGGGTTGGGACGATCCCCTGGAGAAGGGAACAGCTACCCACTCCGGTATTCTGGCCTGGAGAATTCCATGGACTGTTTAGTCCATGGGGTCACAAAGAATCAGACACCACTGAGCAAGTTTCATTTGAGGAGGTTTCTCAGGTGGCTCAGTGGTAAAGAATCCGCCTGCCAACAAGAAAATGCGGGTCCAACCCCTGAGTCAGGAAGATCCCCTGGAGAAGGAAATGGCAACTCATTCCAGTATTCTTGCCTGGGAAATCCCATGGACAGAGGAGCCTAGTGGACTAGAGTCCATGGGATCACAAAGAGTCAGAAACGACTTAGTGACTAAACAAGAGCAACAAATATAATTAATGAGCCTGAAGGCTAGTGCTACTTCCAACCATGACTTTCTCATGTAGTCCTGTTCAAAGACAGAATAGGGGGTGGAGGCTTAAAAGGCATCCCTTGATTTTCATTAGAAAAAAATTATCCTTTCCCCAGAGCCCTAATAAGGATTGCTTTTTACATGCCATTGCTCAGCTCTTGGTGATGTTGGGAGCCATCCACCATTGCCTGGCAAAGGGAAACAGGACTGCAAGAATTGGCATATTACTGTGGACTTATCCATCTCTCCTTGTAATTCTGTAGCCCTTTTGACTTCATATATCTTGAGGCTATGGCATTAGATGTTTAAAGATTCAGGATGGTTATCTTCCTGGCAGATTTTTCCTTTTATTCTGATACAACAATATATTTTATACTTTCTCTTTATTTATTTTCCCTTAATAATTCATTGTTGTCTTAAAGAATATTTTACCTAACATTAATATTAATATGCTGGTTTCTTTTGATTAATGTTTTCCTATATCTCTTTTCTCATCTCTCTACTTTCATCTCTTTTACTTTACATTTCATATATTTCTCTCATATATATCAGAGAGGATGAGCTATGTCATGCTGTGATAATAAATAGTTCTAACATTTCAATAGCTTAAAACAAGGAAGATTTCTCTCTCTCTTTCAAGCTGCAAGTCTCTCAAGGCAGCATGGGGAGCTCTGTTCTAGTTTGTCCCTACCCTGTGGTTTAGAGCAATCACTCTCTGCAACAGAAGGGGGAAAGTTGATACATCTTGCCCTGAATGTGAAGGTTTCCAACCCTGTGCACACATGACTCCAGCTTATGAGTTACCAGTCATAACCAACTGCTACCTCTCATTCCTAGGGGGCAGGCAGGTGAAATCCACTTTTAGATTTATATTATATCTGGAATTCTGGAATCAATCTCTCTATATTTACATATGTATGTACATAATGTATATGTTTCTATTGGGTTGGTCAAAAAGTTCATTTGGGTTTTTCCATAAGATGTTATGGAAAAATTAGAATGAATTTTATGGCCAATCCAATGTAAATCAATAAAAAATAAAAAATAAATATTTAGTGAATAGCATTAATAACTATCATAACTAGTATTAGAATCATTAAAATAAAATTCAGTGTGAGAGGCTGTATGCATTGATAAGTTTATTTATATGGATACTATGAATGCTAGTATATGGGCTAATTTATGTTTTCTATTTATTTCCCTTGCCTTTATTTTTTTCTTGTACATTTCCTTTCCTCTCATCTATTGGAATAAAAAAACTACATATTCTATTTCATTTTCACAAATTTATCTTAAAATTTTAGTAAGTATATTTAATGCAGCAAATTCATATTTTTACTTTTGTCCCAAACATTATAAGGAACTCAAAATACAGTAGTTGTATGGAGTATCTCCCATCCTCTATGGTGTCATTTTCTAGCATTTTAGTTCTATCTGCCTTTTAAATCTCTCTCAAAATAGTTTTAAAAATATTTTTAATAGTCAATACTCTTTCGATTTTCCTCTTGTATTAACAATCATTGCTCGCCACAGCTTTTTGTATCTACTCCTCCCTCCAAGGTTAATTTCTTCTAATTTGACCACACACTTAGGTAGTTACCTCATCAGACACTTTAAAGAAATACCTCCCACTCATTATTTGTCTGAAAATGTCATTTTTGTTTATTAGGGTATAGTTGCCTTACAATACTGTTTTAGTTTCAAAGAAACCATAAACAAGACAAAAGACAACCCTCAGAATGGGAGAAAATATTTGGGAATGAAGCAACTGGCAAGGGATTAACCTCCAAAATATGCTAATAGCTCATGTAGTACAATATATAAAAAAAATTAAAACCCAATCAAAAAAAGAAAAAATGGGTGGAAGACCTAAACAGCCATTTCTCTAAGGAAGGCATACAGATAGCCAAGAGGGACATTAAAAGATGCTCAACATCACTAGCTATTAGAAAAATAAGAATATCTTTGCTTTGCCTTTTCTCTTGAACAGAAGTTTAGCT